>NC_060277.1:86444386-86744386 GCF_021613505.1 Equus quagga | reverse complement strand
AAAGAACAATTCATGTTGATGACAGGACAAGAAATGTAAAGGAAGCCTTGGTTATTTTACTCTTCGTGAAAGTGGGCAACTTTACTAAAGAATCTGCTTCAGGCAGAGCTCCTTTTTTTTTTTCCCCGCTCCCTTAACATTTCTTGGCTAAACTTTTGGTGCTTTTAGTGAAGAGTAGAGTCTCGTTTCTGGACATGGTTGAACAGCTGTTTCTGTGTTCTTTCTAATTTCAGTAAGGCAAAGTTCCAAAAAAGAAGAGAGAGCTTGGTTTGCATTCCTAGGTTGGCCATGGAATCACATGGTTTGTCCCGTAGAGAAAAGCTATGGGATATGGAAGATGGCACTTCCCCGCTTGGGGCTCAGTTTCTTCCAATGTAAAATGAAGTAGCTGGACTCCATGATTTCTAATGCTGTTTCCATCTGTTCATCATACGATTGGGGGAAAAGAAAGTATCTTGGTTTCTTTGTTGGGCTTTGTTAGCAAAAACTGCATTTATCGTTCTCAGAAACTCTTTCCCAGCAGGCAAGTGGCTATTAAATCCTGCCACCATCAGGTATCACGACAGACAACAAAGGTGCATTTCTCAAGAAGGAGTTCATCCAGATCTCCCACCTCTGAACATCTGCCTGTGTTTATTTCATTGTATAGTTTTAAAATTTTTTCCTGGATTGAGGAAAGGGACAGAGAAAAAGAATCATTTTTAGTAAAAGCCAGGATTAGAAGGAAAATGTTTTGTCATTGCTATTCAGTGCACCATCCCCAGGAAGGCATGCTCCAGCCCAGAGGTTCTTAATCGGGGATGCACATCAAAGTCACCTGTGAAATTTTTTCAACACACATGCCTGTGACTCCACTTCTCAAAATTTTGAATCAGTGAGTCTAGAGAAGGACTTGAATTTGTGGAAAGTTCTACAGGTATAATGCCATGTACTACCAGTTCTGAGCTGTGGGTTTGGTCCAAACCATTTCCTCCTTCCCATTAAAGCATTGCCAGGTCCTTTTAGCCAGTGATGCTAAAACACCTTGTATTACAAGTACAGCTCATGTTCATGGAAACATAGCTGCAATAGAGACAACTCTTTTTTCCAAAGTTATATATTAGAAGTTTTAGTTGCTTGTAAGAAAAAATAATCAAAGTAATTCATAAAACTGCACCTATTTTGTCATTCTAGATGCAGTTAGCATTTCTGAAACTAGGTATGTTTTTTCTACAGAGCTAACATACTCTAAACAACAACAGAACTTTGTATGGCATTTGCAGTAGACGGAGAGCAATATTTGGTGTCAGTGTTCTTTGTTAAATCACTGACGTGCATTCCGGAATTACAGCCCTCAGATAACAAGAGGCTTGATTCCATCAGTCCTCCTGAGGGTTTATGTAAGGAAATTGTATTTGTTTGCTGAACTGTAAGTTACCCAGGTTCTAGTCTTCCAGTCCTTCAGACTTGTAGCTCTGTAGCTGCATATGGAATTTGTTCCCATTGGACTCTGGTAAAGAGCATCCAAGGAGAGAAAAAGAGGAAACATTACTCAAAATATAGCAAAACAAAGAATTTCCTGTCTCCTCCAGAAATCCAGCTCTCCAAGCAGTGGAATAAGCAGACATTTTGCAGTGAAACAGAACTGGCCCAACCCCCAGCTCCCTCTTGCCACAACTAGTCTACGTGTGTAACTCGACTCGATACTTCGCCTTCTGCGCTTCCGTATCTTTGTTTGCACAATGGCAAAAGTCACACTCCTGTGGCAAGGTTGCTATGAAGATCAGGGTAAGGATGATGGATGCAAAGTGCTTGGCACATAATAGGCATCCTCAAATGGTTGCTGGCGTCATCATCATTATTTTCTTAGGAAAAAAATAGGAGCAAATAAGCAAAGACTTACTTTTTCTTCATAGTTTCCTCTTAATGAGAGGAATTCAAAAAGAATTAGACTAAATTGGGAAAGCTCTGATTTGTCTGATGGTCAATAGGGAGGCCAATTCCGAAGTGACTGCTTTTCTGTAGATGAAGCACAAAATGTGTACAAACACTAAGGTATATGTAACATTCTCAAGGGAATCAAAAGACGCCCTTAAACTTCCTTTGAACAGCCCATTAGCTGGGGATTGGTAACTTCACTGGGAATCTGGTGAAAATGCAAACTGCCTGGAGTTGAGTTGCTGCTACAATTTGGCACAATCGTTTTCAATGTGCGGAAAGTGGACTCAAATAGCATATGTAGTATTTACAAGATCTCAGATTCTTATAGAACCTCAGATTAGTAAGGACAAAGCAGGTGGCTATAAACTGTACCTTAGTTGTTAAGAAGGAAGGGGAGAAGAAAATTGAGACCTTAAAAAAGAAAAAAGTTAACCCATTAAAGTCCTGAATTTGCTTGGGGCAAATTCTTGTATCAACCTGAGTGTCCAGCCGAGTGGAAGCAGAAAGGAAGGAAGGGTTGTGATGTTAATATGAGACATTCAAAATCAAGGGGAAAACTTGGAGCACTTTATAATTATGAATGGCCCAGCCCACAATGAGGTATAACTATCATAAATCATTTTGCACCAAATCACATAACATAAAAATACGAAACATAATTAATATGGTCGAAATAATGGATAGATATACCAACTATTTACCCTGTAAATAAAGAACACATTCTTTTTTAAGTGTTGAAACATTTATAAAACTAGCTACATATTAGGACTCAAAGAAACACTTGACAAGTTGTCAGATACGGACATAGTGTTAGTAATGGTTAACTCTGAAGTTGAATTGCTGCTACAAAAAGTAAAGAGCGATCTTCCCTTTTTTGGGTGTTCTTTTATATTGTTTGCATATTTTATAACCAACATGTATCATATTTATAAGAAAAAACAAGATATTTTCATTTTAAAAGATTACCTAACAATCACTGGATACTTACTGTGTTGCAGGTAGAAGTATTAAGCATGTGTTTTGACTTATTTCGTTGCATCCTCCCAACAACCCCTGAAGTAGTATGGCAAAGACTGATGATTGCTCCCTTGCCCACACACATCTTTTCTATACCTCTTGTATAATAATAGAGGTTTCAGGTGGACATGTGCCAACCAGCTGGGGACTACAGTTTCCAACCTCCAACTACTTGGCTATGAGCAGAAGAGAGGAGTGCTACCTCTGCTCCTCTTCTCTCTTTTAACCTTTCTTGCTGCTAGAATACGGCCCCGGTGGACATGATGATAAGCCATATTCAACCAAGCCAGGGAGGGCTACACTCTAGGGGATGGGGAGTAATAAGAGAGAGAAGACCTGGGTTCCTAATGCCAGGGAGCCCCAGATCAGCCTTGGATTCTTGGTAATCAGACTGCGTGAGAGGGAGAAATAAACTTTTATCTTGGAACCACTGTTGATTTGGTATCTGTTAAAGCTACCAAATTAATATTCTATTATCATTTTGCATTGTGTAACTATTCTTTCAAGAATTATAACACTTATGTCTTATAACCATAATTATTTAAAAATTCGGTTTATTTTACATTTAATATATTTCAGCACTCACCAATAATCCTTGTATGCCTCAACATCACCCCTTTCAAAAATACTTTATTCTAATCATGCTCAGTGGCCCTGGTGATATCTTTTCATTCCAGAAGGGGTATATGGGTGATATATTCCAGAGTTCTTCATGTTTGAATGACAACTTGATTATTTTTAGGATTTTTTTTTTTCCTCTTTTTTTTCCCAATTCCCCCCCCCCCCCCCCACCCCCGGTGCATAGTTGTATATCTTAGTTGCAGGTCCTTCTAGTTGTGGGATGTGGGACACCACCTCAATGTGGCCTGACGAGCGGTGCCATGTCCGCGCCCAGGATCCGAACCCTGGGCCACTGCAGCAGAGTGCGTGAACTTAACCACTTGGCCATGGAGCTGGCCCCAAGATTCTTGAGTCATGCCTTTTTCCCCTTTTATCTCTGGAGTAACCTGACTCTTCTGCTGGGACACTTATAGATGTAAACTTTACAGTAACAACTTCACAAAGATCATATGGCAGCATTGGTCCATATTTAATCATTTTAAAAGAACATTGTAGCCCCTTCAATGTGTAAATTTCTGGCTTCCATCATTCCAATTTCTTATTATATCATTTAATTTTTCTTTTTATTCTATCATCTTCAGAAACCTCAGCTATCTTAACTTATTCATCCATTCAACAAATATTAAATAAATGTTGGTTACTACTCTTAATGTTACTATGTGGCAGGCATTGTTCTTGATGCCAACAGTAGAATAATGAACAGGATAGACAAAGTTTCCACTGCATGGAGCATACTTTGCAGTGGGAGGAGGCAGAAAATAATGAAGCAAACAGAAAACTAAGCAAGATCATTTCAGATAGAGATACATTTAGGAAGAAAGACCAGGATGATATGACAGCATGACTGCCATGAAGCACTGGCTCAAGGACAACTTCAGTGTTTGAGCTGAACCCTGAATGACATGAAGAAGCCATTCATCCAGAGACCCTCAGCTCCTCTTTCTTTGTCACACTTCACATCCAACCCCTCAGAAAATCCTGTGGTTTCTGAAAGTAGATTTCAAAATATGTCTTGAATCAGGTCACTTCTCACCACCTCAGCTGCCACCACCCTAGACCAAGCTGCCTTCATCTCTCAACTGTCCTCTTTGCTTCCACTCTGTGCACACCCTCTTGAGTCTGCTTTCCTCCAGCATCCACAATAACTTCCAAAAAATTAGTCAGTTTGTGTCACTGCCTTGCACAAATCCCCACAATGGCTTCCTATGACAGAGATTGTTACTTTCTCCCAGAAACCATTTATTTCTTCTTCCTCTACTAATAGAATCACCCAGTTTTAGCTAGGCACATTTCCCAGCTTCCCTTGCAGCCAGTTTTGGTCATGTGATCCAATTCCAGCCAATGGGATATGAGCAGAAGTGATGTGAACAATTTCTAGATTGTGCCCTTAAGAAGAAAAAGGTTGTCCTTTCCTTCTCCTTGCCCCTAGTTCTGCTGGCTGGCAGGTGGAGCCATGTGGTAGTGAGCTACCTTCCACCGTGTAGAAGATGGCAAATTCTGGGGGATGGTGGAGTAACAAGAAATGTGGTTCCTGACACTTTGGAGGCCCTTGGACTGTTACACGAGTGAGAAATAAACTTCTGTATTATTTAAATCATTGCTATTTGAGGATGTGAGCAGCAATGCTATGTAGTACTTCTGGATCACCTTGCCTTTCCCTGACTTTGCTGTCTGCGGTGCAAACACAATGGCAACAGGGGAGCAGCCATCTTGGATTCAGAAATTGGAGCATCTTGAGGTTGGTGGAGCCCCCTGCTAGTACTAGGCTGCTTGCTTATGGACAGTTATGTGAGAAAGAAAGAGACTTCTAGTCTATTGCAACCCCTGTGCTTTTGGGGTCTTTTTGTTACAGCATCTTAGATCCTACCTAACTGATATATTTCCTTTCACACTTAAATCTGAAGTCCTTGATATGAATGAAGACTAGTCTTCTCATCATAGGGAGGCTCACAGCCAGCAGAGTGTTTGGAACAAAGTATACGCTAAAAATATATCCGTGCCCTTCTCCTCCCCCCACTTCACTCGCACATCATTTTAATGCCTGGAAGCCCTAAGATCAGTGTGACTAAGTTTTAACGGGAAACTAAATGCCTATAATTCAGTATTTTAGTGATTTAGAGGAGAGCATCAATACAAATGTATGTCAGGAGATGTCTCACTGTATTTTTGACGTTAAAAAGGTTCCAGTTATTTGAGAAAGTGGGGCATTATTGATTTCATGCCTTATAACTGTCATAGATAGCTCTTCGTCCAGTCTGTACCTTAATTTTCTCACTCTTCTCAGAGCGCCTGCAGGAATGAATTCATTAGACATTCAATAGCAGAAGCTAGATGTGTGAGCACAGGGTTGTGGTACCAGCTCTTTTCTTAGACAGTTAAGGCCTGTGAATGTCAACTCACTGCCAGGGCATTAATTAAATTGGGCAACTATCAGAGCCATGATTAGGAAATTCATGGAACAGTAAGAAAAGGCCTCATCTTGCCCAGCCCCACTGGCTGCTGCCACTACCAGAGAAAAAGACAACCAATGGGATTTTACTAAATACCAAGAAAGAGAGAGGTGCTTTATATACATCGTTTCTTTCACTGCTTGCAAGATCACTATAAAATAGTCATTATGATCCCCACTTTACTGATGAGAAAACTGAGGCTCAGGAGAGTTGGCTATTTGTCCAAGGATGCTGAACAAGGTAGGCATAAGCCAGATTCTCTTCCATGTCTGTGTGTTAAAACACATGCTCCTTCTATCCCCCCCACCCCCACCCCAGGCTTCTGACCATGCGATGAAGAGGTGTGAGCTATGTATTGGGTCAGTCTCCTGATCTGAAAACAGCAGGTGCTGTGGTAAGGAGCTTAGATTTTAACTGGAATGCAGCAGAATGCCAGAGAAGGATCTTAAATAGGGAAGAAAAGTGATCCCACCCCTTTTTAATCCTAGTGCCTTATTGGGGTAAATTTTATTGAAGTATAACATACGTTCAGAAAAGTCCACATATTGTAAGTGTTCAGCTCAATAAATCTTAACAATGTGGAGATCTCTGTTTAACCAGCACCCAGATCAAGAAACAGAACATTACCTCAAGCCCAGAATCTCCCCTCACGTCCCGTTCCATTCACTTACCCACCCCCGTCTCATGCTGAAGCTGGCTCCCAGCCGCTCGTGAGGGATGATCAAAATTTCAGGAATTTACGAGCTGGTTTTTAAACACAGCCACTATTAAAAACAAAGTTATATAAGCTTCTAATTAAATAAATTATGTTAAAAGCAAAGATAAGATATTCTAGAAGATGCAAACTAAAATATAGTAACAGCATAGGGATAGAGGAGGGCAGGGAGGGGCTAGAGGGAGGGGTCACAGGGGCACAAGGAAATTTTGGAGGTGATGGATATGTTCATTGTCTTGATTGTGGTGATGGTTTCATAGGTGTCTACAAATGTCAAAACTTATCAGATGGTATACTTAATCATGTGTCGTTTACTGTACGTCAGTTACACCTCAAGAGAACTGTCAAAAAGAAAACAAAGTGCCTGGAACATAAACAAGTGGGACTCCATCACGCTAAAGAGCTCCTGCACAGCAAAGGAAACCAGCAACAAAGTGAAAAGGCAGCCTACTGAATGGAAGAGCATATTTGCAAATCATATATCTGATAAGAGGTTGATATCCAAAATATATAAAGAACTCCTACAGCTCAATCGCAAAAAAACAAACAATCCAATTTAAAAATGGGTGGAGGATCTGAATAGACATTTTTCCAAAGAAGATATACAGATGGCCAACAGGTACATGAAAAGATATATATATATATATATACACACACACACGCACGCACACACACACAGACTGGAATACTATTCGGCCCTGAAAAGGAATGAAATCTTGCCATTTGCAGCAACATGGATGGACTTTGAGGGCATTAGGCTAAGTGAAATATGTAAGAGAGAGAAAGACAAATACCATATGATCTCATTTATATGTGGAATTAAAACAACAACAAACCAAGCGCATAGATACAGAGAACAGATTGACAATTGCCAGAGGCAGTGGGGTAGGGGGTGGGAGAAGTGGATGAAGGGGACCAAAAGGTACAAACTTCCAGTTGTAAAATAATTAAGTCATGGGGATGTAATTTACAGCATGGTGACTATAGTTAATAATATTGTATTGCATATTTGAAAGTCATTAATAGAGTAGATCTTAAAAGTTCTCATCACAAGAAAACATTATAACTATGTATGGTGACAGATGTTAACTAGACTTATTGTGGTGATCATTTTGCAATATATACAAATATTAAATCATTATGTTGTACACCTGAAACTAATATAATGTTGTATGTCAATTGTACCTCAATAAAGAAAAAGAAGAAAGTGCCTGGAACATAGCTCACTAAATATTTCTTGAAAAGCTGCATAAACTAGATGGGTTCAAGGATGGTGGAAATCAAGAATGTAGTTGGACATTGGGAGTCATTTGCATTTTGCATTCTCAGGTAACAGCTGTTGGGGCTTTCAAATTTTTATGTGAATGAGGTGCTAGAAAGATCATTTGACATACAGAAAAAGGTAATAAATATTCAAAATTCTCTACTTCCTAAATATTCTACTACGTTTTACTATTATTTATGCTCTTGAGGTTATTTACATCTGTTGTATCTGTCTAGTGGAAATCCCACATAATGCTTCGCCACGCACAACTTTTCCCAACTCTGTATTAAGTGACATCACGTTAGTAGCTCAAAATTGACCAAGATAGGAGTATTGACACCAGGGAAATCAGCCAGGACTATAAATCATGGCTTTGTTTTTCAGAGGGCCAATTGTTAAATACTTATCAGTCCTTCCTCCCTGCCCATCCCACCGCCAAGAGTAACTACTACTAAACTGGCTTCTAAACCCATAGAAGCTTTATACATAGTCCACACTCTTTTGGATGTGGTCTCTTTGCCTCCGTACTCGTTGTATTTGTGAGATTCATCCGTGTTGTTGCCTGGAGTAGATTCACTGAGGGGAGGATGAATAGCAGGGGTACAAGGATGGGAGAGGTGGACACTAGTAAAGAGGTACGTTGGGTCAGACTTTGCCTGTAGGATAATAACTGAGAATGCAGTTAGAAGAGGGAGGCATAGCTTTGGGATGGAACCCAGTGTGATCAGCCCTGAACCTGATGTCAAAGAGGAGTCACAATTCCCAGAGAGGTTCTAGGACCTGGAACTGCTGTGGAAGAGCAGAGACTGAGGACTCTGTAAATGATGAAATGTGTCCTGTCTAAGGAGGGGGCACCAGCTAAAAGATTTGTAACCGATAGTCGGAGGATTAGGTGTACAGGAAACGAACATACGGCAGAGGAGACAAGGCTTTTGTAGATTGCGGCCATGAAATTAAGACGCCCACACTTTTGCAGAAAAAGCAAGCATTATTGTAGATCCTTGATTTCAAAGACTTCTTTGGTTTGAAACAGGATAGGGAAGGTGACTTGCACACAGGAAGAGAAAGAGGAGGAATCTTATCTCGATGGTAAAATTAGGCTGATAAGACAGAGGGAGGAGAAAGCCAGAATAAGGATTATACACAAAAGGGTTGATTTTTTTTTTCAAGGTGCAATATACAAAATCCTGAATGAATTGAAAGAAGAGGAAATACTTCTATTTTTTGTGTGTTTGTTCATTCATACATTTAATATTTATGCTTCAAGCAGTGGACTCAGCGCTTTTGATGAAGAGGCAATGTCTGAGCCTAGAACTTTGCTTTTAGAGTCAGTCTTGTTTTGTTGGCTGGAAAGGAAAAGACCAGGCATTCAGAAGGGGAGAGAGAGAGAGAGAGAGAGGGCACATTAGTGGAGCGGAGGAATGAAGCCCTTCTGCTTTTCCTCGCCCTCTCTCTCTAACACCACAACAATGCAAGAGGAAGATGTGCTCAGCCAGGGGGAAGAGCGTTCTCTCCTTTTTCAACTTTCTAATATCCTAGTGTAGAACTGTCTAGATTTTATGAGAACTAGTGTCAAGATGAGCTCTAAAACTGATCTAGGATCTAGGCCAGTGTTTTATACAGTATGATTCCAGAACTTTGTAAATCATAATGACCTTCTATAGTGAGATGAATCTTGTACCCCCCAGAAGATATGTCCAAGTCCTAACCCCCAGAACCAGTGAAGGTGACCTTATTTGGAATTAGGATCTTCGCAGATAAAATTAAGGGTCTCCAGATGAAATCATCCAGTATTTAGGATGGGTTCTAAATCCAATGACCGGTGTCCTTCTAAGAGAGAGAAGAGGGATATTGGAGCCACACAGACACAGAGGCAAAGGCCGTGTGAAGGCGGAGGCAGAGGTTGAAGCACTGTAGCCACAGGCCAGGGAAAGCCTGGAGCCTACAGAAGCTGCAAGAGGCAAGGAAGGATTCTCTCCATGTGCTTTTGAAGGGCACTTGGCCCTGCTGACACCTCGATCTTTGATTTCTGGCCTCCAGATCCGTGAGGGAAAAGTTTCAGTTGTTTTCAGTCACCAAGTTTGTGGTAATTTCTTAGGGCAGCCCTCAGAAACTATACACCTTGTTAAGAAGGCAGATTCTTACACTCTACCCCCAGACCACAGAAGGAGCATCTTTAGCAGCAGGCCAAGGAATCTGCATTCTGGTGAACTCCTCTAAACTCTGCTACTATAAAGTTTGAGAGCTACTAATAACAAACAGCTGAATGTGGTATCTGTCATTCAGGACTGAAATGGCCCAATATTCTAAGATTTTCTTTTTTTTAATAAACAAGGAATCCCATAGACTGCCTGCTATTTTCTTAGCAAAATACCCAGGATGATTAGGCAATGGTATGAGATGCCCAGATTACTAGTTATTGGAGACTCACAATTACTTAAGCACTGACTGCATAGCAACTGGAGCCACAAGCCTAAAAACATGGTGGCAGGTCTCACCGGACGGGCTGCCTTTTTGATACAGTGTGTGCGGAAACTAAGAAGGAAGGAGAGCTGAATGGCCAAGGGTTTGGTCTTGGCAGGTAAACAGAAACCCAAGCTGGAGAAGTAATGGAGAATCTGGGAAGCACTGATAACAAACACGACTAACATTCAGATTTGGATAAAGGTTGACAGGCGAATGAGGAAGGACCAAGCTCCTAGACTCTGCAAACGATCTTTTTCACCCCTGCAAAGGTAGGTGAGTAAGAATAGTTGAAATGTGTGAGTCAGGGAAAACAATGCTTGGGCAAACTGACTAGATAACCTACGCAGATGACTCTGAATTTTGGGGTTGCCCCCATGAAATCTATATATTTATGCCAGTCATTGAACGTCTTCTATGTAGTGGGTACAGTGTTAGGTATAGTGACAAATATCAGGAGGAAAGGACCACACCCCCGAGGAGCAGTGGGGGAGATGGACATCGGAGCAAGAGTTTCAGGAGCACAGAGGAGGATGAACTTTTTCTGGGGTGTCAAGAAGGCTTCGCCAAGGAGTGGCAGCTGAGCTGAGCCCCGAAGGTTGAGACTAGATGAGGAAAAGAAGTAAGTGCCAAGTGTGGAAGCATGACAACTCCTACTTATTGAGCTCTTCCATGCTGTGTGCCTGCACCTGGCAGACCTCTCCTGTTCTCGCCTCCCTGATCTACTCCTGTCCTATCTGCAAAACCTTCCATGAGTCCTCTCCCTGAAGACTTCCCTGGGCCCTTTAGACAGAGTTAATCACTTCCCTGTTCACACTCCTTTTTTCTCTCTCAAGTATACATATCGCACGGAGATGGGGAGCTGGTTGAGTGGCTGTCTCCCCCCCTGCCTGCCAGGAATCCCATACTTCTCTTCTTTGCTTTAATCCTCAGTGCCCGGCTCAGCCCATGGCCCAGAGGAGCAGCCATCAGTGTTTTGTGCATTGATGAGAAGAGGACTGGGGCGTTGTCTCAGGAAGGCAGACCTGCTGCAAGCTCATCAATCTTAATGTTCCCTGTCTGACACAAAAGAAAGCATTAACAGATGGGGAATAGTGTGCGTGGAGCCTAGTAAAAGCAGAGGCCAAAGGGTGAGTACTATCCAAAGACCAGTAGTTGTGAGGCCTGTGAGACATAATGAGAAGGAATAAAGTAACCGTAGCATGTGTCTGTCACTGTGCGAGGAAGACGACCGAAAACAAGCTCAGGCCAGGCAAGACCCTTCAGGATGCTTCCTCCTGCTTCTCTCACCCTGGCTCCGAGTCCCTGTGATGGAAACGTCCACATCCACAGTTACTCAATTGGAAAGAAGTCTCAGCAAGTCTGTGTGCACCTGGCTGGCACTGCCTAATGTCATTAAGGCCACCCAACTCACTTGCCTCGCTCTGACACCACGCTCAGCAAGAAAACTCCACGGAGAGGATTCCTACAAGGCAGAGAACACACTGTCCAGCTGACACAGATTTTTAAGTATTGCTTGAAGTTCACTGCACCTGGCCTGCCCAGAGCTCCTTCCTAACGGAAAGCCAGGCCAAGCTAATCTGGTTGCACGTGGTTTGTGCCACGTGTCTGAGTGACACCAGCTGCCTCTAGGAATGGAACCAATTGCCCCTGTCCCAACAAAGACACCCATTTCTTTGCATAAAGTTGGCCAATCACTTACGCGATAGCTCATGTGAAACTCCGCCCAGTGCAAGAACTCCATATGGGCGGTGACGATGTCTATGGATCCAAGCTTGGGCTTGGTGTGAAGACACAATGAATGGACGGAGTTTTTGATTCTGCATCCCTGCATGATGAGAGGCCATTGCTCCAGTTCTCCCCAGCATCTGTAGGATGCATTGGTCGTGGAAGTCCTTGGTCCATGACAGCTTGCATGCTTTTAGCATAGCCTGGTGGGCTTCCGCTCCACCTGTTTAGCCTAACAATAAAATCTTATCACCTCAGGGCATCTGGTTTTATATTTTCCATGTACCTAAAAGAGCCTAATGTGTGGCTTGGAAGTTCTATTTTAGAATGTGGTTGATACAAGTCGATTTTGCCAAGCCTGATGGACCTTGGGCCCTCAGCAAACTGAAGGCTGGTTCTGAGTCAGGGCAATTCCCTGCCTCTGTAGCTCAACCATCTCTAACTTCAGCTATATTGATTAGATATGAAATAATTTTTAAATTCCTCACCCCTTAGTAAGATAGAGGAAATGGGAGTGCGTCCCTACCTTGGCTGAGGGGCTATTTGGAATCTGCTGTATCTGATTTTTCATTGAACTTCAAACTTGTATTTCTTTTGGAGACTGGAAGCAATAGAGGTGGCTGCCCTGGTAAGAGGGAGAAAAGAGTGAGAAGAAAAAAGGACATGTGCATGGGGCCAGCCTGGTGGCCTAGTGGTTAAGTTCACGAGCTCTGCCTCAGCAGCCTGGGTTCACAGGTTTGGATCCTAGGCATGGACTTACGCACCACTCATCAAGCCATGCTGTGGTGGGGTCCCATATACAAAATAGAGGAAGATGGGCACTGATGTTAGCTCAGGGCTAATCTTCCTCAGCAAAAAGAGGAAGATTGGCAATGGATGTTAGCTCAGGGCCAATCTTCCTCACTAAAAAAAAAAAGGTACATGGGGACATGTGTGTTTGGATGGAAAGTAGCCTCTAATATCAGGCACTAAATAAACAGATACGCAGGCTCACAAGCGGGAGTGTCTCTACAAAGGAGCAGAGAAACCAGAAAATGCAACAGTGCCCCAATTAACAAGCCCTTACATTTGTTTAGCCCTTCACAATTTACCCAGCACCTCCACACGTGTTATCTCATTTAGTCCTCCTAGCGACTCTGCAAGCTGCGAAACACAAGCATTAGTTTATATTTCACACGAGGAAAATTGAGATCAGAGAGGTTACCCAAGGTCCCAGAACAGAGGCAGAAGTTTTTTTTAAAGATTGGCACCTGAGCTAACAACTGTTGCCAATCTTTTTTTCCCTTCTTTTTCTTCCCAAATCTCCCCA
Source organism: Equus quagga (assembly GCF_021613505.1). Classification (NCBI taxonomy): domain Eukaryota; kingdom Metazoa; phylum Chordata; class Mammalia; order Perissodactyla; family Equidae; genus Equus; species Equus quagga. Next base: position 86,730,899 of record NC_060277.1, on the reverse strand, counting down.
GTACATAGTTGCATATTTTAGTTGTGTGTCCTTCTAGTTGTGGCATGTGGGATGCCACCTCAGCATGGCCTGATGAGCAGTGCTAGGTCTGTGTCCAGGATCTGAAGTGGTGAAACCCCAGGCTGCCGAAGCGGAGCATGTGAACTTAACCACTAGGCCACGGGGCCAGCCCCCAGAGGCAGAATTTTAACCAGTTGGTAGCCCAATGAGTTTATTAGATGGATGTTTGTCATTCATTTACTGTCTGGAGGTGAAGGGCAGAGCCTTCGGAGTCAAGCAGAGCTGTTTTCAGCTCATAGCTTCTCCAAGTATCAGCTTAACCTTAGGACTGTGGCAAGTCACTCTCTGGGCCTTCCTGTCATCATCTGTAAAATAGGGATAAAAATGCTACATACCCTATAAAAGTGTTGCAAGTAATAAATGAGATAATATATTAAAAGTGTACAATGCTGTGCCAGAACACAGTTAAGCACGCAATCAATGTCCCTTCTTCTCCTTCACGGTGATGTTATTATTATTTCACTAGAAGTAGAAGGAGACAACAAGGTGTGTCTGACCCCAAACCCCTAGCTCATTCTACTGCAACACGCTGCATTGTTTTTTTCTCTCTCCCTTTGCCACATATATTTGTCTTTTCTCTCTTTCTCTTCTACACAATTTTCCTTCACCTTCCTTCCTATCACACATACATAAAGATGCTGACTTTTAAACACACACACCTGGTTTGCTCCCCCTTCTACCCATCTGTCTTTGTCTTTCCCACTCAAATTGACTAGAGCACGGTGGGATGCAGAGAAGGGGTCGGAAAGCCCAGCCACGGGCCTGTCCATGAGTCAGCCTTTGCAGGACAGCTTCGCTTTCCCAGCACAAGTTTTATTGTTTTTGGTCTGCATGTTCCTGCACCAAGGGAATCGATTTGAGGGTCTCCAGTAGTTAAACCAATTAAACATAATTTTCCTTTTCAGAGTTTTAGCTGAGTTAAAGGTTTCAGGAAGGAGAAAAGGGACAAGCTGGGTTCCGCATACGATGCCTTGCACTTCTGAATTAATTCCGTGGATAAAGTGCCCTTTCTGGTAACAAGATAAACAGGTTCATCGAGAGGTTTGGCTCGCTGGTGTATAAAGCCCTTCATAACCACAGTGCTTGGCTCCATCCACCCCAGGCTCCCAGCCCCTGGTAGGGTACAGTGGCAGGCATTGTGTGCTCAACAAGTTTTCACACCCATTGGGAATCTGAAACACAGACGCTGCTTACACTGCAAGGATCTTTCTGCAGACCTGCAGGGCTGGTGCCAAGATGGCCGCCTCACGTCTGCCCCCATGCACTGCCAAAGACTTCCCTACCCAACCTCACTAAAATGACTAGAATGACTCCTGAAATGACAGGACAGATGGAAATCACTGGCTGGGCAGAAGGCTGATTTCTAGAGCTTCCGGGCAGAGTAGGGCTGTGCTGGCATCTTTTAAGAAGTTGATTCTGAGAAACCTTTCTTCTGTGGTCATTCCCATTTTTAGAACAGTTCCATACCTCGGAGCCTCTGCCACCCTCCCCTCCTTGACTAGGCGATTGAAGAGTTTTCCACTGACTTCTCAAATGTTCTTATAATATTTATTTGCTTGGATTTTTCCAACAAAGAGATTTAGTTTGGACCTTTTTTCCCCCCCAAGCATGTGCAGGTTAGGACAGGAACACTGAAATATTGATAGTTGTAACCAAAAGCCTCTACTAGACTTGATTATTTGCTCACATACATAAAAAGCAAGTTGGCTATTGCCTGTGCCTCTAGGCTCTGATTTAAGTTAATGTGCACAACTTTGTAGAAGATCTTGTAACAAACCCAATGAGCCAATGAAAGTGAGCCATTCATTTGAACCATGAACTTTGATGAACTTTGTTCTGTTGCTTGATATAAATCAGATCCCAGGAAACTTAGAAATAGCATTATTCTATCCTTAGAGATAAAGCACCCATTTACCCTTGGGGTCAAAAGTTTTGGTCACCCACAAATATACAAATAATTTTCAACAAATGCACCAAAGCAACTCAAGGAGGAAATGAAAGTTTTTTCAACAATTGCTGCTAGAACAATTAGATATCCCCATAGGGGAAAAAAAAAAAAAGGAACCTCAACAACCCCTACCTCACACTATACACAAATATTAATTTGAGATGGGTCATAGACCTAAATGGAAAAGCTTAAAGTATAAAAATTTTAAAGGAAAATATCTCCAAGACTTGGGGTGGTCAAATGTTTTTTAGTTCACAGAAAATAATAACCATGAAAAACCAATTTGTAAATTGAATTTCATGAAAATTAAAAACTTCTCCTCATGGAAAAACAATGTTAAGAGAATTAATAGGCTACCCACAGGTTGGAAGAAAATATTCACAACACATATATCTGGCAAAGAACCTGCATCCAAAATATATAAAGAACTCCTAAGATTCAATAATAAAAAGACAAACAATTTAAAAATGGCAAGGGACTGGAACAGAGGCTTTGCAGAGGAAGATATACAATGACTAATAAGCACATGAAAAAGTGCTTAATATCATTTATCATCAGGAAAATTCAACTTAAAAGCACAATGAGACATCACTGTTCAACCACTAAAAGTGACTACAATTTTAAGAAATTGACACCACCAAATGTCGGTGACAATCCAGAGCAAGCAGAATGCTCACCTGCTGCTGGAAACAGGATAATGCACCTCCCACAGAACACTGTTTGGCAGTTTCTTATAAAGGAAAACACACATCTATGCTATGTTACGGCAATTCCACTCGCATTGGTTTATCCAAGAGAAATGAAGACACGTTTACAAATTGTGTGTGCCAATTTCCTTTCTCTTTGTCTTTACCCATGTCACTGCCTTCTGGAATTCCCGTTTTCCTGTGCCCATCCCTGATTTCTGCATGTACAAATACTGTGCATCCTTATCATCCTGGTTTGAGGAACCTTGGTAGTTCCCTTCCCTAAATGAATCTCTTTTCCCTCCAAACTTCTTTGGCATTCTTTCTACGTTTCTCTTAGACCATCAGTTACAACATTGTATTGTGGTTGCATGTGGCATGTCTCCAGCTAGTCTGTAAGCTCCTATCAGACAGGACATCGCTGTGTCTAATGTATCTTTGCACCGCTCAGTGCTTTATACAAAGGTGTTTTGAACTAGTATTGAATGAGTGACTGAGTGGACATAGATTCATCCAATGACACTTTGGATTTATGATCAGATCTTGGTCCAAGTCCTGAGTCTGCCCAGTGATGTTGGATAAATTCTCTGATCTCATTTGCCTTTATTTGAAGATACAATAACTGAATGATTGTGGTAGACTGTTACTTTGGGGACCCTGCCCCCAGTGAACTATGCCACTCAACTTCCATGCCCTTATGTATTCCCTTCTCACATTGACTCAAGGCCTCGCCACGTGTCTTGCTTTGACCAGTGGAATGTCAGCAAGCAAACTCTTGGCAGCCCTGAGCTGCTGGGTAAGAAGTCTGACTCCTCTGCTGGAGATACCATGCAGGGAGACCATGTAAGGAGGTCATGTGAGAATAGAGAGCCTTTGACACTACATGGAGAGAAAGAGAGGGCCAGCAATCCTAGCATCCAGCTGAGCCCAACCCAGACTGCAGAATGATGAGAAATAATAAAATGCTTGCTGTTTTAAGCCACTAGGCTTTTGAGTGATTTGTTACATGAAATCATTGCTTTCTTCACAGAGTTGTCAGGACTATGTGAGATGACACTTGTGGAGGGGCTTTGTAAATGGACAAGTGCTAAGCACACATAAGGAGCTGTTATTTCTGGGCATATGTTCAGGTTGACATTTGTGCTCATTTGCAGAATACATCCATTTGAGAACTAGCTTGCGAAATTTAAAGGGTCTTACCATCCAACAGGCATAACCTTTGGTTCCTTCTATCCTTTTCCTCCCTCTAACCTGGGCAGCCACCCACCGCTGCTTCTGGGGAAGAAAGAGAGAAAGAGAAATGAAAAATAAAATAAAATGATTTACAAATAGCTATATAGCCAGAGGAGGGAACATGCGCTCATTTTCATTTATCATGTGAAGAGATGGGGCTAGTTTAAAGGCTAGTCAATGCTTACCAATATAATTTCAAAGCTCTAGCAGCCTCCCTTCTAGAGTGAAGGGAGAGGGAGAGTCATCATGGTCTAAAGGGCTGGTCCTCAGTCTGGGGCCATGTCCAGAGTTGGTTAGGTTCAGAGGAACCCAATTATATGAACCAAATTCCCAAGAGACTGGTTGATGGACCAGAATGCCAGTTTATCCATTTGCAATGCAAAATGTAAAAGCCACAATGTTAGGCTCTGTCCAGTAGTAAGGAAAAGATCACCCTGGGAAACAGGATTGCCTGAACTGATAAGGGTTTCATGGGAAACGGGGGAAGTGCAGGGAACCATGACCAGGCGGAGCATTGTGGGTGTGCTGAGTAATACTAGCAGTCTGTTATACAAAGCCTAGGTCACACATCCTTTCGTGCACCTCAATCTATAATCTATTTCTAACCAGGCTGAGAGGATGTGCTCAGCTATCCCGGTTTATGGGTTTACAGGTAGGTGGGGGGATGAAGGCAGGGGAACAGCCTCGCCCTCTCCAAAAGGATGGTGGAAAGTGAGTCCCATCTTTTGTGAAAAACAATATAATAGAATTAAGGGATTTGGAAAGTTCTGGAAAGACCATTAACTCCACGCCCAGCTCGGACACCTTCTCCAGAATCCCTCCCCTAACGTTAGTGCCCACATCACCTCCTTCTATCCATTTTTGCTCTTTTAAGACTATATTATAATGTTTGCATATATGCCAGGCCCTAAACTATAAGTTCTTGAGGGTTAGAACTACGTCTCCATCTTTTTCTCCCCAGTTCCAGCACAGTCCCTGACACACAGTTGGCGCTCCATAAATCTATGTGGCATTAGTTAAAAGTCTGATGTTTTCAGAATCGGCTGAAATCTGAAACATTACAACTGTTACCTTACCTTTTCGTGATAATTTCTGAGTAGGAGAACTGTAGGGTCGCTTGATCATGAGGAAACTGCAGCTCAGAGAGGGGAAGGCATTTGCCAGAAATCACCTTGTCAGAGGGACCTTGTGGCCATTTGTGGCGCTCAGGGTCTCCTGGCTTCCAACTGCCTTCTCTCTTACACCTGCCTCCTGGGGCCTCTGTGGAAGTAGAACCCACCCAGACTCCACCATGTCCCACCCCAGAGACTTTATGAAGGCCTTTATGTGTCACTGAAAGAACATTTTCTTCAATTTGTGCCCATTCGTTCTTGCAGACCCTTCCCCAGATCATGCTACCGTAACCATAGCGAGGAGATGTGGGGAGGGAGGGACGACCCTGCATGCCTGCCCGGAGTGCTCCGGGGCCTGCATGCCAGCGCCCTCTGCCCACCCTACGCCGGGAGGGGTTTCCACCCACACCAGGGGTGCACTCAGCTCAGCGCTCGGTGTACCACGAGCGCCGCGGGGTCAAACTGGCAGAGCAAGACGCTGCAGCCGCTACTATGGCAATGAACAGAGACCCCCTTAAGGAATACTTTACAGAATTATTTTAATTACCATGCAGACCTTGTAACTTGACCCTGACGCAGCCATCAGTACTCTCCAAGAGTAAATATTACTAAAATCCCATTCGGTGTGCATGTGTCTCTCTCTCCAGCTCTCATTCAATTTCAGGCAAATTGTATCCCTATTAATAACCCTCTGACAGCGTGGGAAACAGTTCACACTACTCAGTCCCTTGCTCCCCTCTTCTCTCTGCTTTTTGCATCTCATCAGAACTTCCAGCAAGTAGTTATTTTTCGGTGGTTGTGGGAGCCGGGCAAGGGAGAAGGTGCTAAGCTGGGGGCCAAGAGAAATATTTAGAAGAGTATTTACCTTCAATGCAATCTAAGCCTGTCGTTCTCAAACTTGGCTGCTCATTGGAACCGCCAGGGAGGTTTAAAAACTAATGATGCCTGGATGTCAGCCAAGAGGTCTGATTTAATTGATCTGGGATGCGGCCTGGGCATCTGGATTTTTTAAACTCCCCGGCTTATTTCTAGGTTGAAAACTACCGAGAAAAACCCTTAATTCCTTTTCCACCCTGAAAAAGTTAGATTCTCAGCTCAGGTCGGTGGCCCGGGAGATCTGGCCCCCGTCCCTTTGCAACCCGCCAGCTCCCCATGGTCCAAGAAAATCCGCGCGCGCGACGACGCTAAACACGCGGCGGCGGGGCGGGCGGGGCGGAGGGGGCGTGGCCTCACGTGGCCCCGCCCCTGCACGCCTATCGGTGCGCGGTGCGGGCCCTGACGTCACTCTTGTCAGGGCCGCGGCACATGGGCGGCCGGATGCGCTGAGCCCGGCGCTGCGGGGCCGCCGAGCGCGGGGGAGCAGCGGCCGCTGGCGCGGGGAGGGGGGTGGGGTGGGACGGCGCGCCGTCTCCGGTGCTCGCGCCAGGGACCCGAGGCGGCGCGGTGCCTTCGCCTTTCTGCAGCCGTCTGCATATTTTTTCTTTCTTTTTCGCGATTTTGAACATTTTGCAGGACGAAGGGTTCGAGGCAGGTGAGAGCATCCTGCACGTCGCCCAGGAGCCCGTGGGCACTTGGCGCGTCCACCGGGGATCGTCTGCCCTGGGAACCCGAAAGTTTATTTTTATTTTCGTATGCAGCTGTATTTATAAAGATAGAAGTAATTTTTTTCTTCCCTTGTCTCCACCGCCTTGAAAGCGAGTACTTTTGGCAAAGGACGGAGGAAGAAGCTCAGCAACATTTGGGGGGGGCGGTTGGGTTTTTTTATTTTTAGGAAAAAATATTTGAGTGCATCGCGATGGAGAAAATGTCCCGATCGCTCCCCCTGAATCCCACCTTTATCCCGCCTCCCTACGGCGTGCTCAGGTCCTTGCTGGAGAACCCGCTGAAGCTCCCCCTTCATCAAGAAGACGGTGAGCGCTGCCCTCCTGGATGCCCTGCTCTGGGAAGGGACGATGCTTCTGGGGTCCTCCTCCTTAGCCGGGCACCCCCGTTGGCCCGCTGGAGCATCCGTCCGCCTCTCTCTCTGTCCCCTGGCCCTGCTTTGATGAAATTGAGGAGCTCACCCATCACCCTACCTCTCCTGTAAAAGAGGGGGCCCCCTCACTAAGTAGCATTTAAAATAGCGCGGGGGACCTGGCCCGCGCTCCTGCGGCGCGGGAGGGAGATAGAACTTGACAGGTCGGCGATCCCTAGATTGAGGCTCATCCACACGCAGAGCCAAACCGCCTGCAGCAGGGCAGAGCTTCGCGGGCTGGGGAGGAGAAACCAGAGGGCTGGCTTCTATGGGGGTCGGGGCTCGAGCGGAGCGGGGTTCTCGGTGCGTAGCCTGGGTATTGGAATCGTGCTTATTGCTTGTTGTTAGTTGGTATTTGGAACTCACGCGGTGTGAGCGGAGACGCGTGTTCATCTGTGCAGGGTAATTCGGAAAGGGGGGTGGGGGGGTGAGGGCTGAGGCTGGGGCTGGCGGGGGGAGTGATCTCTCGGCGGGAAGCCGTGCACGCCTCCAGCGCTGACACTTTCCCGGTGCACTTTTCCTGGTGGGAGGGGAGAGCGGAGCAGGCTCACGTGTAACCGCACTGGAGCCTCCTCTGGCTTGAGCCCTTTCTTGGTAAGTCCCAAACCTTCCCCAGGCATCCTTGGCTGGAACGGGACAGGAGGGGTCGTGCGAGGAGGCTCCGAGGGGAGCTGGTGTCACCAGGGATTTGTCATGGGGTTGATGCGGTTTCATACCTTCGATATCACAGTAGCAAATGCGAACCGTGCGGCTCAGCGTGTAAAGTCTTGAAAGATCATTTGGCTACAAATAGCTTGGGAGTACTCGCATCTTCTTTCCTAGCAGGGGACAACCTGTTGCATGGCGAGAGCTGAGGGGTTTGGTTGGCAGTCTGCAGAGCAGAGCGTCCCTCTTAACTCTCCTTTAAGGAGTAGCGCTGGGGAGGGAGGTGCTGCCTGCCATCTCCTGCATCTGTGGGTGTTTTAAGTCAGATTCTCAGGAGATGAGACTGTAGAGAATTCGAATGGATGGCGGTTGAGGTTGTGTTTTTCTGAGGAAGAAACTCAGAAGCCAAATTCCTTAATTCCAGATTCCACCCACACCTGAATACTAGACTTGGCAACATCCAGAGCGCTGGTTAAAGACCTAATGGGGTGAAGAGCTCTGGTTAGAGACCTAATGGGGTGAGCGATCCTTCCAGGTAGAAAATAGCTGCATACCTCCATCACAGGTATGTGCAGTAGTCACCTTTTCCAATAGCTGTGCTTTTGACAGGTTGCATCCGTGTCTAATTTTTTGAGTCGGATCATACTTCAATGTTTGGGGAAGAGGAAGAAGAAAACACTTTGTAATTTTTTTTTTTTAAATCTCCTTTTGTAAAATACAGTGTACCCCAGTGGCTTTAGAAGCAAACATGTGCACTCCGGAAGTTCTCGATTTTCTTTTCTGCCAATATGAGGTATTGGTCTAGCTCCTTCAAGTCCCAGAGCCTCCATTTCTTCAGTGGGAAGGGGACAATTGCTATTTGCAAGTTGATTCTGAGGTTTTGGGAGATGATACAGTGTGTGGAAAGAACCAGGTATACAGTAGGTGCTTAATACATGGTAAGGAAGAAGGGTGGAGAGTCCCTGCTTTACCAAAATTAGGATTACCAACCCACTGGCTTTCTAAGTCTGAATGACCTCGGATTGTTACTGTCATGAGTTTCCTGGAAGATAAATTATGCCTGGTATATTGGCTGCTTTCTTAAACATCACAGCCGTTGGATGTAATGGCAAGTGCCATTTCCCTACTGGAGATTTAAGTTATTTGTCTCCTCCGCTAATGCACTGAAGACCGCGCTCTCTTGTTTATACCCTAGATCTGTGTGTAGCCCTGTCCCAAGGACTGGGGCTTTCTTTCCAAAGTAAATAGGAAGATGTTGAAAACCAGGCAGAGATCCATATCCTGCTTGAACTTTTAACTCCAGGTCCGCAAATGCCAGCAGCCCGAGAAGAACCTTGGTGTTTGTGAGGAGTAGTTTTGTGGCAGAAGCCAGGAGGGGTGATAAAAAAGTGACACTTTTTCTTTCTTAAAGTCCAACTTTCCCCTTTTTCTGCAGCATTTGGTAAAGATAAAGACAAGGAAAAGAAGCTGGATGATGAGAGTAACAGCCCGACGGTCCCCCAGTCGGCATTCTTGGGACCCACCTTATGGGACAAAACTCTTCCCTATGACGGAGACACTTTCCAGTTGGAATACATGGACCTGGAGGAGTTTCTGTCTGAAAATGGCATTCCCCCCAGCCCGTCTCAGCATGACCACAGCCCTCATCCTCCCGGGCTGCAGCCGGCCTCCTCAGCTGCGCCCTCAGTCATGGACCTCAGCAGTCGGGCCTCTGCACCCATTCACCCTGGCATCCCGTCCCCGAACTGTATGCAGAGCCCCATCAGACCAGGTAAACTCTCAGAAGCTTCTCCCTTCAGGTGGGGAGGAGGAGGAAAGGGAGGGCCAGGGTGGGGGGACCTAAGCATCTTGACCATCAGAGGGGCTTCAGCACGCTCTAAAAGAGGAGTCTTGTATTTCACCCACTTCACCGAACATCCACATCACCTGGAGAGTCAGCTAAATGCAGATTCTATGGCCCCACGCCTAGAAATTCTGATTTTTCAGGTTCACGGTGAGGCCCAGGAATATGCATTTTTAACCAGCTTCTTAAGGGATTCAGATGCAGCGAATCCAAGGACTGCAGTTTCAGAAACACCAGCCTGCAGTTAAGGATTTGGGTAATTTGGGCATCCATCGCATCTGCTCTCTGTTTTCCTTATCCCCAAATGCACAGATAATAGGGTCTTGCTGAATGCTTTGGGCAGACTCTCTATAGGGCTGTGGTTTACCTACATTCACTCTTCTCTGGCCTGAAGAAAACAAAATGTGAGTTAGGGGTGTGGGGCACCCAACTTTTTCATCTTGTGTTGTCATTGACTGGGAAATTGAATCTGAAAGCAGCTCTCATATTAGGCATGGCTTAACCTTCTTCAGCACCAGATCCCAGCTCTCTCTCTTCACTCTTCCTATAAACCAAATTGTGCTTATGTATTTTTTTTTTCATTTTCATGTATCCATCACACTTAATCCACTTTTGTCAATCCCACAAGGCCACAAGATTGGCTTTAAATGGTGCTGAAATATTACCCAAAAACGTCACCTAAAATGACCAGTACTTCAAAACCCACTGCGAAATGCTCAGATCTAAACATACGTTGAGGCAGCTCTGGCTTCATGCCCTTAGCACCCTGGAGTACAAAATGAACAGGAAGAAAGACCATTTCATGTGCGCAGGTAACCAGGAACAAAGATTCAGCCAGAGAAACTGTCAGGAAGGTCGAAGCGCTGAGGGCCTTCGCTGCAGGGGGAGGCAGAAAGCAGGACAATGGGAGAATTGTCCTACAGATCTTTTCTGAACTCCGTGTCCTTGACTCGTGTGGAGTTTCTGAGATACACAGAGTAAGATTAAAATGAAAGGAAATCCCGCAAAGGAGGAAGAGAACATCCCTGCCTTCAAATATTGGTATTGGAGTTTAAGCTCTCCACTCCAATCTCTTTGTGTTGGCCCTTTCTCCAAACCCACTTTGAATTACAACTCAAGGCTACTGGTTGGAATGGAATGGAGTGTTAACCTCTAGCCACCCCAGGAGGCTGCAGAAGCTTGAGAAAACACTCCTTTATGTGGCCCTGAGCCCCTGTCACTTAGAACGTACAGTGCCATTGTCTTCAATTTCTTCCCAGAAACAGACAACCGGCAGAATAAATAACCATTCAAAATGAGAAAAAACAAAGCAAAACAAAACAGGGAGGAGGGGACAGAGCCCCAGTGAGAAGGCACAGTTGTATGTCATTCTGCTCTGCAGAATGAGGCTTTCCACATCGTAGCTGTGTGACCTTACAAAATGATACAACCCCTTGGGGCTTCTGTTTCCCTTTGTGTAGAAGAGTATAATGTATATTTGATTGGATTAGTGTGAAAAGTAGAGATAATTTGTAAAAGGGTCAAGTGACTAGCACTGGATATCCTATTAATGAAAGCACTTGTGATCATTGTTCTATTTATGTCAACTTTTATCATTTCTTTCAATCCCTGTCTTCTGAAATACCTTCTTAAAATCATGAGATTCAGTATTTAACCCCTCCTTCTGGAGAGAAATGTCAGGAGATTTTGACCAATAGTTATTGGATTGGGGTGTTCTAACTCCAAAACATCCTCAATTGACAAGTATTTCTCAATCCCCTGCCAAATACAGGATGTGTGCCATGTTAGAAATACTGTATTTTTTCCCCAAGATGTGTGTAAATATTGAGTCCCCACAGCTTGGTTCCTACTGAGAGTGAAGAATCAGAGTGTTGGAATTGAGGCTTTCTTAGAAGTTGTTTGTGAGAGCTTGTTAGAATCAGTCTTCCTCAGTGACAGAAACTTGGGATGCCCCAGTCAGCTTTGCAGTTCATAACAAAGGACTCCTGAGGTTCAGTGGTGTCGTTTTGTTAGGTGGTGGAGGAAGCGCACTAGGATCCCACTGGGGTATAGAAATAAGTCTTCATTGCAGTGTCTTTTTTGACAATGGAAACACAACTTCGAAATAATCTTCTTCTTTGAATTGAAAACTCAAGGAGACTCCTAACAAGACAGGAAAAAAGTTAAAGCTCTTCTTCAAATACTAAACAGATAAAATAACCCTCCGCTGTCATGCAGTGTGGATCATTATAAAGATTATAATGTGGACTTGATGGATGGCGTATCACAAGCAAACCTGAAAAAGGACAGAGTTCTCGATTATTCTGTATAATCACAGTGGTGATCAGAATAGAAATACCAACTTAATCTTGAGGAAACGTAAGTCCTCAGGAGGGGTGAGTACAGATGTGGCCTTGAGCATTCTGGGAATTGTATAATTTCAGCCTAGATCAAGATTTCCCAACCTTGGTACTACTGATGTTTTAGGTAAGTGTTTGCTGTGGGCACCGTCCTGTGCGTTGTAGGTTGTGTAGCAGCGTCCCTGGCCTCTATCCCCCAGATGTCACTAACACCCCTACCCCAACCCTGTGACAAGTAAAAATGTCTCCAGTCACCGCCAGATGCCCTCTGGGGGCAAAATCACCCCCATTGAGAACTACTGATCTAGACTTTCAATTTGGACAGCAAACTCTGGGCTTAGTTCAGGATCCTGTCACACACATGGATGCTTTTTACCTCTTGTAATGCTTTAGGGCAAAAACTTTTGAGAAGATCAGGAGATATAGGTTGCTGAGAAGAAATATAATGTTAATAAGAGCATAGTTAAACACTTTTAGTTGATAAAACTAAGACATCAGGCTAATCAGGAGATAATTGCAGAGCAATTTTATTCAGCATTTGTTTTCTGCTGTTTGCTCAGCATGCATCTTTTGAGTTACGCTCAGTTGCATTGTATCATTAGTGCTACCTGTCTGAGAGGAAATGAAGCCATAAGCTGTCAAATTATACATTTGTAGGTCTACTCCGAGTGTGTCTTGAAATGACAAAGTGAGGGTTCCTGTGAATTCTCATATTATAGTATGTCTCATACTATCCCTCCAACCTCCTTTCCTATTTTGCACACCCATCTTTATTCTTCTGTATAGCTGTCTGATCAAAGAATGAATCAAATATCTGAAGAAATATAGTTTTCCTTGAAGAAATACCCCAGGGATCCTTTGAAACCTCCTGTAGCTATGTGATTGTTAAGCTTTCTGGGCTGACATCTTCCTGAAGGAAGGGCGGTGCTTTCTGGATGCTAGAGCCACCTGCACAGGCTTCCCAGGCAGCTGAGGTGCAGCATCCTGGATGTTCCCAGGCCAGCAGAGATGGCAGGAGTCATCCTGACTGCTTCAGTGTTTGCCTTTCAGATGCTATCAGAAGTGGTACCTGGGAGTGCTCTCCTGGAAGTATGCGATGGGTACTGGAAAAATAAGAATCTGTTTGCCCTGAGAATTGAGTGATTGCTTTAAGGACAGCAGTCCCTTTAGGGAATGTCATCTATAGCAGACAAAGTCAGAGTTAGTTTTAAATCACATGCTTGTAAAGCCAGATTTGAAATCATTTCCTCTGGTGGTTTTTCTTTGAATAGCTTGGGGGTGTCCTGCCACTGTTAGACCCGTATTCAGCTGAGAATTAAGAAGGCTTTCTTTCCAGTTCTGAGCTCAGAGAACGGCTCCTGATGAAGGCTGGTTACGAGACCAGGTTCTGACGAAGGCCAGTTACAGAGTGAAGTGAAAACCCTTCCATGTGCTGGTGTGTGGGAAGAGGAGGGCGTAAGTGGGTGGCACGAGAAGAATGGGGAGGTGGGGGAGAGCCATTGTACCTTGGCAGGATGGAATTTGTGTTCTGTTTCTGCTGATCTTCCTTTGTGATAGGGTTTTGGCGTGGAAGGAAAATGCCGGCCGTGGGATCTGAGTACTGATGGAAGGGAGTTCTGTGCTAGTGGTTCTGGGATTATGGGAGGTCCTGCTGAGGCAACAGGATTCTCTTGCTTTTCCCAGCATCATGGGATGAAGCTTCAGTTTCTCCCTCCTCTTAAGGGCATGCGGTTCCTATATTTTCCCATTGAGCATGTTGTTACGTCTGTAGGTTCAGAGCACCACGATTGATAATTGCTGTGCCCTGCATCTCTTGGAAGTGCATTTCATTCATCAAGATCAAGGAGGTCATGGAGGGAAGAGAGTCAGCTTTGTTCTGGAGGCAGGCAGACTATTTTCTGTTTCATGTAAGGGTTTATCTTCTCCACCACACCCTGTAGAGGACAGACTTGCCCTGTTCTCTTGGCCTTGTCTTGCTGTGACATTCCCAGGACAGTTCCTAGCCTCCTGGCATGAGGCATTTTCCCACAGGTTTGGAAAGCAGGACCCCTTGGTGGTGAAAAACGACAACTTTGAGCTCAGGGGTTTGGGTTCACGTCCTGGACCCACACTGGCTTCCCGTGTAACTTTGTGTCACTTTCTGAACCTCTTTAAGCCTGAGTTTACTCATCAATAGAATGGAGACTATAAATAGTCCCCCCATGGGGTTTTAGCAGGGTTGAATAAGATAACACGTGACAAGGTATGGCACAGTGGGTGGCACATGCATACTCAGGGCCTGGAGCTGTTGTTATGATGTCAGTGGCATGGGAGCAGAGAAAAGAAGGCCTGTATTCCCAGCCCTTGTTCATTTAGGGATTCATTTCATCCAGTCCCCTTCCCTCTGCAAAAATAGGACATGCATTTTTTTTTCTTTTTTTTTTTTTTTTTTTTTTAGCATGCCCAATCCTTCTTCTGTGTAGCCTGTTTGGCTTTTCTCCTTCATTCTGGGTTAGGACAAGTCACTTCCCTGATGTTAACCCAGCAGCATCGCTTCTGGGTTAGCAACTCCTGTTCTGCCAATGTGGAAACAGCCACTCGCTGGGTGCCCAGCCCCCCATCTCTCATGCGAGCCCTGGCAAACCCTGGCTGCCTGCCTGCGTGCCCGTGTGCCTCAGGCACGTGGCTATGCCCTGTGGAGCTCGCCCAACTCTGGGTGGTGTGCTGGCTTGCTTCCGCTCCCCACCCCCCACCCTCCCTTCTCTTCCCAGGCAATCTGCGGCAAGTGCCAGGGAGAAATTGTAATCCTGACCCTGGCATGAGACAGCTGAGCTCTGTAGGGCAGTTCCTGTGCCAGGGAAACCTGCTCTGTCTGACATTCTAGCCAGACCCCAAATTCGGCCCTCTCTCCTGCCTGTCTGCCCAGAGGCCCTGCACCGCTGTGGTGGGCAGGATTCCTGCAGGCCAGCTCCTGCCAGGGGGCTTGGCAGAGTCTTTCCAGTTTAGCACTGTGCCTAGCAGACTAGAAAAATAGCAATATAAAGACAGAACTAGGTAGAGGGGAAGGAGACAGGTGGGGGAGGTGGGAAGAAGAAAGCCTTGAGAGCATCCTAGTGTAGAAGCCAGAGGATGAAAAGACAGCAGTGATTTATTAGGCTTCTCAGAAACCTCTCTCCCAACCAGCACTAATCACTTTTACCCGGGAATCATTTTTTATGTCTCAGCAGTGAAAATGGAGGGAAGAAAGAGGGTGGTGGGGAAGTAATAAGATTAAGAAAACATTGGAAGAGAATATATGAGAGAGGGACAGGGAGGTACAGGATCTGTATTTGATTCTGTAATGGGAATAGTTGAGAATAGTTTTCATTTATTATAATATTTGATATTCCCCCAGCAAATGTCTTGACCTGAAGCTGCTAAAGCATTGTTTTGGAATAAAGTTAAATTTCCCTAAGACCTAGGTGCCTGCTGGCTTACCTTTCACAGCATCCATCAGAAGGTCTTGTATTTGAGACAGATCTCTATGGACAAGATAGCAGTGTTTTAGACCGTGAGATCCGAGAAACAAACCAACCTGGGTGTGAATCCTGACTCGGCCATGCTTGCTCATGATCTAAGTGATCTGAGCCTCTGATCTCCTTCCTGGAACTATGCAATAATCATTGGGCCTCCCTCATAGGATTGTTGAAGGTCGCAAGAGCCTTGTGGGTAGAGTACCTGGCACAAGTCAGTGCTCCGGGACAGTGAGCTGCTGTGAGCACCGTCCTCACTGCCATCGGGTCTCATTTCTCATGGGAGGACCCAGCATTGGACTCCTCGGGAGTCTCCATACTTTTCCCTTCCTAGCCAAGTAAGGCCTCTGGTCAAGGAATCTGAATTTCCCTCCTTCTCTGCCTGGGCTTGTTTGCCCCTCTCTTAGCCTCTGACTTTTAGGTAAACTTGGTTAGTTAACTGTAACTTTTATTTGTTCCTCCTTGCTCAGGAGGTTAAAAACTCAAACAAAAGGTATTTCAAAGAAGTTCTTGATTAGGAGATTTCTCCATGGCATATTTGCCAGTAAATAAATGAGTCAGTCAATGTTACTATGGAATTTTTAATAACATGCATTAATAATTGTACTTGAAGGCAACATAATGACTTCAGGGGTAGAGAAACCATAAAGGCATGTTATGATGCTGGTAGAGGAGAGACGTCTAGTTCATCTTCCTGCTTACAGGCAAGACTTTAGGTAAGCATTCCAGAATAATAATTTCTCCTTCCCCCAAGGGGTCTGTTAATGGATAAATCCTTCATCTTTCTGCAGCTTCATTTTCTCATTTGCAAAGTAACATCTTTGTTGGGCTTATGTGAGCTTTCTAAATCTAGTGTGCATGAAGGGGCCAGCATGGCACCTGGCACACAGCAGCCCAACCTTTACCACAAGTCAATTCCATTGCTTTTCTCTAGAAAATGATATGAAGATTCGAAAGCAACAGAGGAGGTTGTAGGAGTGAGGAGCAATGTGGATGGTCCTCAGAAATAGCGTCAGCTTTTGCTTTGTTCTATACCCTGGGGAAGACAGACAAGGGTGCGATTTGGCTGCTGGTCTCAAGGAGATGGCAAATTAGTAGGGAAGATAGAACTTTTAGGTAAAAGGATGAGTGACAGGACAAAGTAACATGTTCTGGGTGCCAAATGATGGGTACATAGAGGCCGCCAATATCTATTGAAAGGAGGAGGGTGAAAGAACAATCAAGAAATGAGTAAAAAAAATTAGAAATAAATAAGAGAGCAGTGCAAGACAGTAAGAGCTGCCAGACCTCACAGGAAGCAGCCACTGCCCAGGGCAAGAGTGCCTGGGACAAGCTTCTTGGAAGAGTTGGACCTTCCATTGGCCTTGGAATGAGACGTGGAGGAGCCAGAATGGTGAGTGGCCATGGTGCGGCCAAGTTGTAGAGGCAGGAATGCCCACCGGGTGTTTAGGGAACGAGGTGAAGATCCCATTTGGCTGGTGCAGAAAATTCATAGGAAGGGGTCAGAGAGATGAGTCTGGAGAGGTTGGTGCCGGCCAGGCTGGCAGCTTCATGAATGCCAGGCTCCAGAGCTGGAACTTTACTCCATAGGCAGTGGGGAGCCATTGGAGGTTTTTGAGTAGGGAAGTGGCATGTGGATGTTTCCACTTGGGTTCAAGGTTGTGTTTGAAACATTTTTAGATACTTCACAATAGTTTCCTCTGGCAAACTGGGACTTCCTTATTATTATTATTTTGAAAATAAATACTCTCCCTTGAACATCAAACAGCCTTTCAAAACACAGTGTTCTAATGATCTAGAGAAAGTAATTCAAAAACACAGGGTTTAGGTTTCACTTAGAAAGCCCATAATTTTGGTGATTGGGGGAAACACTCTTTGGCAAGGAAATAGTTTGAGGGATTTGAATGGTTCAGAATTGAGAAGTCCAAAAGCAGGCCTGGTCTCATAGGAGTAGAAAAATAGATTTTAATAAACCCAAACCATTAACATTCATCACTTTTAAATGCTTCTATTTTATAAAGCTTACTAGGTTTACAAACAAGTCTACTGAAGCAATTTCTATGAGTGTGCGTGTGTTTTTTTGTGTGTGTGTACATGTGTATTTGAGAGAGAGAGAAGGCATTAATGCCTCAGTGATACAAATAGTGCTTGATTATAACGACTACCTGCAGCAGAAATATCAAGCTAAAAACACTTAGCCAAGTTTCTGGCCAGCTTATTAATTTTACTCCTGAGACACAAAGGAATCATTATTACAGTTTTGGATTCTTGAGTCCTGACCTTGTATTTGTGGCTTCCTTTTTCCCTGAAGCCGGAATTGATTGTACATCATGCTTAGATATGGTGATATGGGGGTGTGTATGTTTTGTATTGGGAGTGCTCTTGGAGGAAAGGGACTTGGTGGGAGGAGACAGGGTCTGGGGGAGGGGATGGGAGCGGCAGAATGGCACATGCATGAAGCCACTTGCTCAAGTAGCCCAGGAAGTGTGCTTTGATATCAAGCCAAGATTACAGAGAGCTGGAGGAGTTGCCATAACCCAAACCAGCTCACTTAAATAAAAAATAACAGTCAATGTGTGCAATTTCACCTCCAGCAATGTACAGTAGACAATTACAGGAGTGTTGGCAGAATCCAGTGTCTGTGGGGGAAAAGCTATACAGTACTTGTTTCTGTTAAATTGGCTTCTGGTGGGTACACACTCCATGACTGAATGTGAAAATTCCTAAAATGTTTGTTTTCCTTCTTTTCTGACTTTAACAAGTATCATTACTGTCTCAACTCCCTACCCCTCCAGCTCATAATGGGAATCCATTTCGTTTTCTCTCCTGAAAAGTTACACAGTTCCACCATCACACAAGGTTCCTGCAAGTTTTGTTTTTAGAAGTTTAGTCTAGGATTTTTTTTTCCTTAATGATTTTTTGGAAGAATGCTTTGGAATTTGGGGTCTTACAATGAGAGGTAGCTTGTGGCTAATTAAACCCCTTTCCCTTCAAATCTTGCCTGGGAGACCCTAGATTCCTAAAACCAATGAGTGCATGGTACAGAAAGCTGCCCCAGGGAGCTACAACACTAAATCACGTGTGACAAAATGTTCTCTTAGAAAGTAGGAGTGTATAAATGGACCAGCAGAAATAAGTGCTTTGGCAGAAACTCCTTGAGTGGAGAAGAGCAATGCTTTCTTTTCTAATTAGCTCTGGGTGACAGTACTTTGATGTCTCTGCTGTGGAGCCCAGGCATGGACGGTAGAGCAGAGAAGGAGAGTCCCATGCTGCTCTGTAAGCGCTTCTGCACTTAATGGAAAGAGTTAAGCGAGGCTCTCCATTCATGCACAACAAATGCCTCTTGAATTGAATGGGAAAAGCAAAGTTGGTGTGGGGAGGGATGCCACCAGGCCCTGACCAATGGGCATGCGTGCTGTAAACCAGATGAACAAGAACACCCAGATACGCAGTAATCAGATTACCCAGAACAGAGATCTCAATACCCCAAGATACAAAGAGTTGTTCGAAGGAGAGTCGTAGACAGTTAAACTCCATCTGCCCTCAGCATGGCTTCCTTATGCCATGGCCTTCGTTAGTTAGTATCACTGGAGGAGAACGTGGAGGCTTTTACTAGAGAAAACTTTAAAAATAGGATGGAGATCTCAGATCCAGTCAAAATAATATTGTGTTTAAAAGACCAAAGGCCACTGAAAGATTTGCAGAGGAAAGAGTAGATAATATCAAATGTAAAGAAAGAAAGCAAGCCTTGGTAGAATTTCTGAGGATAAGAAAAGATAAATTTGTGGAATTGACTTCATAAGAATTTCATAGAATCCATTTCATTACTATTGATTTCTTCATCTTGATACACTTTCCCAGAGGAGGTGGGAGTCTTTTTTCCTGATAGAATCTAAAGTATGTTTATTTCAAATGGCCAGTAACACCTGAATGATTTTTAAATAGTATTTCCATTCATGTCAAAAAATAAGTATCTTTTAGCATTATAAGTGAAATTTACCCAAACTTGACAGGCCATTTATTGGTATTTAGTTATTGGATTCCTTAGAAGTTTGAAGATGAATGACAGGAAGTTTCAGTATTACAAAAACTGTGTATAAAGCAGCAATTTGGTTTACTTACACTCTATTTCTCTTTTTAGTCTCAAGCTTGCCTAGTAGTCACATTGCATTGATTCAGATTTTGTGATCATTTGATCTTTAATTGATTAAACTGAAATTTATGTCTTTGTCTTCTTTATAAAGAAAGATATTACCAAACAGATTACTTATGCAAACATAATCTCAGGAGGTACATTTAACTTATTTGAGTACAAGATAATCCTTAAAAACCTTAACTGCGTGTATATAAATTGATGTTTTTAATCACGGTGTATATTAGTGAATAGCAAGAGAATTTCTGTCATTTGGACATTTTGGTAATTTGGGTTGGCATTTCCACCAAATGATTGCAGTTTATCTCTGTCTGCCCCTCTCCCCCATTTGCCCCACTCCACTAAATTTTCATATTTTGAGACTTAGATTTTCATGTAAGTATATGGAAACAAAAGAGCATTTTTGCTCATTTTTATCTGCCATCAGAGAGGATGTCATAGACCAATCCCCAGGGATGGTGGTTTTCTCTAGAATTTTCTAAGGAAATAGCTATCTATTAGAGCCACATCATCTCATTACTCCCTTCTCCTTATCGCAGGGCAGCATGATGTGGCTAAAATTCCAGCCTTGGCTTAGCTCTTGGCTCTGCCGTTTCCCGGTTCTCTAACTCTTCTGCCTTTGTTTCTCCTCTGTGAGTAGGGGAGATAATAGCTGCTCCCAAGGATTCCTGCAGGAGTAAATGAGATGATCTATGTAAACCACTTGGAACAGTGCTCAATATACGGATGGTAGCTTTCATCACTTTTACTTGTATGCTGTGATTACTGTTTCTTCTCTTCCTCTGCCTCCATCATCATCTTATGGACACTTAAGTAGGAGTGCATCTTGTGCTATAGCAGTGATAGCCCGGAAACTCCTCCCCACCTTTTGAGTCATTGTAAGGAAGAGAGGGTAATGGAGAGGCAGAGCAGGAGAGCATCCTGTGTATTGACCTCTGAAAAGATATACCCCATTTGTGGTCCTGTAACAGTGTAACTGCCCGCTTTCTTGGGTAGCTCCAGTAGAGACCTGTGCTCCATGGGCCAGGGTGTGACTTCCACCTCTGTACACCCTACCATCTTCTGACTCTGTGCCTGAAAGAGTTTGAGTGGGTAAAGGTTGAAATGGAGTTTATATTTGTTTCCTTTGGTGCTCTCAAGCCTTTCCAACATGCTATTTGATTTGTGACTGGTGTTCCTCCTTCTTTTTGCTTACTCTTTTGAGTCATGAGGTGGAGAACTGGCAGTTCTCCTAGTTGTTGATGATGTGCTGCCAGGTGAGGAGAGGGTCTCCAGTGGTAGCCAGCTTCCTGGCCTTCTGCCCCCATGGTGCAAATCTCTCACTGTCTTCTTAACTCTCCCTACATCATAGAAAAGTGGCAGAGAGATCTCCCGATAGGAGAAATGGACCCTTGCGTTGAAGTAGAATGGAAACATGAGGAAATTGAGAACAAATGCAGAGTATTTGGAAGAAAAGTGTGAAAATAGTTTTTACACAAAGGGGACAACTGGAAGTCGATTACTTTAAGAATTGGGATTAACCTGATGTGGCTTTGTTTTCCAGCCAGATTAGAGATGTGGAGTTCTTGGCCTGGGTCTTGATGTAGGACATTGTGTGCTGTACATATGGGCATGGCAGGATAAAGCATTTCAAGGTACATAGTCCTGTCTTAAGGATAACAAAGTACATCAGCATCAAACTGGGCAAGATTTCCCCCTCTTGAGAGGACGTTTGATTCCAGCGAAAGCTCCCTCAGCATATTTTTACATCTAATCGAATATCTCTGAGCTTTTATAAAAGAGTGGACACAATCCTCCTCGCTTGAAATCAGCTAAATGCATATGAAATCATAGCAATACCCATTATGCGTTAAAGCTGGGATGGTGCTAAGCACTTAATGAGAGAGGTTAGGAAATCAACTCATATTAGAAATATTGGTTCCTGGAATTTAGTCTGCTCCCAAGAGGATTGGATGTTGTGGAAACATTGCCAAAGTATGTTTTCTCTCTTTTTCATCAGCTCTTCCATTCTGATTACAAGCAGCTTAAAAATAAATTTGGGCATATCTCAGTGGCCAAAAACCATGGAGATCAGGATGAAATCATTTTCAAGGAAGAAGTAACAAGCTTTGATAAGGATATTCAGAGAAACACAGTCCAAATAGCATCAGCACATCATCGTTGGACCCTTTAGGCCCTAAACTAAATTGGAGTTGGAGTTGGGGGTCTCCTGAGAAACCATGACACCTTGGGCAAGTCACTGAAATTCTGAGCTCCTCACTTCCTCGCCTGGAATGTGACAGCCTATTTCACAGGATTGTCATGAGGGTTAAGTTACATTAAATAAGTGAATGGACCTGGGACTGTACCTGCTCAGAGATGTCACTCAGTAAGTTTTAATTCAGAGTGAGAATCTGATCTTTAAAGATCACTTTCTAAAACGTACTTGTAGTTCAATCTTTGGCGTCTCACTCCCGGATTTCTGAGTTGCTGGGCTGAGTTGTTACAAGGCCCCTGATGTTTCTTGAAGTACCCTGAAAGATCTAATTTACAGTCCCAGCTATGCTCTTACTTACCTTAAGCAAGTTGTTGACCTCTCTGGGTTTTACTTCTTCATCGGTAAGATGGGAATAGCCTATGTCCTTCTAATTTACGAGTATGTCATAAGTGTAAAATAAGATAGCCAATTAGAAACTTGACCAAACTAAATTCAAATCAAAGTAGAAATTGGATAAGCACTATTATTTTCATTGGGTTTTAGGTGGCAAGAGGGGAAAACATGTAGCAACAATTTCATGGTGGGCCATTTACAAAGAGCACTGAATTTGGAGTCAGCCAATCCTGGTTATAGAGCTGGTTCGCCAGGAGTGGCTTGTGTGTCCCTGGACAGGTCACTGAATCTCTCAAGCCCTCAGTTTTCTTATCTGTGAAACGTGGGTGCTATTTTAGCTCGGTGATACTCTGTTCTACAACTACTATGAGCTGCCAGACTAACATTCAAATTTTGGTGCAAAAAATGCAAGCCTCTTGGGGGGATGTACTGCTTCCAAGCGAGTAGATGGATTAAGAATCTGACGTTCTACCCCCTATAAAGGACGATGGAGTTTAAAAACTAAAGCTGAAAAGCAAAAGACCTTTGACACCTTTGGAAAAAAGATGTAGCAGCGTTAAAGTTCGTTACTTCCCTAAAAATGGTCTTCCTTCTGAATGGGAACCATTGGCTTCCCTGGTGTTCAACATTCCAGAGTAACCCTGAAAGCAAGTGATCTGGCTGGAATCATTGTCCGAGGGTTGGACTTTTTAGGAGTGGCTTATGAGCCAGACAAAATAATTTTTAAAAAAGGAAAACCCCCAGGGCCCACAGCTAGCTCTTTTGATGGCAGCTTTTCTGGAAGGGCAGGGGCCAGCTGTATGTTTGGCTTGCTCCTCTGGGTGGCTGGATTCAGGTCTGTGGGACCTCCCCATGGCTGTAGGTTTCACTTCGCAGCCAGCTTTGATGGGTTAGTTAGGTGCCTGGAATGTCATCTTGAAAGACTGAAGCCTGGTCTGGACTCAGTGGAAAGAATTCTGTGCTTAATTAGGGATGTCTGCCATGGGCTTAGGTGGGACACTATTTGTGCCAGGTATTTGCTGTCCTGACAGAACAGGTTGGGAAGATCTTTTAGTACTTGTCCCTCCAGTGGGCAGAAGATCAAGGACTCGGGCCAGTGCTGTTTCCGGTGTCCTGGAAAAGTGTTTTTCCAAGCCCCTGGCACGTATTGTTTTGCTCTCTGCTGGAAGCTTATTCTGGTTAGCTTAACGGAATGGAAGAAGGGAAGTCTGTCGATTCTGCCCCATGGTCACAGGACAGGAATTGCAAGGTGGACGGGAGCTGTAATTCCAGCAATCCCCAGCAGATTCCTGTGGACACTTGAGTGGAGCACAGGCTTGGGTGCTCACTGCTCCGGCAGAGGCAGCCACAAACCGCAGAGCCTGGCAGGTGGTGGCCAGTGGTCACAGCTGTAGATTCCCTGGAAACCTGGCCCCTGGAAGGACCGGGAGGCTGGGCATTTAAACATTTAAAACAAAAGTGCTGCCAACTTCTTTAAGAGGGCATTGGAGAATTTACCAGTCTGCTTAGGATACGGAATGGCCCTCAGTTATCTGTGCTAATGGAACTGCTATGCGGAGGTTTATTTCTCTTCAGCTCTGGAATGTGCTCTGTGCTTTTGTGCTGTTGATCTGCCTTCCTGGCGATGTTTGAACTCTTCAGATTTTTCTTTCTGGAAAGAACACTTGAGGGGGAGTGGAGAGCTTTTCACAGCTCCCCCAGCATACCTCCCATAGCCAATGTCTCAGAGACCTCCCCCATCTCCTGACTTTAAATCCTTGAACTGCACCAGGGAGATAATAATAGTTGCATTTTATTGAGCACTTACTATGTGCTCCCCAGGGATCGAGGTTCCCTGTGTGACGAGGAGTGGGTCCAGGAAGGGGTGGGGCAGTGGGCTTGGGGTTAAACGTTGTCTATGGGGAATCTACAAAGGAGTTTGCCTGGGGTGGACCTGATTTCCTCTGCTTTTGTGGTTTCCCAGTGTTTCTAGTGACTGCACTTGGGCTCTGCATACGATTAACTTTCAATTATCCTGAGGCTGATTTACCAGTTTGCAGATTAACCAAGGTGAAGGCTCACCTGGGCCTGGGCAGTGCTCATCAACTCAGCTGCTCCACAGTTAGCTGGTTATGGCTGATTGCCTGCCCATGGTCAAGGAGCCTGAGGGCTGGTCTGCTGCAGGGGATGGAGCAGAAAAGCAACCTCTAGGGCCTTCCACTCCCTTCAACCAGAGGAGCCCACTGGCCGGTAAAGTCCTGCCTTCCCCAGTATAATCCCTGAGAAGTTCTTCAGAAGGTCTCTGGAGTCCTGGTGCTCTGCCTCTGCGCCTGGTACCTTTCAGCCCCAACACACTTTCCAACGTGGGAAATTCAAATTGGCCGCAGGGCATGGTGAATTAGAAAGTCCTGGAGATTAAGTAATCTAATATGTTGAAAGGAGGCCCAGTGAGCATACAGCTGGTCCCCCCTTTTCCTCCTCAGCTTGTGAACCTCCCTCTGCCTCCCAAAGATGTAGATTGACAGCTTGAGACACTGGGCGGTGTAGCCCTCCTGAGGTCAGAAGTGTCCAAGGCCACAGTGGCAATGAGGCAGGAGTTGCCCACAAAAGCAAGCTCCTTGTGGTCTAGGCCTTTGCACAGTGATGGTTTGGGTGGCTTGTGATTCCCTCCTCATGGTTGCATGGGTTCCTAAAAAGCTGACTTCATTTGCCAGGCCCCTGTGGGGTGAGGGAGTAGAAACATGCGCGTTTGCGTCACACCAGACCAGAATACGTACGCACAATTTTAACCTACGAGGCAAACTTCTGCCATGTTTGGAGTGATCTCCGTTTTGCATATCTTGGGTCTCAGGTATACTTCGAATCTTGAGAAAGCCCGTTAAGGACCTGTCTTTGTGGCCTCCCAAGAAAGAATGAACATTTGCACAGGACTATATCTGATGGGGTTCCATGAGTTATTTTTATGTCCTCAGCAGCATTCACTTGAGCACCCGACATGTCTTTTCATCTCTGACTCTCTTCTCCTTTTGCATTTGCCAGGCCTGGAATGCCTTGTCTCAGTACAACTGAGTTTGCTAGCAAGCGAGGTCCCTTTTCAGCCAGGGCCATGGGTTTCCTTGGGTCCTTCTCTCCGCCTCGCATTTTCCCAGGGCTTCTGGTGTGTAGAGTCTAGAGATCACATTTTATTAACACAAAGAAATCTGCTTGGGCTGCCTGGCTCTCGCAGTCACGTGGAGAGAAATGTGCTCCTTCGGTACGCCAGCCTGCAGCTCTCTCTGCAAAATACAGCAGAGGGCTGGGCACCGGGCCAAGCTTACATTTACTTCGGAACACACTTTCGCATCACTCCTTGGCAGAACATCCACGGTGGTGTCTATTTGGGGAGTAAGTTAGAGAAGTGTTGTTTCCCTCCTATGAGTGTCGAGAGAGAGGACCTTTAAAAAATGTTGGACTTTTCCCCATCTTTGTGGTCTTCAAGGTGCCCAGGTAATGAGGTGATCCAGCGAAATGTGGCAGCAGTGCCTGAGGGAGGCCCGTCCCTCCCAGGGCCTCCTGTTTCCCTTGCTAAATCAGTAAACATAGCCAGGACCGCCTGGGACAGAGAAACTTAGGCCAAGGTAATAACCTCAAAACCAAAGTTCTGGAACTCTTGAGTAAACTCGTTACCCTCCCAGATAAAACAACTTTGTTGTCCAAATCTTTCTTTCCGAAGATCTAAGACTTTTCAAATGCTGGTCCCTGGCCAACCATTGAAGGAAGGAACTTGAGCGAGCCTCCTGGAATGACAAACACTGTTAAAATAAACAAATGGACCTCTTCCATTCAGTTTTCCCTCACTGGCCTATTTTTATTTCTTCCCCCCCCGCCCCCCCCCCACCCCCGCCTTGTACTTTACCATTTTGTAATACCCTCCCTTCTCCCCCTCTACGCCAATCTCTATCTCACTTTTCTCAGGGACCAATCTGATCATTTTGCCTTCAGTAAAACAAATATCTAATTTCAAAAAGAGGAATTGGGGGAAAGAGGCGGTATAATTTACTTCTTTCAGAATCCCCTCATACTTGGTTCTTTAAGGTAACCACCTGACTTGAGCTTGAAAATAAAGTTGGTTCTGGAATTTTAAGCCCTCCTTAGGAAAGATTGGAATGGTTAGAAAACAAAGATGTATTGGAATAATACTGACTTCTCTTTTCTCAGTGAAATAGGCCCCTCTTGTAACAAAAAATTGAAAATAAGCTCTTCCTTCCCCATCAGCCAACCTGTAAATTCCATAGGGATTTCCCCAGTGCCAAGCCTTCTGACTCCAGTGTTTACTGCTTTGGAATGTTGCTTTTGCTGTCGGTACCATCCAGCCAAGCAACCACTAATCAAGATTTAAAGAAATTTTTCTGCAAGATGCATATGCCAGGTTGCTGCTTCGTAGGATAGGCCACCAATGGGAAGCCGCCCTCCGTGTAAAGGACCAATGGGAAGCCGCCCTCCGTGTAAAGGATGCCCAGAACCTCAGAGACCAAGATGGAGCCTCCTGCTGGTCACCTGGTGAAGCTTTTGCTTACTCTGCAGAAGAGAGGTGACAGAAACCCATTCCACCTGTCTCAAAAACCTGCTGGTAATTAGCTTTAAAAATAATGCCAAGTTCTCACATGGCTGGTAGATGCATAACCTCAGCGGGGGGTGGAAGGAGTGCTACTTCACAGAGTAATACTGTTGCAATCCCATTAGTCATTCCAGGTGAGGTTAGATAAGGTTATTGGAGAGATGAAAGTCGCCGTGCAGTTTCAAAGAGGTCTCCTGAAAGTATTGAGAAATGGTTGAAGTTCAGAAGTTTATTTGAAGCTTTGTCCCCCTTCCCCTCATAAACGAGACTGCCACTGTTTAGTCGCATTCTCCTTTTTTGATCAACAAAAGCTCTGGCAAATGATTGAGATGGTCTGTAGTCAGTGTGAGGCATCAGTTCTCCACTTCTCCTGTGGATTGTCTGCTTGGTGTATTAGCCATAGTAAATGTGTAAGCCCTGGCCAGTTGCCCTTTGCCACCTAGCGAGACAACACCTCGAAGTTTCTACCCCCTGCCCTCACTTGGGGAAGTGTCTGTTGACTCTGCACTTGACTTGCAAGTTTCTTAGAGGCAGAGGCTGGGCTAGTATCTCCAGAATATAAGCACCTGCTTCACACCACAGTTGGCACTTAGCAAATATTCGTTGAATGAATGAAATAATGAAGACATTACTTTCCTTATAAATGGTCTCAAAAGAGTCCTTGTGCCCACTTTAATATCTTCGGTGGTGCTGGCAGAACTTTGTTCAACATGGTGAGTCTTCGTGCAGAGTCCTGATGGTGTGGTGAGCTCCTCTGGGGCAGGGCTGTGTCAGGATGGTCTCAGGGGAGGTGACGTATGGACACCCCTGCTGACATAGTAACAGGTCCAGGGCTTCTCCTAAGGTTTAGTGAGCTACTCTCCCATGGGAACACTTTCCTCTTTTCTGATTGGTTATTTCATAGTCAAAGATGAAGAGTGTTTTCAGACAAGAGGACTTAGATGCTTACAAACAAAGGTGGATATTGACTCCCCAATTTTCCATGCCGCAGTGACAGAGACACTAGTGCTCCAGAAGCTCCAGCCTGCATGTTCCCAGATAACCTGTAAGCGTTCTTAAAACAGGTTCTTAATTGAGATTTTAACTGGCTAAGTACAGACATTCAATGTTGGGGGTGGGGCATGCAGAGGGATGTAGATTTTTAGGAAACACCAACTTACATTTCTTGGATTAACAGATGTGGGAGGATGCCTCTCTGTGTGGCATGTTCGGGTATAACTTCTCTGAGCGTAGGATTTGATTGGTTTATGGAATGGCGCTTCTGCTCACTAAACATATGGCGCAGCTGAGAGGAGAGGGGCTTCCAATGGCCATGCCACGAGCAGTTGTAGCCCCCCACTGAGGTGTGCGCTGCTGGCAGGAAGCGGCCCTTCTGGCTCACTGTCCCCACAGCAGCAGGTCAAGAGTTGGAGCGGGTTGGTCTCTGGATATCCGGTGTGGTTAACACTCCCTGCGCAGGATTCATTCCTAGCCCCTCCAGGCCATGTGCCCACCCCAGGGAGTACAGCCTGAACCTTCTGGCGGCACCTGGGGATGCCTGACCCTCACCGGTGATGCTGCTGCTGTTCCATTTACTGCGTCTCAATTTAGTAGTATGTTGAGGAAAATACCATCCCTCCTACCAGGATGAGATAGCAAAGTTCTCTGGATAGAACAGTGCAGAAGATTATTCAAATGATCGAGGCATTTGAAAATTATTCTGAGAAAGATTTAAAATATAAAAAATAATACATAGCAAGCACCTGTCTTCCTAGCACCCAGAATTAACAATTTGGCATATTTACCATATATATTCATGTATCAATTTATTGATACATTCACTTATGGATTTAAATATTACAGATCAAGTTGGTGTCCTGGGGAACTCTTTAAAAAGAGAAAGGTGCAGGGACCAGCCCAGTGGCTCAGCAGTTAAGTGCGCACGTTCTGCTTTGGCGGCCCAGGGTTCGCTGGTTCGGATCCCAGGTGCAGACATGGCACCACTTGGCAAGCCATGCTGTAGTAGGCGTCCCACATATAAAGTGGAGGAAGTTGGGCACGGATCTTAGCTCAGGATCAGTCTTCCTCAGCAAAAAAGAGGATTGGCAGCAGATGTTATCTCAGGGCTAATCTTCCTCAAAAAAAAAAAAAAAGGAAAAAATGTGGTAACTCATGAGGTTAAAGTGACATAATTCCAAGTCTGTTTTCTCAGGTCTTAATCCCTCCTAGTACTTTGCATCCATTGCATTAATAAATAAGCTTGTTTTCGGTCTAGTTAGGAAAAAGGACCAGCTAGTGCATGAGAATGCTGCGTTCCCTTTGGTTTTTCTTTGTCACGGGGTGGGTGGGCAGCTGTTTGGCGCGGAGTTCCTGGAGGTTTCCCTTCGGATTGTAAAAGGATCCCTTATCCCTTAACCCTAGAAGAACCAGCACCAGAGTGATCTTCCCTTGGTGCTGAAGAAAAACAGACAAATAGACAAAACCAACATTAAAAGAAGGGCTGGTGCAGCCCAGAGACATCAGTAGCGTGCTGTGACACTGGCTCACCCAAGGATTGCGGTGGTCCAGGGGATGCCGGTGGAATGCCTGTCACGTGTGGCAGCTGGACTAGCCTTTGTGCTCTGAGGAGACAGGCAGAGCTTTCCTCTCTCTTTCCTGAGAATCGGGCACAACAGTGTGCACCAATTTTTCTCTGAATATAGAGCTTCCATCAAATGGGGTGAGTAGGAAAGGAACAGCAAAGAATAGCTTCCCCTTCTTTAGTGCTCTCTGGAGTCCAGGCATCAGGCTGTGTAGTTTACATGGACTGTCTCATTAAAACTCAGAACAACCTCTGGGTCCTACTAGTCTTGGTACTAGGTAGGTACTGTTGTTGTCCTTTTACAGATAAGAAAACTGAGGCCCAGAGAACAGTAAAATGCTGAAGGCAACACGGTGAGCAGACAGCAGGGCTGGCACCAGAATCCACATGCTGAGCCACTACCCTCCACTGCTTCTTTGCCTTGCACAACTGAAACTGGCTGAACACCTGTGTCGGTGGTCCAACATAGTGACATATGTGTACTGGGAACCTAGACATGGTGGGAATGAAGATCAAAGGAGCAGCTCAGATCAGGCTGATCCCAAGGCGTGTCTGTGGAGGCTGTAAGGTCTCCTTAGCCACCCCTGGGGAGTTGATTGAAATTTTTTTTCTTTATTTTATTGGCCCTGAGCTAACATCCATGCCCATCTTCCTCTACGTTATATGTGGGACGCCTGCCACAGCATGGTGTGCCAAGCAGTGCATAGGTCTGCACCCAGGATTCGAACCAGCAAACCCTGGACCACCAAAGCAGAAAGCGCAAACTTAACCACTGCGCCACCAGGCCGGCCCCAAGTCTGATTTTAAAGGACAGAGAGAGGCTGGTTTTCAAAACACAGGCTTTACTTATAAATCATGAAGGATTGAATTTAAAAATGAATTCAGCACTTTTGTATGACTCTCAAATCCCTCCAATATGATGTAAAAGTGAAGGACCGTGAAATGGTAAACACAGTGATCCAGGAAGATTTAGGGACAGTCTAGAGGGGTATTAGGAACATTCAGTGCTGCTGTGCTAAGCCCACAGCACCGTCCATATAAGTCAACGAGAACAGGATTCATTCTCCTAGTGCCCACCCTTTGCTGATCTGCCCAGTGCAACAAAGAGATGCATACAGTTAAGAAAGTTTCCATCTTTGACGTGTAGATTTCCCGCTGCAACTATCCTGAGGAGTCTTTATAAAGAGACATGCATGGATGTATGGATGTACTGGGCTCTGCCTTTTGCCATCAGTTGGATGAATGGAGGGAGTTGGAGGTGCTTATTCAGTGTCCACCTCCACATGCTTTTCAGAGACATGCTTGGTGAGAGCTCCTTGCAGATTCAATACGTGGGGCACTGTCTTCTTGAGAGCCATGTACGTGAAGCAGCCCGGGGCATGCAGCCGGCACTTGGTAAATATTAGTTGCCTTCCCCTTCCTGTGTGTGAGGCAAGTTGTACGAGGGAAGCATCAGCAGTTCGGAATGCAAAAATAGATCTCCATGTGAGGATGTGGCCTCTTTTCCCCGAGTGTGGACCAGATGTCAGGCTGCCTGGTGAGGACTCAAGGAATGTTACAGCTTCCTTCTTCGGGCCTTCATTGCCTCTCCCCATATGGAGAAGCCTCCCTTTCGATGTACTTCTTGGATCTGAAAAACAAGAACAAAAAAGAGGATGGTATAAAACGCTCAGGGAATAAGCCTTCTGTATTCTCCCTTTAAAAAGGACTTGTATGTGTGTTATTTAGATTTTTTCAAGTCTGATACATGGTCGTCACATCATTATTTCTGTTATTACTTAACATAAAAATTAATGAAGCACTAGAAGCAAATGGACATTTGTTCTGGAAAGCATTTATCCATTTTCTTTTCAAACATTTCCTGAGCGCCAACTGTTTATCAGGCACCAAACTAGGAGTTGGGAATCCAGAGATAAGGACGATGTCATCCCTTGAGCTGGAGAAGCTTATGAATTGCAAAGAGATTGATAAATAATTGTGAAAGGAGTGTTATAGGGTATATACAAGGTGGGACCGGGAAAGCAGAAGTGGTCAGCTGTAAATGGGATGTTGAGGAAAGATAAGAGAGAATCCTCGAATTCTGTCTTGAAGAATGAGCAAAAATTATTATCAATAGGAAGAAGACATTTAAGTGACTCATTGAGGGTTTTTTTTGACTGATATTACGAGTTAATTTCCATTAAATATGCACAGGAAATAATTCAGATCGTAGTGTTAAGGGACGTGGTACTGGAATTTAAAAATTAGGGGGAGAAAAAGAATACAAAGAATGTATATGATGGTTAATCCACCAAGGGGCTAATTCCCTCCTACCCAGATAAAGGATGCTCTGCTGCATGGTAGGACGCGTGGCTCTGGCTTCCGGGGCAGCCAAGCCACGTGTCTCCAAGTGGTGTGTTTAAAGAAGATGTTGGGAGGTTAGAGGCGGCATAATTGATGTGATTTGACAGTTGCTGTGGCAACACACCCACTTCCAGAAAATCAGTGTTAGTGGGAGGGCAGGAAAACTCCAGCACTTGCCCTGGGCTGCCCTATGCCCCACCCTTCCTGTTCTGGGCCAAGGTGTGGACGGATTCAGGACAAATGCCCCCCAGGGCTGATTGCCGCCTGCCTTTGTGGCATTGACTCTGGAATAAGATAAGGAGATGAGTAAATCAGAGCAAAGACAACAGGGAGACAAGAGGAGGAGGGGGAAGTCTGAGCAAGCCTTGCCAACTTCTTTCAGGAAAGTGTCTCCCCAGTGTCGTATTTGAATATACTGAATGACCCAAGGATTTCTATGAAAATAATGCTTATTGCATTAATGTGTGTAAACCCCCTCTTATGGAAGCAGTGGCAAAGAATGCTTTGGGCATAAATAAACTAGTCTTTAGAGGAGCAAAAAGGGTTGGGTTAATGAAAAATTGATTGTGACAAGTTTTGGCTGAAGAGCTAGGTGGTTTCCTCTGGGGCGCCACCTTCTGGTAAACCAGAGATATGACATGGTGTGAATACTCCCCTCTTGTGTGATGGTGGGTTTCCTTACGTGCTTGAGCGTACCAACCGCTTACAACCACAGAGGCTATTTCCTCTAGATCATTGGTTCTCAACCTCGGCCTCACGTGAGAATCAACGGTGGATTCTTCTTTTTAAATTATCTACAAATATTTAATTACGAAAGTAATATATGATGATTGTAAAATAAAGTCAGAACCATACAGGTGCACAACTTGAGTTCCTATAGCCCATTTCCAGATTTAAGTATCAGAAATTTCTTGGATACTCTTCTAGACATTTTCTTTGTGTTTTTAAATGTGTGTGTATATATATAAATATATACATATCTATTTATAAAAAGGTACAGTTCTCACTTTATTTTACAATTATATATTTATATATATGTTGTGTGTATGAGAATATGGAAATATATGTATATACATTATACATGGTGTTATGCAACTTTCCTTTTTTACTTAGTATCTTTTGGATATCTTTCCATCTTAGTCCATATAGATCTACGGCCGCATGGAATCCCATTGTCTGGCTATGCTGTAATTTATTTAACAAGTATCTTGAGCTTGTTTTCAACTTGGATGCCATTCTTTGTACCTGTGTGTGGCGTATCTAAAGTTTAGGATCCTAGATGTCGAATTGCTGGATCAAAGTCTGTAGGCTCCAAAAGAATTGTCCTAGTTCATACTCCCACCAAAAGTGTGTGAGAAGGCTAGCTCCTCCTTCATTAAAAAAATGAAAAAAACCAAAGAGAAACAAAATGGAACAAAAATACAGAGCCCAGGCCCCATCTTCAGCACTTCTGCTTGAGGTGGGAGGGGTGCTAAGTATCTGGGTTTTTTGTTTTTGTTTTTTTTTTTGTTTGAGGAAGATTAGCCCTGAGCTAACATCTGCCGCCAGTCCTCCTCTTTTTGCTGAGGAAGACTGGCCCTGAGCTAACATCCGTGCCCATCTTCTTCTACTTTATACGTGGGACACCTGCCAAAGTGTGGCTTGACAAGCGGTGCGTAGGTCCACACCCAGGATCCGAACTAGCAAACTGAAGCAGAACATGTGAACTGAACCACTGTGCCACCAGGCGGGCCCTGAGTATGTTGAAAAAGTTCCACAGGTGAATCTGGTCCCTAATCAGGGTTGAGAACCATAGCCTTAGATAGAGGGTAAAATTGAGGTTCGGCCCCTAAATGATCATGCCTTGGGCATGTCCCTTCAGGTCTAAGCAGCAAGCCTTCCCTTAATGTGGTCCATTGGGAGTACTAGAACAACTCGCTTCCTCTGAAGTTCCTGTTAAACTGGTGATCTTTATTTAGTCAGATGTAAACACTAAATGAATCTGTATTGTTAAAATAGCCTAGGATTAAAGCTACAGACCCAGAGACGTAACACCTACAATATGATGCTTTTCTCACTATTCTATAATTTTTTTGTCAAAATCCATTTCTTCTTTTTATATACTTTTAAATAATAATTTAATTCCTTTAATTCCTTTCAGTGTGGCCTCAGATTCCATTTGAAGTAGGTAGAGTTTGTGGATATTGGAAGTCAATACCTCTTTCTCTGATTTCAGTGTGAAAAGTCCCCGGGCAGGTACACAGCTTGCCAGCTTTGGGAATTAAAAGTGTCTCCTTTCCCTTATTTAGTTAACCTCAATAGATGGAGAGAGAGAAAATGGACATTTCTTCTCCAGAAAACCTGTTCTAAGAATTATCCATCTTAAGGAATTATTCTGGTTATTGACTTTCTTCATAGCCTGCTTCAGATAAAATCCACTGGGGACTAGCCCAGCGGCACAGTGGTTAAGTTCGCAGGCTCTTCTCCAGCAGCCTGGGGTTTGCTGGTTCAGATCCCGGGTGCGGACATGGCACCACTTATCAAGCCATGCTGTGGCGGCATCCCATGTATAAAAAATGGAGGAAGATGGGCACAAATGTCAGCTCAGGGCCAATCTTCCTCAGCAAAAAGAGGAAGATTGGTGGCGGATGTTAGGTCAGAGCTAATCTTTCTCAAAAAAAGAAAAAGTCCACTGGCCTTCAGGTCTTTGACCCTTTCCCTTGAGGCTGTGCCTTGCCAACCTATTCTGTATGTCCCTGTCTGCTGAGCTGCTGCCAAGGACAATGTCCTTAGCTCTGTGGCATCAGGAAGGCATGTGACGCCTTCACCCCTTACAGCCACCCTGCAACCTAAAGACGATTTGTCTTCATCTAACAGCATGTCCTTTTTCTTCCTTTTTGAGGAAACTGACTCCTGCCTCCTGCCAGCTAGCATTTGCCTGGCGTATCTTTACAGTTGGTCTCCTTATCAACCAGCTCACTCCCGTGATTGGGCAAGAACTGCCTTCCATTAAGGAGTTTTGTGTTAGGAAATCTGAGCTGATTGGGACAGGCAGGGTGGGGAGGGTGGTTGTCAACATCTTGGAGTGACAAAGGATTTCAGAGGTGTTGGGATATTCTTGGCCCACGGAAAGATTGCAGACTGTGGTGGGAATTCTCTTTTCCTGCATGGTGGACATGAGAAGCTAAAGGAGAAAGTGTGCAACAAAGTGAAGAACTTGCATGAGTGTTTGAGAATGACTTAGTGTCTAGTTTCTATTTACCCGAGAAGCACACAGACCTTGCCTCCTGCCTGTGAAATAGAAAGGCAGATTTTTGTCCCATGCTGATTTCTCCATAGACTACATTAGGCAGGAGCCAGATGGATTCAGCTTGGCTAGTCTTAGCGCAAGCTGGAAAATTTCATTTTTTCTGAAACAACACATTTCTAAGAAATTGGTCTAAAATATTGTTCTAGTGTATGTTAGGGAACTTTATGACTATAGGCTGACTTACTGCAGGCTTATAAAGATGTGGGAAAATTTACCTGCATCTCCCTTTTCCCCCCACCAATGTGCTGGTGGTAAGAACTAGATTTAATGGAGCCTTCCATTTTTACTATTTGTCTAAATCACTGGCTGTTTGGCAATTTTTTCTCCTATGTGGGACTTGAATTTATTCAAGAAAACCTGAGTGCACACCTTTACCCAAATCTTGGCTTGCATCTGAATGTAAAAATCAGATGCATATTCATGGGATGTTAATTCAGATTATAGATTGCTGTAAACTATATATATTACTCTATAGTCTTCTCTTTCCTTCTGCCTAAATGACTGAGATGGAGCTGTCATTCCTTATAATGTAATTCCCCCATGATGGCTCATCGCAAAGGTATATGCCAGTTGGGCAATCACAAGACTTGTGCAGTGAATACTTACATGCAGCTCAGGTGCCCAGCAGCATCTGCAAAGCCTGGCAGTAGTAGGAGATTGCTCACCTCATCCCAGATGAGACGCTGGGGGCACAAAATCCATTTTGTTTAGTTACCAGCTGACTCCATGGAATTAAGTTGATTTTTTCACCCAAGAATCCATATTCCTGACTTAGCATTACCCCCACCCCAGCAGCTCCTATTGCCTAGCAACACTTATTTAGTAACCGTTCAGAATTATTAACTGATAAGGAGAGAGAGAATGTCCCTCTTCCGTGTTATAGACACAGCCTATGGTACAGGCATCTCTGTAGGCTAGGGAGGGTCTCTACAGGCATTTTCATCTACCATCTTCCCTCCCTCCGTAGCCCAGGCCCCTCAAAACGTACACTCACCAGACCAAGAATAAAAAACTAAAAAGACGTTGTGGAATTTTAGGCAGTAGGTGCAGTAGACAGCAAAGGGAAATACTAGGCTGGGTTGCTCAATATATTAAGATGCCCTCGCAAGCACCCCTCACAAAATACTCCTGCAGAGAATGGAAAGGAGACACCTAACCTCCCAAGAAGCCTGTAAGAACCCCGGGATTCCTGCCACATGTAGGGCTGGGAGAGTGTTGCTTGAAGGAAATTGTTGGACACTAGCCTTTGCCATTAATTTTGCGGGTGGACATGTGTGGGCGGAAGTGTAGAAAGAAAGTTAGGGCTTTGGAGCTGGTCCTAATTTAAAGTAGGTTCTTCTAACTCACTAGCTATTTGACCTTGAGCAACTTACTTAGTCTGCCTCGTCCTATTGTTTCTCCTTTGTTCAGTGGAGGTGATAGTGTAGCTCCTTGATTATGAGCCACTGTGACTGCCCAGGAGGGGTTAACGGCGTAATCAGGAGAACCATCTCTGTGGTCAGTCCCATTTACCGCCTACCTTTCTGGCCTCTCTGAAGCCTCCTCCACAGAGTCCTCTTCATCTCCGTGTCCCTCAATCTCAGGGTTCACCCGGGACCTGTTCTCTGGCTTTCTTCTTGCTCTGTATTCTCTCCTGGAGGATGTCAGGGTTATGAAATCTGTATCACTAGTTGATTGCTCTGCTCTTCTGAAGCCTGGACACATCTATGAAGCTAAGATGCACATCCTCCTGCTTCTTCATCTGGAATCCAGAGTCAGGTGCTGCCTTCTCCTCCAAATCTGCTCACTCCCCTGAGTTGCCCATTTCAGTGAATTTTACCACCTCCTTTCTAGCTGTCCAAGCCAGAAACCGCAAAGTTAACCTTCCTCTCTCTTTCTCTTTCCCCCATATCAAGTTGGCTAAGACTCATTGATCCTGCCTCATTAATAACTCTTGACTCTAACAGCTCCTCTGCCATTGATGTGGGGTGAACTCCCACCATTTCCAGGCTCCCCTCTGATCCCACCTCAGCTCGGTTACCACAGCGATATTTCATTAATTGCTCCCCGTTCCCTTGAGGATAAGATCTGGACATCTAAGGCCCTTTGTCTGGTCTCAACTCTTACTACCCCTCTCCTTGCCTTCTGAGCTCTAGTTGCACAAACTAGTTTCAATTCCCTGGCTGGCCTGTCAATTCTCTCACATCTTTATGCCTTCACATATTCTGTTCCCCCATCTTGATCACTCCTTTTCCCTTTACTTGTCTAACCAAATTTGAGACTCGGCCAAGATGCCAACTCACTCTGAGAAGCATTTCCTGATGCCCCTGCACTCTCTCCAAGGATGTGGATTAGTGATCGACTTTTGAACTCCAACCTTTGGCTCCCTGGGCAGAGCGCTCTCATTGCACTTAGTGCCCTGGACTCTAATCATCTCTGTGCTTACCTGTTCCCATCTCCAGACTGTATGCTCCCAGGACTTGGGTCTCATTCATATATTCTCAGAGCCCAGTCCATAGGAGGTGCTCAATAAATGTTTGTTAAACAAATGAATGTTTTAATCAACAAGCCTTTGTTGATCATCTTCTGTGCAAGGCATTGGCATAGACGATTTCCTGAAAAGATTTCCAGTCTAGTATGAGAATAGATAATTGCTTAGCAGTTTCACTTATGCTGATAAAACTTCTAGGCTTGTATATGCTAAGTGCAATGTGATACAGGTATTAAATGTGAGGGCAGTTAGACAGAGTTGTCACCCACCCTGGGACAGTCAGCAGGAAGAAGGCTTGAGCTAGACCTTGATGGATGGTAGGACAGGTAGAGGTGGAGAGGATGTGAAGCAAGAATGTCCAGGAAACAAGGCAGACCAGCTCGGCTTGAGCAGAGAGGACAAGGTGGGAGCAATGTGCCTGAGTGTGGAGGTCCTTGACTGCCAGACAAAGAGTTTGGACTGGGAGGCAGTGGGAAGCCATGGGCTACCTTGGATCATGGCAGAGATGTTCCAGGAAGAGTAACTTGGCAGCTGTTGGCAGATGGGATTGCAGCTGGTCAAGAGACCAGTAAGGAAGGAATTGCAGTTGTCTAAGTCCTTAGTGGAATGCTTGCACCTGGCCTGTGACAGGGATCGGAAACACAAAGGAAAACCTCTACTGAACTCCAAGGATGATTTATTGCTAGAGGTAGAATGAGCCTTTGCTGTCATCTGGTCATTTAATGGGTAGTCAAACTGAAGCCCAGGGAACTCCCCAAGGTTCTCATAACTGATGGGGTCTTTGGATTCCGATCCATGGCTCATTTCTCTCTCTTGCCCACAAGATGTGGCATTCAAGTTTAAAGCCTGACAGAATGGAGAAATAGTTCACAGGCATGAGGAGACCTTGGAGGATGAGTGTGGCTTACACACATTGGCTTAGAGATGACAGTGCGACTGGAGGCAATGACCAGGAGCCCAAGGGCCAGGTTAGGACTCTCTGTGAGCTTTGGTGTGAGAGAATTACGGGGGGCCCTGGCCAGGAGCCAAGGCAAGGATGTTTTGGAAAAGCATGTTTACTTTTGGGTGCTCAACTTGGAGACTCTCATAGGAAAGAATTTTTGTGGATCTCCTTGAGAAGCCGCAGAACCACAGACACACCTGAATCCTATTCATGTTCATCCGGAAACTCAGGCTTTAAAACAATCCTGTTTTTCTTCCTATGTTTGTTTGGCTCGGTTCGGGGGTTGGGGAGAGAAGGAAGGGTGACGTTCACAGAGCATCTGGGCCATTTGCTTGCACTTGGGTCCTGGGTTCACGGTGACCATCAGCGCGCCTCGTCACTTATCTAGTCTCCTGCTTCACTCTCTCCTCCAAATCCAAACACAAAATTTAATATAGCCCCAAGGAGAATGGGCAGTTTCATAACTCGCCATGGCAGCACTTAAAAACTGCGGGTTTCAAATGACTGGGCCCACACATTTTCACCAACTCAGACAATTAAAGAGACTCCAGGGACCTAGGTGGTGCTCATTCAAGTGGTGCATGTTGTCATTAAAAATGGAAAGGGCCTCTGAAGATAGA
Source organism: Equus quagga (assembly GCF_021613505.1). Taxonomy (NCBI): domain Eukaryota; kingdom Metazoa; phylum Chordata; class Mammalia; order Perissodactyla; family Equidae; genus Equus; species Equus quagga. Next base: position 86,691,984 of record NC_060277.1, on the reverse strand, counting down.
CTCCAGGTCTGGGAGACCTGGTTTCTCTGCTGGAGAAGAAGGTAGCCCATCTTAGGGGATGGAGGTAAATGGCTCAGGGGTTCAGTTTCTCCATAGGTCACATGGGCCCATTGGCCCTGCCTACTTCTCAAGGTTGTCGGGAGGGCGGAGCGAGGCAGTAGATATTCCACTTGCAGGGACCTGGGTGGAGATGCAGCATATCAAAGCCAGCAGGAGCCCCTCCTGTCCCCACTCTTCTTTGGGAAGCCGATAGTTTTGACTGCATCACACCAGGCATACCATGGTGGGGGGGTGGGGCGTTGATGAGGGTTGGGCTTTGGTCGCCACTCTGTCCTCTCCAGGTGTCTCTTATTGTCATCTAGGAGGTGGGTGGCAGCAAGGCTTGAAATGGTCATTCTGTGTTGCAGTCACCGTGGCAGCCCTGGGAGGGATTGGGCCTTTGCTCTTAAGAAGGGAGAGCTGAAGCACAAAACAATTTGGAGACTCTGAGCTAGCCCGTGGTTGGCTGGGACTTAACCTTCCATTTCCCCGGGGTCTTCACCCCACCCTGCATTCCCTGCTAGTGCATGGTAGAGGGGGGATGGGGAGGGGGCGGGGCATGGGTGTGTGGGAGAAGGACAGTGCCTCTGGGTTCCCATTCACGACCCTCCATATCCACCCCAGGGGGCCCGTGTGGGAAGATCTGGAATGTACTTCATGCAGCCTTAGTCTCTGGCATTGCGGGTTCATTTCTGGCCAGTCTGTTACTTGTCTGCACCCTGAGGTGCTGTGACAGCTTTGGGGAGAGGCTCTTGGCTCATGGGAGAGGAGCAGAGGGTGCTCTGTCTCAGACACAATGGGGAGAAGGCCAGTGGGCCCACACATGCCCGTCCACTAGTTGGAACTTTACTCCACACTCATTTAACTGACTTGCAACAGGCTCTGCTGTGGACGAGCTCCTCGGGTCTCACCTCTCAGTCGGTTCAAGGAGGCAGGTTTCTTGCTGACACTATTGGCAAGACGCATGATGACAAACACCCTCGGAATGAGAGGCCTTCTTAATCCAGTCCAAGCTCCTGCCAAGTTAGGAGCTGCCGAGTCAAGTTAGGGCCATTTTGGGTACTGATGCACAATCCCAGGGCAGAATGCTTGTCCTGGACACAGGTCACACTTGGTGACGTCCCACAGGCTTTGCTTGGGCTGCAGCTGGAGGAAAGCGGGAGCTGGGGGAGGGTGCCGGAGGGAGGTGCGGAATCCACGCCCCCTGAGGGTCCTCCCCTTGATACTGCCCGTCCCATCCAGCCCCACTTGACAGATGAGGGAATAAGACTCTGCTTGGTGCAGTGACTGGCCCCAGGCCACAGAGCTATTTAGGGGCAAAACCAAGTCCAAGGCTATCTACACTTTCTGATGAGCCGTGCTGCCTTGTAGTGAAGGTCAAAGCGGAGGGATGAAGGCCAGAGCGGAGCCTCAGAGCAGAGTTCCAACTGTCTTTCTTTGCCCAAACCCGGATCAAGCATTAATTAACATACTGATAATTTAAGGGTATAGGTCTAAAACACACCTCCCCTATGAAATGACCTTTGAAGTCAACTTCATCTCTACATAACAGAATATATTGGACACCCTCTCTGCCAGGAATCTTCGCCCTCTTTTTAATGAGGCGTGGTCTCTGGCGACCCAGAAGCTCTTTAAAGATACCAGCAGGGAGAGGCAGTGTTGACAGGAGCCCTGGCCCTGTGGTCAGCAGTTGCATTGTCAAATGCAGAGGGGCCCTTGGCTCAGGCTCGCCATCAGGAAGACTGAGGGAGTGGAGGAGGGAGGAGGGGAAAGAGGCAGGGAGAGAGGAAAAGGAAATGGGGTGACTGGCTGCCCGTAACTTCCAGGGGGCTCTTGTCCATGACAGGAGCCACTCTTGCCTCTCCGGGGGACCATCTGCTGCCCAGGAACATGTTGGGCTGGAGAGGAGGGACCTGCAGTGTCCTCCCCTTTCTTTCTGTTCTGCCCCTTTGAGGGGAAGTGAAGTGGAATAGAAAGGGCATTGGCCATGGGTCAAGGTCACTTAAGACTGAACTCCATCTGACCTTCCCCCCAGCTTTCTAGCTATGGGACTGTGCAGGTGGTTTCATCTCACTAACTCTCCATGTCCTCATCCATAAAATGTGGGACACAATACCCTGCTTTGGGGCGGGCTGATGGGTCAGTGGAATGTTGTCCATTGGGTTCGTAGTCCAGGTCTTGATGCAAGACTCTCACTCAGGAAGCACAAAGTCCCTCACTTCCCCTTGGAGCATTTACATGATTAAGGACTTGAGTTTTAGAGTCAAAAGGATTGGGAGGTGAGTCTCTGTGTCATCTACTAGTTGGACAACCTTGGGCAAATCATTGATCATTTCTGAGCTTGCTTTCAACTGTCTGTTTCCATTCCTTTATTTCCACATCTGGAAAATGGGGATATCAGCAATTCCACCTTCATACAGCTATTGTGAGGATTAAATGAGGTAATTCATCAGAAGGGCCTGGTGGACAGCAAGGGCTCCCCCCAGTTACCCATCAGTATTACTTATCAGGATTACTCGAGCCTACCGTCCCTCAGGGCTTCATTTCGTTCGCCCTCTCAGGAAATGGTAACAGGCAGAGCCCCTTCCTAATGTTTACACATTATGGATTGAGCTGGCTTTTCAGCATCATGCTTTACCCATAGTTCTGTTGACAGCCTGTTACTGTGTGCAGAGAGTTGTTGGAAGAGAGCCACTTAGATCAAAGCGATCTTGATAGCGGGCCTTTCAGAGTACTTGTTCTGCACTCATGGACAGCACTTTCTGGTACCTTGTCTGAATTTGGCACAAAGGAAGTGTGTGTGTGTGAGAGATTTGTTTTTGTCTTAAAGTCTGTGTATCAGTCATAAAAGGCTCAGGACACTTGAAAAGTATCAAGGTCATGACAGATTCCCAGCTGCGGGGGTCCAGAAGGATACTTCTCAGGTTGATCTTTGGCTGAGTCTTTGCTTTCTCGTCCTCTTTCTGTCTCTTTCTTCCTTCTTTTTCTTTTTTATGCCCTCTTTCCTTCTGTGTTCCCTTTCTTCCTTCCTTCACTCCTTCATTCATTTCTTCTTTCCTTCATTCTTATCTTCTTTCTTTAGTTTCTTAATTCTTCTTTCCCTCTCTTTGATCTCCTCTTTCTCCTCCTCTTCTTCCTTTCTAGGGGTTTGAATGATCTTCTCTTGTTGGCATTTAACACAGCCTCCTGAAAGGATTATGTGCAAAGTGAAGCAAAGTTCATTTAAAAAAAAATAATGTTTTTATTTTTGACTTTGAAATGAAAGATGTTCACTATAGACAATTTGCAAAATATAATAAATGAAAAGAAAAAATAGTCTCTGTTCCCTCAAATGGTCCTTGTTAGGATCTGGGAGAATTTATTCCTGGTTACTCGATAGTTTTACTCAGTGTCTCCTTCATGCAGGCCCGTCTAGAACCTGGGGATGGAACAGCAAATAAAACAAGGTCCCTGACCCATAGAACTTACATGTGAATGGAGGGAGGTCATCAACAAACGTCAAACAAATACAAAAGATAATTTGAGGTGGAGATAAATGTTGTAAAGGAAATGAAACAGGATGGCTTGAGAAGCCATGAGTTGGGGTAGAGGAAAGTCAGAAAATTAGAGGAGATGGCATTTGAGCTGGTGTCTAAATGACGCAGAAGGACCAGGCAGACACAGAGCAGGGGAAGAATGTTTTAGAGAGAATGCTAAGTACAGAGGCCCGGGTGGGGTCCTGCTGGGGTATGTGAGGAGCAGAAAGAAGAACAGTGTAGCCAGGCTTGTTGATTGAGAAAGAGCCTTGAATCTTATCACACGTGGCTGTGGAAAGCCTTTGGAGGGTTTGGGTTTGGGGAAGTGACCTGCATAGGTGTGCATCTTGAAAATACCTCCAGGTGGCTGTGTGAAGAGTGCGTTAGGGACACAAATGGGAGGAGGGAGAATGTATAGGAGGAGGTGGCCATAGTTCAGGGGAGAGACCATGCTAGCTTGGACAAGGGGACATAGTCTGTTTATTTGATTCTTTTTAAGTATCTGTGATCATAGTATCTATACTTTGTATTTGTGTTTCTATAGAGACCAGTAATTGAGTACTTTGGAGGTACTATGCATTGTGCTCAGTGCTTGATTTATATATACGTTATCTCATTCATTTCTCACACAAACCTATGAGCCAGGCATAGTAATCTCCATTTGCAGATGAAGACACTGAAACTCAGAGGTAGATAAAAAAGGAAAAAAAATCACCAGGAGTCCCTCCTCTTAAAACAGACCTTACTAGGAGACTGGGGAGAATTTCTTCCTGGTCCTTTATTCACAAACGCCCAGGTTTCTAACATATAGGTGGCAGACTCAGAATTCAAACCCAAGTCTGACTACTTCACAGCTTAACCATTACCATGTACCTTTAAAAGCCCTGCAGTAATATTAATGCTATTGTATAAGCATCTCCCTGTACACAGTAGCTCAGCGTGTAGATCAGTCTTCCATTGCCATGATAATGTTTGCCAAACAGTCACAAGTACTGAGTAGCAAACACAAATGAGAATTTATTGTGCACTCATCTGAAATTGCTATGGGCCGGTCAGGTGGCTGTGCTGATCTTGGCTGGACTCGCACATCTAGGGAGCAGGGTGATTTAGGCTGACCCAGACTGCCCTGCTCCACGTGTCCATCATCCCCCAGTGGGCTAGACCAGGCATGTTTACAGTGATGGCAGAAGTGCTAGAGAGAAGAAGAAAGAACCTGCAAAGCCTCTTTAGGCTCAGCCTCGGAACTGACACTCTGTCACATCTGCTACATTCTGCTGGCCAATGCAAGTCACAAGGCTGGCCCAGATTTGAGGGGTGGGGAAAGAGAGTGTCTGGAACTGCACAGTCGCATGGAATGGGACATGCGTAGAGGGAGGGATGGGAGCTTTGGCCTTTAGGACATAGCTGCCTTTGCAGAGAGCTTATTGGACAAGATAATGGTTCCTTGCCATCGGAATAGAGACCAGCTAATCAGCCTCAGAGTCCAGAAAACCCATATCCTTAGGATGTACTTGTGAGGTTTTTATTTAATCTCTGTCATATTGTGAGCACTCTTTGTTGACCCTGTAGTGTTACTGCAGTCCTCTAAGTTAATTGGTTCCCTGTACTGTAAAGGATTCTTAGAAGCAGGGGTGTTTTATAGCTCAGTAGGCTGTGAGCCCTGATGGTGGTTTTCTTCTGAAAGCAGTGGATGCAAACAGGGTAAAAGATGCTATTTCAAACCTAAACTATGATCATCTGGAGTCAAGGAGGTCATGACAAGCAGACCACAAACTGGTTCTGGGGAGGAGAGAAAGATCTGGGGCCGAACCTTGAATCACAAGGAATTTCACCTATCATTTCTCATAGAAAACCCTTTGGTCAAAACAAAATCACTTTCTCTTTCCTCAGCCTTCCTTTCTAGAGAATAATGTGCATCAGCTGGCTAACGCTTGTCAGTGACAAGCACTAGAACACAGTATCTGCCCTGACATTCCTGCTGCAACTCTGATGCTTTGTTTATTTAACTGCCTGAATGAGAAGCAGATCAGAAAGGTTGGAGGTGTTGCAATTAGCCTTGCGGATTAAGTAGGAAATACAACTATAATTTATTACTTTGATGCAGCCGTAAATTAAAGAAATAAACCATTGACTTGAGAAGGGATAGGGACACAGGACACAGATTGCTGCTGTCCCATTCATTGATGACTTCTGGCCCATCAGCTAATTGAACGTGAGATGCTAGAGTCTTGTTAAAGTATGTAAGAATAAGAAACATCCTGGCTTCAGTTATACTATTTGGGGGTTTAGTCATGCCTAAGCTGTGACAGAAGCAGAGGCCAACTTTGGGTTTGAAGGTGACTTCTAATCTCCTTCCAGATTTAAGCTTTTTGCTCCACCCTTTCCTCCAGAAATCCTCCTGGAAGTGACTTTCATCAAGACGCTTTCAGAAAGAAGGAAACAATGTTCCAGCAAACGGCAGAGTCTGTCTACATCATGGGGTTGATCTTGTTCACCCTGGACCTTTCAAAGAAAGCCTCAGAGAAATACCAAGCTCAGACTTAAGAAATACAGAAGAAAACCACATGATCATTTCAACAAATACTAAAAAGGCATTTGAGGAAACTTCATACATCATTTCTGATTGAAAAACAAAATGAAACTCTCAGTACAATAGGGCTGGTGGGGTTGGAACTGCCTTAGTTGGTCAAACCGAATCTACTAGGATTCTAGAACAAACTTTCATACTTAAGGGTTTGAAGCATTAAAAGCTTTTCTGTTAAAGTCTGGGACAAGCAGGGGTCTCTGGTCTCATCCTTTGTCCTCACTATCTTGCAGAGCCTTGCTAATGCAGTGAGATTTTCTTTTTTTTTCAAAGTAGAGGTTATAAACATTGAAAGGAAGTGACCATTCCTAGAGGCAGAAGATAAGATTATTTAGCTAGAAAACTCAGAGAAGAACTGTTAGAATTAATAAGGGAGTAAAGTAGCTGGATATAAACCCAGCATTTTAAAGCCAGCACCTTCCTATATGCCAGCAGTAACTAATTAGGAAATTTTCCCCAATAGGGGAAATTTACACTAGCAACAACGATTATAAAACATTTAAGGGGTAAACTTAGCAAAAGGTGTGAAAGGTTAAAATCAAGGAAACTATAAAACTTAACTGATAGATATAAGAAAAAGACCAAAAACTAAAAATGGAGAGTATACTATGGGCATACTCAATATCTTAAAGATATCAGTTGTCCCCAGGCTAACCTGTGGCTTTCATGCCATCTTCATTAAAAAATCCCAATAATAATTTTAAATATAACGACTTAAATATATTCTGAAATTCATCTAAAAGAGTATAAGAACGCTGAAGAAATTTTCCAAAAAGAACAAGAAGGGGGAAGAACTTGCCCCATCAAATATCAAGCCTTACTAATGCCATTCATTATATTAAGATATTTGGAAAACATTAAATAAAGCCTCTTGCTTATACTGTACATAAAACTAAATTCTAGGTGACTCAAAATTCTAAGAATGTAAGTCAACTATGGTTGTATTTGAGAAAAATATAGAGTAATATACATATATATGCACACATATGCGTGTATATAATTACATGTAATAAATCATTTTATGTAATGTAATTATATATTATAATTTTAATAGTATATATAAATTATATGCTATATAATTGTGAGGTAGAGAAAGTTGAAAAGTTAGAAGCCATAAGGAGATTTCAAGATATTATTACATTACAATGAAAGTCCCTCAATAATGAAAAACTCTATAGGCAAAGTTAGAAAACAAACTACAATCTGGGAGAAAATATTTGCTATAGATAAAACAGATGAAAGGATTATATCCATAGTCTATAAAGAGTTCTTACCAATGAATAAGCAACAAAATCCATTTAAAAAGGGGCAAAAGATATGAAGAAGTGGTACACAGGAGAAGAAAGAAATACCCAATAAATGTGAGATGTTCAGTCTCACTAGTTACGAGGGAAATGCAAATTAAAACAATAGTGATATTTGGGTATATCAGATTGGCAGCATTTTAAAAATTAATATTTGTGTGAAAATGCACTCTCATTTATGTTGGTGCAAGTGAAAATAAATACAACAATTTAGTAGTACATTTAGAAATATAAAATGTATATACCTTTTGCATGAGCAGTCCCACTTCTAGGAATCTCCTCTACAAAAATCCTCACATACCTAAAAATGCATTATTTGGGGAATGATTAGATAAATTGTTATCTATCCAAACTATGGAATACAACCACCCTTTAAAAAGAACGAAGTAGTTCTATTTGTACTAACATGGGAAATTGTATATGATATATTGGTATATTGAATTTAAGATATGTGGGTAGTATATTTTGCTTAAGTCATTTGTTTGTAAAAACCAAGCTTTGAGAGGTTCACACTGAGCAACTCAGGGTGGTCTCCTCTAGGAAGAGCAGAGGATGGATTAGGGGCAGGGCAGAGGGACTCTTCTTGACACATTTCTGCATTTGTTGAGATTTGCAATGATTCTCACTCTGGTAATTTAAAAACTTAATGTAATGTTTTACTCTTAAACTGAAAATTCTTATATTAAAATTTTGCAAATCCCCAAAAGTAGGACAAAATAACAAAGATCCTCCTCCCCATTACACAATGACACTGTTGACATTTAGGAACAAAGGGGAAAAAAATGAATCCAGCAGAGTTAATTCAGTAGAAAATATAGACAAACAAGATGGCGCAAGGGTGTCTTTGGAGAGAGAGGAGACCCAGCTTTGTTTCTCAGGTCCTTTGCCATTTGCTGTTTGACGCTGGGGAAGCCATTGACCTCGTCTGTGGTCCAGTTAGGTTTTCTCCATGCTGCAGGTAAGGCTGACCTACTTCCATTGGAAGAAAGAGCCAGAGAGAAAGAATGCCGAGAAAGGTTCTGCCTAAATGTGAAGTGTTATTGTTAGAATGTCCATGAATGAATGTCAGAGCCCAGAGTGTCAGAGGGCCACCATTAAATGAGGAATACTCTTTATAGAAGCTGAACTCTGAAGTAGGCACCACGGTGAGGAGTGGGGTGGGGATAAAATAGATAAAACATGAAAGACCATCATAAAGACCATCATGTCTGGTAGAGGACGGATGTGTGTGTGTGTATGTATGAAACTTAACATTTATAAAGCAATAAAGAATAACATTTTAAATATAGCATGATAAACCAAATACTGAAGTACTAAGGAGGAACTTGAATTAACTTGGAGCAATTAGATGTGGGAAATATTAATTAAGAGATGCTTCCAGAGGGTAGGAGAAGGGTGCATCTGACCATGTGTGTGTGTGCGCGTTGGGGGAGGTGGGGTGGAGTGGTGGTTGTGGTGATAGGGCATGGGTAGCTTTGTTAGGAAGTTCAAAGAGAGTTTCTAAAGGGAAAATAAAATCCCTGTTTGACTCAGACATGGTTCATTTTCTGAGGCAATGTCAAGAGGCACAAGATCAAATCTAGCTTGACACAATCCAATACAGAACTCAGCAGTCTCTAGAAGCTGGAGCTGAGCTGCAGCTTGGCTAATGAGAAATCTCGGTCCTCTGCCAATGCCTCAGGGCCCATCTCTTCCTCTTTGGCAAGCAGGATACAGAGAGCTCAAAGCAGAGTAGGGGCCCAAAAGGTCACCCAGAACATTCATTTTGCAAGCTCCCCACCAGGCCTTTCCAGAAAACAGATGAGCATGGTTTCACAGTTTGGCTAGAATGTGAGCCAATGGCTTCGTGCTTCAACCTGGGGTAGATTTTAATGAAACCTAAAGGATCCTTCACATGTTGTCCAACCATTGGCAGTGAGGAAGAGGAGGAGATGGGCCAAACCCAGCTGAGCTGTATCCTCTCATTTATTCTCTGGGTGTGAAAGGAATGACTGTAAAATTCAGATAAAACTAGAAGTTAAGGCTCAGAGCTCGCCACATGAACACTGTGGTCTGTTATTAAGTTCACTTTCACCAGTAAGACACATTCCAAAACGCAGTAAAGCTGTTGTTCTGTGGATGTTTGTGTGTTTCAGTGGTTTTGGCTGGTAGAACTCTCAAGTGGGAGTTAGATCGTCTCCATTATGCCCTTTCTAATTTGGTCAATATTTCTTGACCGTATCCCCTTCTCACTGTCCCCTTGCCAGTATCCATGGCCACATGGGTTATCACAACAGCCTAGTGGCTGACCTTCCCTCTCCAGTCTTGCCCCCTTCAGTCCATTCCTCACGCTGCCTGAGTCTTCTTTCCAATCCTCTGCTCCACTTGTCACTTGACTGCTCAGCATCCTTCAGTGACATTCAGGACCTTTTATAAGATCCTCACTGGCCACCTTCCTGACCACATCTCTTGCATGTACACTCCCACCCACCACCATCCTGTGCTCTGATTCAGTGCTTCAGCTGCCCAAGACAGCTTGCAGTTCCTCAAAAAGGTAACCCTCTGTCTTGTCTTTGTGCCCGGATTACCCTTTTTTATAATTACTGTTTGTCTTAAGATGCAGCTACACCAAGTGTCATCTCTAGGAAGTGTCCCCTAACCTCTTTTGTGTTATGCACTGTTGCCCCACACTCTGGAAGCATGTGCAGTTTACTTCTCTCCCAGCACCTTCACTATATCCCAACTGGCTAGTTATTGTTCTGATTCTCTGACTTGCATGGAAAACACTTTTAAGGTAGAAATCATGTATTTCTATCCATTATACCTTGCAGGGTGCCTGGCACATAGTTGTTTCTCCATGAATGTGTTATAGTTAAGAATCAATGCATGTATTTTTTAATTTAGTTTGTGAAAATGTGTATGTGGGTCTCTGTTTTACCTGATCTGACATAAGTAGGTTTACCTGCTTGTGTTCTCAGGAGCATGATGAGGATGAATAAGATAAACAATGTCAGGATCATATATAAGTAAGCTGATGACTCTTGCCCCTCATCCTGGAGCATCATCAAGTAGCTGTCTCCTGGGTCTGCCAAGAGTGTTCATGAATTAAAGCTCCTGTGTTGTTCCAGGTCAACTGTTGCCAGCAAACCGCAATACACCGAGTCCCATTGATCCTGATACCATCCAGGTCCCGGTGGGTTATGAGCCGGACCCGGCAGATCTTGCCCTCTCCAGCATCCCTGGCCAGGAAATGTTTGACCCTCGTAAACGCAAGTTCTCTGAGGAAGAACTGAAGCCGCAGCCCATGATTAAGAAAGCACGCAAAGTCTTCATCCCTGATGATCTGAAGGTAAATTGGAACTGGTAATCAGGCTTTGGGCAAATGGAGAGTGGGATCAAGAGGCAAATTAAAAGGGCGACCCCAGGAAGATCACATAAGCTAGTGAACAGAGGACTCGTGAGTTTTGATCCGGTTTCATGGCACATGACTCTAGGCAAGTTGCTTCCTTTCTGAGTGTCTTATGAAATATGCCTTTCGTGTCTTGATGAGGCACAGAAAAAAGGAGAAGCAATAAAATATTGGAGTGATTTACAGCTCATGAAGGAAGCGAACCCAGTACTATCTGCAGTGAAACCCATGAAAGCCCAATAAAATGTAACCCAAATATTTCAAGGTTGGAAAGAGAAAGAAAATTATTTGGGAAGGACACTTGGACCCCAAAAGCCTCCAAGGGCTACCTTCCCTTTCAGAATTTATTGATAATTAATTGCTGCCATTTCCATGTAGGCCTCAGGAAATAACAGGCGGAGACAGGACCTCTGTCCACATTGCCAACCTTGGGTGGCCAGGGTGGAATTTGGTTAAGGAAGCTGGCGGGTTCCCTGACACTATTTATATGTAATGTTCGCTCTGTTTCTCAAGTAATGATCACTTGAGTATCTCAGCAAAAGGTTAATTCTCGGTTTGTTTTTCTCTGCTATATTGAAGGGATGCATTATTTATAAAGGAAAATAGATTTACTTTAGGAAGTCAGATACAATTTAAAACAAAATTAATCTGACACATTTAATGATACCTTAGGAAGAGTACTCTTTCCAAAATTATGCCATTTCCACTGATCCCAAAATAGAACCATTTTTGATTAGCCATTGCTTAGAAGGTTTTGTGTTTATGCCTTTTTCCAATCTTATGGACAACAGAGATATGGTCGTATACATTCAAGGCATCGGAACCAGGCATAATTAGCCCTTTTCTAACTTCTGGTCCCCATTTCTCAAACCCAAATGTGGTTCACATGGAGAGACACTGCTAGGTTGGAAAAATGGGAGTTTGGGACATTGTCCTGGACCTGATTTAGACCAGTTACTTCTGCTTTTCATATCTATAAAGAGTGTTGAAGGAAAAAGCACCCACGGATTTAACTCTCTGTTGTCATGCACGTACCTGAGATTACCTTGAGTGATGAATCGGCAAATATCAGGGCTGACAGGGACTGCAGACAGTCGTTAGACCAAAGTTATCATTTTGCAGTTGAGGAAATGGAGAAGCAGAAAGGTGAAGTAAGGTGAACACTGCTGGTGAGAGTAAGGCCTGCGTGGTCCCCAAGTCTTCTAGCTTCCAGAAAGGTCACTGCAGCATGTTGGCCCTGACAAGGCTACAACAGGGGCCCAGGGGTGACAGAACAATAGCTGTCACCCTGAGAATCTAAAGAGGAAAGAGCATAGTAAAGAGACCAGAAAATCTAAATTGGTTAAGGAATTGATAGACTCAGATGGAGTAAGAAAGGGGCGCCATAAGATTAGGTCCTGGGCAATTAGGTATCTTCTTTCAACTGATGCTTTTCCTCATTGTGTGTTCTTAGCCATCCAGGTCTGTGTGTATTTTAGTTTGTCTCTTAAGCCAAACCAGGGAGCCCATTCAGCATGGATTTCCTTTTGAACAGAGGGTGTGGCTGAGTAGTAGATGGCACTTCCAGCCAGACCTTCACAGGGTCTCCAAGTTTACAAGTTCAAAGCAAAGAGCAAGCTTACTTAATAACCCAGGTAACCTTGGCAACAGAGAGGCCATGTGAAGCCTGTCTGTGCTGGAATTATGCATATACTGCTGTCAAGGCCGGGCCTGACCTTTTCATGTAGCAGGTGGGGAGCAGGCAGAAACATTCTTCTGCCATGTGTCCTTAGATTTCTTCAGTTGTGACTGAAGCCTCAGGTCACACACCATGAACTTGTGCAAAGCAAGAAGCAGAGCGGTTACATATTGCTCCTTCTGGCAGAGAGGACTGAGATAGGGGTGGGTGGGAGAGGTGTTTGAGGCCCCCAGCATTGGATGAGCAAACCAACTGAGTGAAATGGCCCTTGCCAATGGACTGGCTTCCCCACCGCTGCCTGAACTTCCTGTCCCTTGAGCCATTCATTTGGGTTAGCATGCATGCCCTGGGAGAATTAAGGGGTGGCATACTGGGATTCCTAGCTGAGAATCAGTTTAATCACATTGATGATCCATTCATTCACTGCTGTGTGTGCCAAGGCCTGTATCAGGGGCTGAGAATTCCAAGGTGAGCCAGTACTGACGTTGTTCCTACCCTCAAAGAATTTCTAGTCTGGTGAGAAAAAGGGATGTTGACCCATCAGGAGGGGGCTGGAAAGGGTGAAGCGGCATCACCCATGAGACCCTGGACTGAGGGTGTCCTTGCTGGGTGGGGGTAACTGGGCAGCCAGATGTCATTCCCACCTGGGAGATAAAGAAGGGGACAGGAGATGTAGTGCCAAATTTATCAGCCCCAACAATATCCTGCCTCCCCCCTCCCCAACCATTCTGTGATAACAAAGGGAGGCAAGCTGGTTTTCCTAGTCCAGGACAGTCCTCCTTCCATCATTCCTGCCTTCTGCATCCTCTGCTTCATTCCTATTCTTAGCTCCCCTCCACCTGAGATGGTCTCGATTCCACGCCTTTCCTAGCTCATCTACAAGTGGGACAGGCAAGGCTGGGAAATGGAAGCACCTTAGAAGAGAAAAGAGCTCTAAGACACAGAGAAGTTTGTTGTTACCCTGAGGTCAGCTAGTGACTCCCTGGTCCTTAAGACCTGGTCACAAACCACCCAGTCCATGGCCCATGGTGGTACCACCCCATCCTCCCCCCACCACACACACAGCTTCTACAATCTCCCAGGGGCTTGTTCTCATGTACTCCTTCCCCTCCTGGCCTCCGGTTCCCCTCTGTGGAGGTTCTGACACACCTAAGTGAGCCCCTCTGTCAAGTGATCTTGGAAACCACACTCCTGGAAATGCTGATGAGTGTGGTAGATTTACTGACACTACCAGGGGGGTGGAACTGGGGCTGACAAAATAACACAGACAGCTTCCTTGAGAACTGGAGGCTTCCCTCTTGTTAATATGCCTTTAGGCCCGCTCAATCCTGTGAAGACTCCCATCTCGGAGCTCCTCCCAGCTTGTCTCCATCAAGCTGGCCTGGCCTCTCTGAGACCCCTTCTTCCAGCTCCCCTCCTCCCTTTCAGAAGCGCAAACAACAAATCTCAGCAGCAGCCTTTGCACACCTGCCCCTAGCTTACTTATCCAGGTATTCTTCAAAGGACAGCCTCTTCGCTAAGAATTCTGGTACCAGCTATTATGAAGATCATTTGTTTAACTTTGTTACATTTTATTATGAAGCGTGTAAAAAGCTGGGAGTGCTTTATAAATAAGATAACAGTACCAGCTTGTGAAGGGCAGAACAGAAGGCGCCTGCACACTTTTTGTGTCTCACACTTTCTTTGTTCAGGACAGATGTCTGCTGAGGATACTGGGCAGGTATGGGGTGGACCACTGACCTTGGACCTTGCTTGCAGCCTTGGCCCCAACCCATGTGACCTCTTCCAATGCCAACTGCCCCTTGGAATCCTGGGGGAGGGTAAAAACTGGCCTCACGCACTTCTGGGTGGCATGTAACTGCAGGTGTTAGCCTTGCTAGGATGGAGGGACTTGCTGTTGCAAGTTCTTGAAAAAAGGGGGTGCAAAATTAGCCAGGTGGCACCATGAATGAATTGGGAAGGTCTGAAGGAAGATTTGCATTTCTTAGACTTCTTAGGAAGGTTTTCTTTTGTTTTGGCAGGGGGAGCAGCAATGGGGGGAAGGATCGATTGCTTTCACAGCAAGCACAATTAAACATTCCTCAGGCTGAGTCAGGCCTAGGGAACAGTTAGGGAGGAAATGAGCGTAAATTATTTAAGTGCGAACCACCAACGTGAATACATGGATTAGTGGCAGGTTGAAGTTTGGTGTTTTTCATTTTTGTTTTTGATTACCAAAACATGTACATGCCCATTATAGAATATTCTAATAGGCTATAAAATAAAAAGTAAAAGATCCTACCTCTCTCCTCCCTCCTTCAATCCCCGTTCTCAAGGCACCACTTTTTATAGCTTGGTATAGATCCTTCTGGACCTCTTTCTATGAATAGATAATATTATTAGTATTTTTTTTAACCAAAGTGGGATGAGGCCGTACATATTTATCTGCAAATTGCCATTGTTTCCACCCACTAGTGGTGTATCATGCACATCTTTTTGGTTCAGCTGGATCATTATTTTTAACAGCTACAGAGTATCCTTTTGCATAACTCTATCATAATGTAGTTATTAAATCTCCTACTGGTAATTAGTTTTTTTCTTCATTTTTCTATTACAAACAATACTGCAATAAAAATGTTGTGCCCATGTCTATGTGCACACACATGAAGATTGCTATAGGATGAAATCCTAGAAGTGGAGTTGCTAAGTTGATGGTATGTGCATTTAAATAGCTGAGAGATATTGCCAAGTTGCCTTCCAACAATATTGTATCAGTTTATACCAAAAAGCGTCTGAGTGCCCATGGAAGAAAAAGGTTTGTAAAATAAATTTTCAGCAAAGAGAGTAAAGAAATTTGGAATGTAATTTAGGGTGTGAGATACCCCACTTGCTTTCATTCCTCTGATCTCTCCTCCTTGGGCACTACTCTGCTGGGCAAAGAGAGTAGGAGCATATTGTGACATGTTGGTCCTTGCTCAGGAAGGAAGCCACGGCCCAGGGACCACTCTCTCAGACAAGCAGAAACTAAAGGAAGGAGACACAAGTTAAGACGCCTGGGCTGGTGCCTCAGCACAGCCCTGAGGCCTGCCAGCACTGTGGCTGACACAGCTCTGCTGAAATCTAATATCTTGTTTCTTTTTCCTTCTGTAACTAATGAGCAGGATGACAAATACTGGGCAAGGCGCAGAAAGAACAACATGGCGGCCAAGCGCTCCCGTGATGCCCGGCGGCTGAAGGAGAATCAGATTGCCATCCGGGCGTCGTTCCTTGAGAAGGAAAACTCGGCCCTCCGCCAGGAGGTGGCTGACTTGCGAAAGGAGCTGGGCAAATGCAAGAACATACTTGCCAAGTACGAGGCCAGGCACGGGCCCCTGTAGGATGGCATTTTTGTGGGCTGGCTTTTGAATAGATGGACCGTTTGTTTCCTGTCTGATAGCACCACACCCGAAGCAACCTTTCTGACATCAGCACTTTGCCAGAGGCATAAACACAACTGACTCACATTTTGGTGTGTATGTGTGTGCATAGATGTGCTTGTGCTCATGTGTGTGGTCAGCGGTGTGTGTGCGTGCGCGCGCGCGCGTGCGTTCCTTTGCACTTGCCATTTTAAGATAGCCCTCTCATCATCTTTTAGTTCCAAAAAAGAAAGGTGCCATGTTTTTACTGGACTACGGAGACCTCTCGTGGGTTTCCCTGCCCCTCTCTTCTCCACTCCTGCCCTCTCCTCGTTGCTTCATGTTCGCTCTGACGTCCTCTTCCAGGACCCTCTGCTTGGATTCGCTAAGAAGGGCCCTGGTAAAATAGTAGATCTCAGTTTTCAAGACTACGAGCTCTTGTTTCTGTTTAATCTGTAAGTTACCGTGCTAATAAGGTGCACAAAATTACTTAGCACTACACTGCAGTTCTCTTCGATTATAGGTTGCTTCCCTCATATTTTTGGTTTTGGTGATAATTGTCTTCAAATTTAAAGTGCTGTTTAGATTTATTAGATCCCATATTTACTTGCTATCTACTAAGTTTCCTTTTAATTCTACCGACCCCAGGTAAGTAAGAGTACTATTATAGAACACAGAGTGTGTTTTTGCACTGTCTGTACCTAAAGCAATAATCCTATTGTACGCTAGAGCATGCTGCCTGAGTATTACTAGTGGACGTAGGATATTTTCCCTACCTAAGAATTTCACTGTCTTTTAAAAAACAAAAATTACGGTAATGCATTTGAGCATGCCCAGAACATCCCCAGGACAGGGAAGCAGAGGGAAATGCCGGGTCTAAGAACGAGGGGTTAATTTATCAGTAGATGAGCCAAAAACAATGCATCTTGGAACCGCTTTTGACATTGGTATGTTTGGTTTTGTTCTCTCCCCCCTCCCGTACCCCCAGCCCCTACTTTTCTAGTTAACTTTTTCCATATCCCTCTTGATATTCAAAACAATTCAATTACTTAAGATTCAGTTTTCCCCATTTTTTGTAATATATATATTTTTGTGAATTATACCTTGCTGTTTTTAAAAATCAGTTAATTAAGTTAAGAAGCTGATGTTTTGTAAGACCCTTTTTCCTAGTGGTGTCATTTTGAATGCTTCATAAATTAATGATCCTAGAGCTTACGTTTCTTATTCTCTGTTTGCTTTTGAACGTATGTGCTCTTATAAAGTGGACTTCTGAAAAATGAATGTAAAAGACACTGGTGTATCTTGGAAGGGGATGGTGTTGTCACAAACTGTGGTTAATCCAATCAATTTAAATGTTTACTATAGACCAAAAGGAGAGATTATGAAATTGTTTAATGTTTATACAGAGTAATTATAGGAAGTTCTTTTTTTTGTACAGTATTTTTCAGATATAAATACTGACAATGTATTTTGGAAGACATATATTATATATAGCAAAGAGACAAGGAAAACTATTCCATGTTTTAAAATTATATAGCAAAGATATATATTCATCAATGTTGTACAGAGAAGAAGCGCTTGGGGGTTTTTGAAATCTTTAATCTTTTACGCCTATCACTGACACATCAGCATGTTTTCTGCTTTAAATTAAAATTTTATGGTGATATCAAGGCTTGCTGTGATGAGTCCTGCTCTCAAATATATAAAAGGAGCTTTCTTGTTTCCTATTAGGTCTCAGAAAGAAGTCAGTTAATGTCACCCAAAAGCACAAAATGGATGTTAGTCAAATATTTATTGGATGATACTGTGTTTTTTAGGAAAAGCATCTGCCACAAAAATGTTCAGTTCACAATTATGAGTTCCTGGAATGGAATATCAGCAAAAGCACCCCAAACCATTCTGTTCTCCCCCATGGGCACGTGCGTCTTATGCAGTGTAAGATTGATGTCGGTGCTATGTGTATGGTTTATAATTTGATAGATGTTTTGACTTTAAAGATGATTGTTGATTTGTTTCACTAAGTTGTATAATGTCAAGAGATTCTGCTGTTATTGCAAAGAAACATTTTGTGTTAGATTAAAACACCCTTTCCTTGATGGGATTTTCTAGTTTCCTGCCTCCAGAGTACCTAATTCTTTAACGACCTTGGGGTCTCCTTGTCAGTCCATCACAATGCTTCTCTCATAGCATCATAGTCTTGGAAAACCTGACGAGTGGGATATTCCTACTAGGTATCCATTTGTCCTAAGCTGTAGATTGCGGTGGGAGATGGGAGAGTATTGGAATGAAATACATTGTGTAGGGAAATAAGTAATAAAACAAACAAAACTGTTTGCGATGTTAAGCAGAACTGAATAAGTGATATTCAGAAAGGAACACAAGTGGACACAGAGTTGATTTTTTTATAGATAAAGAGGCTAATTGCAGCAGAATTATTAAAGGGCATTAGTGACTAAAACAGAGACAAATGATACTTTTGAGTGGAGAAGTGTTGAAGGATTGCGAAGGATTGCATCCAAGATCATTTAAGTATAAAATGGTAGCTGACGAAACTGTATTTGAGCACTGGTCTTTCTTTGAATTAGGTTGTTTGTATCCAATGAGCATCACGAATGTTTTCCGCAGAAGAAATAAAAAGATCATAATAAAACTTATTCTTTTGCATACCAGGGGAGGTCTCAGAAACCTACCTTGTCTTAAAAATTTGAAAACTTTGGAGTCTGTATAGGTAGGTGCCTTATATGTAGGCCATTGTGGCCACACACACGTGAGCGTGCACTCCTGCACTCTCCGCTTTCTATCCAGGGCAGTGAAATGGTAAATAAGGCAGTTCTGCTAAATGGCACGGGAAGCCGTGGCCCAATTTGGAATGACTTGGATCTACCAGGGTCAAATGAGATCTGCAGACTGCAGCTACTGTAAGAGTCCTGTTGTCATTTTTCTCCTTTTCATCATAAGCATCTTTCAGAGATTAATTACTTGGCCATTAAAAATGAATCCAAATCATACGTGCCAACATCATTTTGACACAATTTGGAGTGAGCTGCCTAGGACTTCCTGACAAGGTCGCATCATCATTTCTTTGAACTAGATTTGCAAAGAAAGGCAAAAATTTATCAGCCTCTTCTGCCCCTGCTACCTTCAGGAGGTAGGCGGGGAACAGGAGGGCTGCAAGTGATCACTTCCTCCTCTTAAGAAAGTGACCACCTTTTGACCATTCAGATCCCACACCGGGCAAGACTGGGATAGGCCTTTCATCTGCACATATGACAGGCCTCCACGAAACCATCCCTTGAAGCAGAAGGACCATTTGTTCAAGGAGAGTGCAGTTGGGATTCTGGCATTGGGTGGCATGCCAGAATACCCAGATAACCCACAGTTTTCTTCTAACTCGCCGGTTTTGTGAGGGAACTCAAAATAATTCTAAATGTACGTTTAAAAGGCCTTGGGTCTGTTTTCTGAAGAGTCAAGAAGGATTTTGTGGGCCCCCACCCATAACCCAGGGTAAAACAACATCCCTTCTGTAAAATGCAAAATTATACTTTGCTTTTTCCAGTAATTTATCTCATTTTCTCCTGATGTTCCTTTTAGGAAATCTCAAACTTTATCAGTCAGAGTGGTCCCAAAGCAGGCTGGGTTGGCTTGCTTGCCTGTATGGGGGTGTAGAGGCCTGGATCTAACCCGAGGTCAGCAAGCTGCAGGTGAGTGGAGACTGGGTGTTCTGCCCTCCATGTGGTAGAGCCCTTCTGCTCCCAGTCTGCCAGCTTCCTGCTGAGGGCTCCCAGGCCCTGCTGGGGAGGCCAAGGTCTCCTCCAGGATTTCTCTACAATCAGTAATATAATTTTAAAAATGAGCAAAGCCTTCTCCCAGATCTTGATATATTGCATTTGGCAACTGAAGTCAGTGCATTTTAGAGAGGGCCAGGGGTATGTAGGGGAGTGTATGTGTGAGAATATTTAAGGCAAGACGTACAATCTTTAATTTGGGAGCGCCTTACCAAACATAATAATCTACCATTATCCTTTTGGCAACACCACAAAGATTGCATCTGTTAAACAGGTACAAGTTCACATGAGGTCAGTTTAATTGTACACGTGGTATCGGTGGTGTTTATGCTGTTAAGTCCAAACCTTTGTCTGTTATTCTTAATGTTTAATAAACTTTGATTTTTTTTCTTTCTCTCATGTATTGTTGTTGACAGTCTACTAGAAATTAGATTCGATTCCCACTTTTATCACAAAAAGACCATTTACAGAGGTTAATTACATAGATAATAGCATGATAGCACTATAGAATTCATAATAAATTAACACTTATTGAGTGCTTATATGCCAGATACTGTGCTAAACACTTACATGGACTGTTTAATCCATGTCAACCCTATGAGGTAGGGACAATTGTTATCCCCATTTTACAGAAGAGAAAATAGAAGGTTTGGGAGGTTAAGTAGCTTACCTAACATTACCTAGAAGTGACAGAGATGAATTCTGATCCATTGAATGGGCATCATTTAGAGGGCGGTTCCCAAAAACCAGTCCAAAGACTGTTTTCTAGGTGGAAGTCTAAGAATTGTCTGGGAGCATATTACAGGACTACAGACCTAGCAATTCTGAGTTAGCAGATCTGGAGTGGGGCCCAGAAATCGAAATTTTTTGAAGACTCCCTGCTAACTCCCATGGGTGGCCAAGTAATTGGAGCCAAGGATTTATAGACTTGGCCTTACTTTGAGTTCCTGAGCTTTGGAGCATCTGCATAGAAGCTTCAAAACTTTCATAATTACCTGAAATTGTATGCAACTTTTTGTGTATAAACACATATATTCATTTTTCTGTAGAGGAGATCTATGGCTCTTTTTCTTCCCCCTAAAAGAATCTGTGATGTAAGATAGAATAAAGACCCCTGATTTATAAGAAGGCTGATGGAGTGTGGTGGTTCCCAGCCCAGGCTGCCATTAGAGTCACCTGAGGAGCTCAAAACATTGGCACTGTGTGGGCCACAGCCCAGGCCAAGGAATTCAGCATCTCTGGCATGTGAGAAGGGGGTTCTGTGGTGAGGAGCTTGATGAAACTGGATTCAGAGCTGTCACTTAGCAGGTGTGTGACCTTGAGCAATCACTAAGCAATTTTGAACCTAAATCTCTTCATCTGTGAAATGAAGGTGTAATCTCCACCTCTGAGGGTTGTGGAGAGAACTAATGACATAACAAATGTCTAGTCTCTGGCACACGATACATCCTCAATAAATAACTGCCGTGAGGGCCCGGGGAGTAGAATGTGTGCCTGGAGCACTTTTCCCAGTTCAATATTTCAGACCGTTTTTTCCTTCAAAGAGGACAGAAAACAGTTCTGCTCAGAAGACAGAGCAGGGAGTAATGGTGTGGGAATGGGTGATGCCCTCACATAGATAATGTTTACATACTCTGACATCCGTAATAGATCATAGCTTTGTACACAGGTCAGTGGGCATCCATCCTCTTGGTGGCACCACCCAGTTTAGATTGAGCAGTTATAAGTTAGGGTTCAGCTCTACTTTCATCATCAAACACCTTTCTCCTCTCTTGGAAGAATAGGTACAATGGCCTTAACTTAAGATTCTCTTTGGGCAACTCATTTTATATTTGGTGTCTTCAAATCTCTTAGAAGAAATGACTGCTTCTCCATGCCTGAGGGACGTTGGACTCTAATATGGCAGGAACCAATATGAAGCCAAGCTGTGCAGACGCCCAGTCACTCACAAGCCCTCAGTCCACAGACCCATCACACGCTGCCCATGTGGGACAACTCTCCCATTTCACATTTAAGACATAACAAACCACCCAACCATCAAGCCCTTCTCTTCAAAGCCAAGAATTCCATTCCCTCTTTGAAGGTCATTGGCTTAGAAGTCTCTTTGGGCATCTTTAGTCAGGAACTGGGGAAGAATTTTTGAAATCTTGCCTCTGTGGTCCAGAGATGGCTTCTTGGTAGTAAATCAAAAGGACCTTTTATGGACGAAAGGCTGATGAAGAAGATGGTGAGCTTCCTCTGCCTCCCGGGCTTTGAGTCAGTGAGGACTTGGTCCAAAGGCCCCTCCCTCTGACTTCTTTTCATCCTACAAAGCCTGGCACAGTGCCTGGAAACCATAGGAAAATCTGATAATTACTGAGTCCCAAGCCCTGTACCTGCCACATCTTATTTAATTCTTACACCATGAAATAAGTACTATTATTATCCCTGGTTTGCAGATGAAGCAACAGGCTCACGGAAAATGAAGGAAGCAGAATTTAAACCCAGACACAAAGCCTGATTCCAGAGTTTGTGGTCTATACCAACTACTCCATGGCTTCTTTCATAAATGAGTTGCGCAGCAAAGGCAAAAGGCATTGGCTGTGGTTAGGAGGGTGAGCCTGGAGCAGACAAACCTGGACTTGAATCCCAGCTCCGTCACTCACCATCTGTATGACTTTAGAAAATTCACCAAATCACCCCGAGCGTTATTTGTAAAATGGGCATAATAATACTCTCTTGATAGGGTTGTTAGTAGGATTAAGTGAGAGCATGCATGTAAAACACTTAGATCAATCCCCAGAGTATAATAGGAATTCAAAAAAGATTTGCTTTTTGTAATAATAGTAATTATTACTTTGCTTGATGTGATTTCACTAGTGATGTGTTAAGTTAGAGTCAGGCCATACATTGTATATTTTAGTGGATGCATTTTTATCCTGCAAATACTTGATTCAAGAGCCACTGCTGGGTTTTGGCAACATCCCTGTTTTATGGATGAGTAAACAGGGGAGAGAGTCTGACCGCTTCATGAGCCAAATTATGTTTCTGAGATTGATTTTTATATACATAAAATTCATGAAGCTTTACCAATTTTAAGCCAATTATGTTGCCTGTGATATTGTGGGGATTTTGGAGATCTTTACTTTAATGAATGTCCTGAATGTACTGAAAGACAGCCTTGCAGCACGAGAGGAGCCCCCTGCTCACACAGAGATGGAAAGTCATGGGTGATTCCTAAGAGTCTTCCTCTTAGCATCTGCCTTCAGGCCTGCCTCGGTCTCCCCTATCTCTACCTATCTCTGTCTCTATCTCTATCTCTGTCAGTTCCTGCTAATCACCTGTAGACCCAGGCCCAGGCCCACACCATCCATGACAAGGGTAAGAAATACGTCAGCAGCTTACCAAACCATTTCTTTTCCTTCTGGATGTTCATCTTGACCACTTTTTCCAGCTCCCCTTGTATTTGGTGTGGCCATATAACTGAATTCTGGCCACTGGAATAAGAGCAGAAGTGATCATGGCTGTCACTTCACCACTGGTCAATAAACATTGCCACATGATCCTCTCTCTCTTCTCCTTCTTCTGGCTGCAACAGACAGCCTCAGGAAGGTGGAGACTAAGAAAGAAGGTACAGAGGTCCCTGAGTCACTGAACTGTTACATGAGGGACAAAAGTCTTCCCTGTATTAAATCTTTGAGATGCTGGGGTTGATTGTTGCAGTGGCCAGCCTCTCTGATCTGAGAACATTCTTCTGAAGTCCAGTCCTTATTTGAGGTCTTGACATCTTTGCCAAGCTCCTCCCCATGTGGGGAGTGGAGGATGGTTCCTGGTTGGAATGCAGGCTCATCAGCTCTCACATAGGTGACTTTGAGGTTTACCTACCTCCTGGACAGACCTTTCACGCTGGTTTGGCGCAGCCTGCTGGGTTGGGCCTTCAGATTATCACTGCCTGCATCTTGCCTTAGCTTGCCCTGCATTTGAACACTGTCCAGAGCTATCCAGTTGCCCTCAGGGGGATGAGCCTCTACATCCAGGCCAGCTTTCCTAGTCTTCATCCCCTCCCCGAGTCCAAACTCTCCCCTGGCCTCTTGTTCTCACTTCCATCCCTCACCCTAGGTATTCAGAGACTCACCTAGAAATGAGGCCTAACATTTCTTAGAGCACTGATCTTCCCATTTTCTTACTCACATACTCCCTAAAATTCTTTTTAAACCATGAAGCCGCAATGCACATTATAAAGTTGACGTTTAAAATTTTTCATCACAAGTTTAAATAGTTGCAAAGGATGCAATAGCTGCTCTAAGTATTGGTGTTTTGAAATAAACCACTACATGCCTCTTTCTAATGTATCCAATGAACTATAGAAACCCTAGAGATTTGATACCAACATACATTTGAAAAATGCAGTTGGAATTTGTGCAGCCCTGCTTTTTTCCTCAGAATCATTGTTTCCATTGTATTTTCCCTCCTTGAGTTCGTTCCTCATGTCATATATTTTTGTGCTTGAAAGTCTTGTATTCACCCTCATCATATATTTCAGCCATAAAACCGTATCTACAGACTGAGATTGTTATTTTTATTGTCTCTGAACATAAGGCTCAAAAAGTTTTTAAAGATTTTCTTTAGGTGTGATTTACAGTTACCTTTATTACTACTATACAATTGATCAAAACCATATACCTATATTACATTTTTGGGTAAATTTATTATGGACCTTAGAAAGCAAAACTTTAATGAAACTACAAATCTAGGGAGATGGATATGGGTGGTTGTGGTGCCTTGACAACGAAAGACTTTGCAGACAGCCAACTTCTGTCTGCAGAGACAGCCGACTTCATTGCCCCTTGGTGCCCCAGACATCTTACACCGGAACTAGAGCCCTGAACTGTAGTAAGATTTAGGTTGGGTGGGAAGTATGCATATCTCTGGTAAAGTGGGAGGAGTATGATTGTGGAAGAGGCGGAAAGGAAAGGAGAAACAGCATGAGGCCTCAGCAACAAGCACTTTCTTAGGCAGATCAGTTTAAGAAAAAGTACCTAGAGAAGTCGAGGATCTAGAAATTCTCTTAAAATTTGCCTCCGCACCCATATCTCTTGGATATACTTTGTGTACCACTGGATGCATGGCTCCCCAAATCTGGAGATTATGCAGCCTCAAAGCAGGACATTCGAGTGGGGTGGATGGGGGTTAGGGAGCAGAAAGGTCATTTAGCCAAGTCTTACATTTTTAAAATGTGAGAATTTGCATTTCAAATTAGGATGTTTGATTTGTCACCAAATGAATATACATTCACAGAGATAGAATGACAACTTTTTTGTAACTTTCTTTGGGCATTCTTCATCTTTTGAAGTATACTTTAAAATACATAAATTAGAACAGGCCCCAAGTCTCCCTCAACCTCTGGGGGGAAGCAGGAAGGGTCTAGGGGGCTCACAGGGAAGGGGATGGTTGAGCTGAGTGAGGAAAAGCAGGAGTTTGTCAGGAAAAGATGTGGAGGGACATTCCAGGTAGCGCAGACGTGAGAGAGAATGGAGCCCTCCTAGGGGTGACAGCACTGTTGGATCATAGGGTATGAGGAGGAGAGTGATGGAAAATGAGGTATGGCCAGACCATCAGTGTCCTTGCATACCACTCCAAGGCCTTTGGGCTTTTTCCTGATCAGGAGGATGACATAAGCAGATTCCTGTATTAGAAAGATTGCACTGGCAGCTATGTGGAAGATGGATTGCAAGGAATTAGGAAGAGTTGGCGGGTGAGGGATGTTCTACATTAGTCTCCAAATAAGGCTCTAAGCTTGAGATGGATGGATGGATTCAAGAGCTATTTAGGGAGTTGAATCCATGGGGTTTGGTGGAAGAGTCAAGGGCAGTCCTAAGGTTTCATTTACATGATCTCAGCTGATCAGTGGTTCCCAGCCAGGGATGCATAGGAGGCTCATCTGGCGAGCTTGTAAAAACACCTATGCCTGTACCACCCTGAGACTTGCAGCCTCTGGTATGGAAGACTAGCTTGTTTTCCTTAGAAACTTCTCCCAGTTGAGTCTCCCCTGCACACCCCTGGTTGGACAGCACTGCACTGACCCTCTAAACACTCTGAGAAGGATATGGATCAGAAATTGTAGCCTTCACCTTTCACTTAAAGAAACTAAGGCTCAAAGAGTTCTGAAATCAGAATTTCTAGAGCAGAACATACAACTAGGAAATGGTAATGCCAGGGTTTATAGCCAAGCTTTTTGGACTCCAAACCCTTTACTCTTCCAGATATGCTGATCCTTGCCTACCTGCCTGTTCTCCTGTTCTGCTTGCCCACCTGGCCTAGAGAGTCCTGAGTGGGCCTGATGTGTTTATACTTGTGAACTCCACCTCCATCCACAGCTGCCCGAACCAGGACGGACACCTACCCCTAGAGAAGCCACTCCATCGAATCAGCTAAGAATCTGATCTAAGACAGTGGCTCTCAAACATTGCTGCCCATTTGAATCACCTAGGGAGCTTTAAAAAAAGAAAATCCTGATGTCCAGGACATAAACCTTTAAACTGATTGTATTAGAATCTGCTGGAGAGGGTGGAACCCAGGTATCAGTAGTTTAAAAATTCCCCAGGCCCTCCTGGCCCAGCGGTGTAGTGGTTAAGTTTGCATGCTCTGATTCAGCTGCCTGGGGTTTGTGGATTCCAATCCCAGGCACAGACCTACACACTGCTTATCAAGCCATGCTGTGGCCCTGTCCCACATGCAAAATAGAGGGAGATTGGCACAGATGTTAGCTCAGGGATAATCTTCCTCAAGCAAAAAGAGGAAGATTGGCAATGGATGTTAGTTCAGGGCCAATTTTCCTCGCACACACACACACACACACACACACACACATTCTCCAGGGAGTTCCAATTGCAGCTTGTGAATTAGTGACCTAAGTTCTTGCTACTCAAAGTGTGGTCCATAGATCAGCAGCATCAGCATTACCTGGGGGCTTGTTAGAAAGGCAGACTCTTGGGTCCCACTCCAGAGTTACTGAATCAGAATCGGTATTTTCATAAGATCTCCAGGTGATGCTTATGCACATTACAGTTTTCAAAGCATTCCTCCAAACAACATGGAGGGACTGAATGAATCAGTGGAGGAGGAATGCAAATTAGTAAAGGTCCTTGCAATTCTGCAAAATCCTTGGACCTCTCTAATCCCTGCCCTTCCTCATATTTAATTGTTCAGCTTCCCTTGGATTCAATGTGATCTCTAGCATCATAATTACCCCCCACACCATCCCACCTTTGATTGGGCTAATTTGAGTTGGCTTCTATTTCTTGCAACCATGGGTGTCACAAGACACCTGCTTTTTAAAATTTCCTTTGGTCGGAATCAACCAAAGTGCCTTGCAAAGTGCTTCAACATAGTGGGAGCACTAAGTCATTGCTAGTTTTTTGGTGCATGGTCTCAAAAGATTTCCTTCTGAATGACAACTTTTTGGACAAAACTCACCAGAGATGAGGGGCTTGTGGCAAAGATCAAGCACTATTTTCCTCTTCCCCTTGGGCTTGGGGGATGTGGTGTGGAAATAGCACAGGCTTTGGAGTTGAAATAACTGCATTTAAGCCCTGTCTCTGACATCTGTTGATTCAATAAACAAATATTTGTTGAGCATTTGCTATGGAGAAGCCCTTTTTAGCTGGTAACACTAAATCTTTCTGCGCCTCAGAGTCATTTAATGCCATTTTAATATTTTATTTGCATTAAGCAAGATAACATAAATAAAGCCCCGTCAGCCTGGAGTATATTAGCCGCTCAACAAGTATTCGTTCCTTCCCTCACCCTGCCCAGCCCCCTCCTCCTCTGACGACCTTGCAGGAGATAAACAAGAAGTGCCTGGAAGGAGAGGCCCAGGATCAGGGTTCTCTCTCTGGCCTTTGAAAATCAAATGACTAACACAAGGATGTGACAAAACATGATGAAACTGTTTAGCACTTTTGTCCCTGAGGCTAGATTTACTTGTAAGGTTTCTACCCTAACATGTTAGAGGAGAGGGAAGGGATTAAGAAAGGAATCTTGGAGCATCTCTCAACCATTACCCTTGTTTTAGGATGAGAAATCAAACATTTGCTGGTGGAGGCTGGATTCCATCCTAGGTTTGCAAACTCCCAGTCTAATGCTCATGCTGGAACATCAACCTTGCCCCCTGAGAACATCATCACATCTTTAATCTTCCACTCCAAGATAAATTGGTAGTGGAACATCATTGACTTTTGTACCCCATGATCACCACTAACTTCTGAGAGCCTTCCCAGATTAGCATAGACTTAAGTAAAACTAGGAAGCTTGCTTTGCTAATATGACTTCAAGTTCTTCTGGCTGTACCCCAGCTCCCCAAATAGATTTCAGCCCCTAAGCCACTTCTATCTGGAAATTCTGAAGCCATTACTGAAAATGAGTCCCAGGATGTAAAGAATCGGAGATCTATGCCTTTTAATATGAACCCACAGTCCCCAGCCAACTGGGAATTGTGCAATTTTCTGGGGAGTCGATGGCTTCCAGCATGAGTCACAGGTCCAGCAACAATCCGGGTTTCTTCTCTAGTAATCAGTTCTGTCCTTTCTCTCGGCAGCCTCCTGTGACTTGAGAAGTGGGTGAGAGGAAGGAAAGAAAAGGGCTGGTCTCCTCGTGAACTTCTCATATGAGGAGGATGCACTCAGGGAGGAAAATCATTCCACCGCACATGATAAGGATCCTGACATGTCTGAACAGCGAGGACAGCTGAACGTTCCCTCATCTGTTTCTCATTTGGGCCTTTCAGCAGCCCTGAGAGGTGCTCAGGGTAGAACAAACAAGGAAACGGAGGGTTGATGGCAAGCCTTGTCCAAGTGCAGCGAGGAGGGGGCAGCCTGTGCTGCAGGGTGTGTTTTGACATCCCTGCAGACCCTCAGGGAGTATGTGCTGATCCCAGCCCATCACACAGGTCTCCTCAACACCCTGCAGACACACCCCGACTTTCTCAGCTATAATGAAAGAATTTTGAATAAATCTTAAAAACTAAATATCTCTGACAGGGTGCTGACTCCCCAGCCTGCACCGTGGCGCTTCTTCACCCACCACCTCGGAGATCAAAGATTATGATTTGTGAGAGAGCAGCCAGGGCTCAGCTGATTTCATCTGGGATAGAACTGTCTTTCCTAAAAATGAATCTTCCCCACCCGTAACCTTATTCTCCTCTTCCTAACTTTTCTGTTCGTAGCTTTCAAGTCCAGAAAATGAGAGTCCTTTGACAAGGCTCCTTGGACGGCCTGGAGGCGCCTCTCCCTGTCTGCACCCCACCCCACCTCCTACCGGGGCAGCAGACCCCTTCACCCCTCCTTCTGGTCCCCCTGTTCCCCGCTGCCCTCCCAGAACTACAGAGGGAAGCGAACACACACAAAAGCCTCATGAAAAGCTGCCTTGAAAAGACCAAAGTGCCTTTCTTTCTTTTGAGTGAAGATGAATCTCAGAAATAGAGAAAAAGTAATTTAAAAGAGGAGACAGGGGTGGGTGAGCAGAAAGGAGATGAGACTTCCCTTGGTCTCACAATTCTCAGTGGGAAGCTGGGATTTGAGCTATTTGTGCACAGAGATGGTCTTTCTCTTTCTCTCATTCCTTTTCTCCCTCTCCCTTGCTCCCTCCCACTCTCCCTTCTTTCTTTCCTCCCTCAGGTGTGTGGTGGTGGAAGGGGGATGTGAGTGGGTGGATGTGGATGAGAGGTGGGAATGGCTATAGGGGAAGTGTGGATGGAGATTCAAGACCCCAGGCAGGTGGATGGGATAGGAAAAGCCCAGAGTTCCTAACCCCCTGATTGTGACCTGTAAACACCACAGTTGACTGTGTGAGTAGGAAGCCCAATTCCCATTCTCAGAAACCCACCCCAAGGCAAGCTTTTAGGACCATGCAATAACATTTGAGTCAGAGGATGTGAGATATTTCATCTGGTAAATCCTTCCATTTTTTCTGATGAGAACATTGTGGTCTGAAGAAGGAAAGTGACTTGCTGGATGTCGTGCACAGTTAAACACAATTACAGCAATCCCCTATTTCCCAGGTCAGGCTCTGTGCAACAGAACACCTTGTCTCCTCTTTTGTCATTTTCCATGTAGACCCAAAGGGCAAAGATGATCTGATGCTTGTTTTGCAGATGGAGAAATGGAGGCATGAAGAATCTCATTACCTCAGTCCACCGTCTTCTAGGCCTAAGCATAGTCTGTAAGTATTCAAATCCCACCCATTCTTCAAGACAAATTGAATTGTCACTTTTCCCATGAAATCTTCTCTAGTCTCCTAGTTTGAAGCAGTCACTCCCTCCTCTGAACCTCACCCCACTTCCAACCCAAGCTCTCCACCTGCCCCTTGCTTGCAATGGCTAATGTCCTACAATGCTACGTTTGTTCACAATGTAGCCCCTTCACAAAGATGTCAGCATCTTTGAGGGCAGACACTGTACATTATAGACCTCAGCCAAGCCTAATTCTAATTAATTCAGTATGTGATCTTTATTCTTTAATATGTTTCTTTATTTTCATATCCTTTTTGTAAAGAATTAAAAAAAAAAAAAAAAAAGGACCTGACCTTGGGACACTGTGATTCCATGAAGCCGTCCTTGCCTCATAGATCCTTCCCCTGAACAATGAAACTTAGCTCCTCTGGGAAGCATCCAGGGACAGACACATACCAAGGGCTGGGTGGCAAGATGGATTAGCCCTGGGCGTAGGCAATAAGAGGGGACATTGTCTGAAGTGATTTTTAAAATGATAACATGGAGCTAGCCCTCACGGCCTAGTGGATAAACTTTGGCACACTCTATTTTGGCAGCCCAGGTTCATTTCTTAGGTGTCTGTCAGTAGCCATGCTGTGGTGGTGGCTCACATAGAAGAACCAGAAGGACTTACAACTAGAATATACAACTATGTACTGGGGCTTTAGGGAGGAAAAAAAAATGAGAGAGGAAGATTGGCAACAGATGTTAGCTCAGGGCAAATCTTTCCCGGCAAAAAAAAAAAAAAAGAATATCAGTGTTCTCTAACTCAACCAATTTCTCTGTTTTTGCAGAAGAAAAATTTTTAAAGTTTTTATCTAATACAATAGAAATATGATGGATTTTCTGCTGAAGGTATTTTAGTGAACATTTTCAACTGTGGAGACTTTGGAAAGCTGCTAGACTAGATCCTGAAAGGATAAAAAGACATGGGCAGTATTGCAATTTCTAGGATTTATTGAGAAACGGGATATTTTATGTATCTCTGCCAAACTTGCCCACATGTAAGTAAGAAAATTCCTATTTGTAAACTTGTTGCTTTGTATGAAAGAAAATTTCAAAATTAAAATTAATAAAAAATTCTTCAAGGAACTATGAGTGAAGATGACAAATCTGCCTGCACTGTCTACTGAACATGAATATGCAAAGAAGATCAATTTTGACAAAATCATTGACAACTTTACAGAGGTTAAGGCATGAACATAGAATTTGTAATCTTATTATTCATTTTGCAACAGACCAATATGCAGGTATACATTTTTTTCCTTTAAAAGAAAATACTTTAATGTAATTAAAAAGTATTAATCTACCACTTTTTTCCTTTTTCACTATATTTATTTATTTTTGTTACTGACATGATTATGTATATGACAGTCAATAAAAGAAAAATTTCATAGTTTTCTGGCTATTATTATTTGTTTTAATTTATGATTGTTACTAAAAATAGTGTTGTATAGAGAAGAGGAGGTTAAGAATTACTCCCTCCAAGTGCACCCCTGGGTGCCTCTCTGTCCATGGTTCACAC
Source organism: Equus quagga (assembly GCF_021613505.1). NCBI lineage: Eukaryota > Metazoa > Chordata > Mammalia > Perissodactyla > Equidae > Equus > Equus quagga. Next base: position 86,660,546 of record NC_060277.1, on the reverse strand, counting down.
AATTTCCTCTCAATTCTTCAACAAGAAATTTGACTCACCCATCCCCCACAGCATTTTGGAAATGAAGCTCCATGTCTCTAGCAAGTTAAGGTTTATCAGTTGTGTCTTCCTTATTAAATTGTAATCACCTTGGCTCTGAGTCTTGGTCCATTTTTACAAGTGAAAGGAGAGAGACAATTTCTTCCCTTGGAGTTGTTGGGGAGGAAGAAATTCTCCTCTACCGTTCTAGGTTCTTCTGGCTGGTCTAAGAATTAAATTGACATAAGACAGAATAACAGAAGAAATCAAACATGTATACATGGGAGGAACCCAGGAAAACTGAGTAATTTGCCAAAATGGCTGAAGCCACCACCTCAAATATCATCTTCAGCTAAAGACGAAAGAGGACGTTGGGAGTAGTGGTTTGGGACTTCAAAGGGGAGGAAGGTAATTCACAAGGAGATGGAAAAGCAAATGTTTGGTAGACAGATGTTTGCCATGCCCTGCAAAGACAATGAGACATAGAGAAGATTGTGGTCAAAGAGGCTTTGCTGGGTTCCTCCCTGTCTATCAGATCTAGTTCATGTTATGCTTTAGTTGTCTATGGTGAGAGCTCCTTCCTGGAACAGAACTTCTATCTTAAATTCTTTTAGGCAGTTAGGGGGAAGATCAAAGTTTCTTCCTGAGTCTTTTGTTGTTGAAAATAATCAAGCCAAAGAGACAAATTTTGGGGTGGCAAATTCTGCTCCCCTACAGAGTACCCTATAATATATAAGAAGGTTTCTCCACCTCAACACTACTGACACTTGGGGCCTGATAACTTTTTATTGTGAGGGCTGTCCTGTGCATTGTAGGATATTTAGCAGCATCCCCGGCCTCTACACACTAAATGCCATTAGCATTCCTTCTCCCCAGTCGTGACAACCAAAATTGTCTCCAGAAATGGCCCCAGTTGAGAACCACTATATTAGACTAGATTCAGCAGCTTGTATTGAAATAGACCTGGAAGAGGCCCTTTTCTAAGTTGTTGAACTTGAACAAGGCTATCATTACTGAGCTTTTGTTTTCTGCATCTGTAAAGTTGGAACAAGCACATCCATTTTGATTTGACATGAAGTTCAAAAAAGATAATGTACATGAAAATGACTTGTATGCTTTAAATCTATGCAGATGTGTGAGGTCATTATTATAAAGAGGTCAAAATTTTTACACTTCAACTCAGTTGTGGAAAAAAATGTAGCTCTTAAAAGTATCTATAATTGATTTCATCTTTATCTGAATGCCCAGAAAACTTAATTGGCCAATTAAAAGTAATTTCTTCTTTTCCAATTTAAAACAGGCTGTTTCATTCAACTTGATCTCTTTGGGTTAAGAATTCAATCAATTCAAAGTACAAATGTCCAGGGTAGTTTCCCTCAAGATGTCACCTCACCTTCTTCTCTTTCTCTGGATCGTTATCTGGGTGGAGGAGGAACTTGCAAGCCCTATGGTAGTAGGGGTCGTCTCAGTGCTACACGCCTGCCATGGGTCTGCACTGATCCATGGCCATTCTGGTCTGGTCCCTGCATATCTGCCTAGAAAGGGAATCCCACCTTGTCCTTTGGAGATTTGTGTGTGGTCCCTGACTTGATCTCCAGAGGTGAGTCGCCACTCCCTGCAGCCACCTTATCTACTGCCTGGATCCATTTTGGTCCTTCATTTCTTTCAACCTCTGTATCTCCCTGGGGGCTCAGAAACTCTCAGATGTGTTCCGTGCACCAAGCTGGAGTCTGCAAGTCATATCTCTGGCCCTGTTACCTGAATACCTTCCTGAGTCCTGGTGCCCACTGCCCTGGAAGTATGTTGGACCTGTGCTGGGCCGACCAAGGGCTGTCTGAAACATTTGCATTTCCCAGGGATAAGTTATCCTCTTTCCCTATCTGGGTGTTCCTGAACCCCTGCTAAACATCGTTCCTCCCCTCCTAACCTCCAACAAACCTGGGTGTGACTTTGATTTGGGGAGCAGAAACACCCCCATCTCAAACCTTAAATGCTTTTCCTCCCCTTTCCTGCTGGGCGTGGAGATCCCTTAACATCATATCCTCCTCGTCTCCTTCCCAGTGCCAATACGGCTGAAAGCCTGCTGGGAAAGAAACAGATTCATCAATAAGAGAAAATACATTGAGAGGTATTTAAAAAATATTAGCAGTTACAGCGAGGGCTCAGGGCCAGGTGATGGGAGAGAAGAATCCACCGAAAATTGAAAGCACGCCCCAAACTGTCTTCATACTTCAGCCAACTGTCCTCCCACACAGAGACAGACTCCTGCCCTTGCAAAGCAAGACTGCCCTTGGAGGGAATGTCTTGTAAACCTTTTAAAGCTCCCTGCCTTCTCTTCCTTTCCTCCTTGTGTTTCCGTTATCGTCTCCTCTCTATCTAGATTTGGTTTCCTGTGTGGTTTGCTCTTGGGAGCTGTCCCCTAGAAAGAGGCTCTTGGGTGAGCAGAGGGCTCCCTGCTTGCTTTCCCGTCTTTTCTGGGGAAGCCGGCTGACACAGCTGCTCTGGCAAGCGGTGTTTCTAAGGAGAGCCGCCAAGCATGTGGAGCCTCCGCGGGGAGAGCTGGGACAGCATCTCATGAAAAAGCCATTCCAGTGGGTTTCTTTAGAACCACCTAAAGGGCCAGGGCAGACTTCAGCGTTGTTCACCAGCCTGAGGCACCTCAGGAAGCAATTCCCAAAGGCCCCATCAACACCTCCCTTTGAAAACTCAGATCCGTCAACCTGTTCAGAGCCAACTATTCACTCTTGGTGGCACCCCCCCAAACTTCCATTATATACACACGCACACATCTCCCCTTGGACTCTGTTTGGAAGCATGGATTAATATAATGGAACTTCCTTGCCACACGGACTAAAATAACTCTGGCATCCCCTTCCCGATGGATTTTAATTAGGAAAGACACAGCATTTAAATTAGGCTTATTGCTTTCAGTTGTGTGTACAGGCTGTGGATTTAAAGAAAAGGCAATGGGAGTCATGTGTGCTGGAGTTTTTAATGGAATGGATCTGGAAGGGAAAAAAACCCCAGGGCATTTTTAGTCTCTTTCTCCTCTTCTAGGCAGCCTGGCTGAGAAAGGAGGCTCAGGTTCTAACATCATCATCATCACCACGACTATCATCATCATCATCATCTTCATTATTACTAACATTCCTTGAGTGCCTATTCCATGCCAGAACCCTGGCTAATAAGGTTTTTATATGCATTACCTTATTTAGTCAAAAGAATTAGAATTTGACCAATAGACCCTATTGGGTACTATCCATTTCTAGGGGAGAGCAGGGACAGACTCTTAGCATAAATCAGGGCTTCCTCCCTGGACCTGCCATTACCTGTCCCAGTACAGACGTGATGAATTGATACATAAATAAATGAATGACTGAACGTAGTGGATGTGCTCAGAATGGATCATATGCAGAAGAATTATGTATGGAAAGAGGGTCTATCACTCCACTGGGCTGAGTCCTGGCCACAGACCTTGTTGTTGGGTGGACCAGGTAAGTAGCATAGTGTTCCATTCTCCAATGAATGGGTAACTTTTGGGCGGGATTTAAAATTTGGCAGAATGGAGAGAATTTTTCCCCCTTGCCAATTTTCCCCAAATCTTTATTGGTATCTCAAAGGGGATAAACTTTTGGGCCACAATTATGATTTTAGGCAAATTATTTAACTCATCTGACCTATTTCCTCACTGGAAAGTGGCTATGATAGTAATATCTACCTCAGAGAGTTTTCTAAGGATCACAAAAGATCAGGTGCATAGCTGGGGATTTGGGGCTCAAATATATTAAATGCCTTTACCATCATCACTCATTCAATCATCCACAAATATTTGATTATCTATTATGGGCCAGACCCTGTGCTAGATACTGGGAATGCAATAGTGAATGGGACAGACAAGGTTCATTAGTGAGGCATGGGAGACAGACAACAAACAAATAAATAAGCCAATTTCAGATTACTATGAACATTATAAAGAGAATATAAGAAAGCAGGGTGAAAAAGCTGTGATAGTGGTGGTGAGGGGCGGTTTAGATGAGATACTCAGGGAAGATCTCTCACAAAAAGTGCCTTTTAAGCTGAGATCTGAATCATAAGAGGAAGCAGTCATGCCTAGATGGGGGGAAGAGCAGTTCAGTCCGCAAAACAGCAAGTACAAAGGCCCTGAGGCAGAACTGACATTACTGTGATGCAGAGACAGAAGGTCAGTGAGCTTAGTGAGTGAGGAGGAAGAGAGAGGTCCAGGATAGGGCTAGAGAGGTAGGCCGATGCCAGATCATGGAAGGTGAGGTGTTTGGATTTTATTCTAAGTGCAGTGAAAGCATTTGGAAAGTTTTAGGTGGGAGTGGCATGTTCTGATTTACATTTTGAAAAGGTCCCTCCAGCTGCCATATGGAGAATGAATTTTAGTGAGGTGTATGTGGAAGTTAAGTGGAACCATCGAGGGCTATAGAGGTGACGGTAGCCTGGTCCACGGGGGAGCAATGCGACGGAAAGGCTTGGACCCAGGTGGTAAGTAAAAGAACTGGGACTAGAACCTGGGATTCCTGTAGCATCTTCCCATCTGGCCCGCCATAGGCCAATATAAATTCTCCTGCTTTTCTTTTTTTAAGTGGATTCCCCATTTAATAGTACTTGTTGTAGAGCCATAGGGAACAGGGAACTGCTGGTCTACCCCAGAGCAAGAATAACATGCAGGTGTGATAACGCACGCATCAGCCTCTCTAAGGCTCATTGGCCTGGAGTCTGGGATGTGAAAGGGTCCAATGAACCCAGGAAGGGCAGGAAAAGAAGGGCTGGCAGGGTCCCGGGGCTCCTGCAGGGCAGGTTGCTTCTTGCCCAGAAGGCGGCGGTCAGAGGATGACGCAATAGCGGTGACATCCAGGAAAGAGGAGATCTGTTTCCACTTAAGCCAACGAACTTGCTGGCCGCACAAGGAGAGAGACCCTGTGTGATGAGTGTTGGGAAGAAGAGGGTCAGCGGGAGCCTGCGGCCTTCAGAATGACTGGCTAGGGACATGCTGTCCACTTTGTAAACCTAAAGGGAAGCCCTTAAAAGCCCCCTCTCCTTTTTCAGCAGTTCATTCCCCTCTGAGGTGAGGACAAGAGCTTACAAACACTTGGCAGCTATTGTGTGCCTCAAATGCACTGTGTATATCTCCATCACTACATTTCAAACATCTTATTATAATTCTGTGTGGGTCTGTCTCCCCCATGGGAGCGTGGTCCCCTTGGAGGGTGTTTTATTTACTTTTGCATCCTTGGACCATATCCGAAGACCTGGTATACAGTAGGCAGTCGTCAAAAACTTAATGAACAGTTAGATGTATGACATTCCTAGAAGCATAGAACCAAAGAATAGCTCTGTTAAATTATAAGAATTTATAAATCAACAAGGCGAGGGATCCTTAACCTTTTTTGGTCACAGACCCTTTTGAGAAAATAATGACAGCTACGGACCCTTTCCCCAGAAAAATCCATGTATAAAAAAATTTTTTTTAATATACAAAATTTTTTTTTATGGATGGGAAAATTGAGGACCAGAAAACAGAAGTGACTTATCCAAAGCCACCAAACTTGTCTGTGACAGTCATACCTGGAACTCAGATTCTTAACTTCCCCATCCTGTACCCCTTCCACCATGCCTGAGCAGAGAGACACAGACTCTGCCACAGACGTCACACGGAAGGTGCAGAGAACAATCAGAACCATACCAAGAACCCGCCCTGTGGAGAGTTCTTAGAAAACACGATCGCAGAGATAATAAGCCACCACCCTGGGCTGCAGTGATCACGCCATGCCTATCCCCGCAGGCCAGAAAGAGCCCACAGGGTATGGAAGTCCTGAAAATGAGTGACTTCTCAACTGTCTCCAGAGCAAGGCAATGATACCAGAGTGTGTGCATGCAGGAATCCAACCTAATTGTAGTCACTAATTAGCTCATTTTCAACCTCGGGCACAAATACCTGGAAGCAGCAAAGCTCTGTCTTTGCACAGAGGTTGATTTAGGACAGAGTCCAGAGGGCAGGCGGGGACTCGGATGCTCCTCAGAGGCTGCCCCCTGTGCGTGGCCCAAGCAGAAAGACACACAGAACAGATTTCTGCCAGGTTTATCCCACTCCCTCCCGCTTCCGGAGAGGGAGAGAGAGAGAGACAGAGGGAGGATGTATTAGAAGAAATGAAGAAGGGAGAGGGAGAAAGCAGAGAGTGTGCTGTGAGAAGAGAAGGAATAAGAACAGAATTCCCTAACAATTCTATGGGTCTTTACAGTCTAAAAACACCTTCTCAATCAGTTATGCCATAGAATCCTCCAGCACTGGTTATAACGGCTGAGATGACCTAGAGGGAAAAAGTAACATTCTCTGTTACCATTCTAATCCTTTCTTCCTTTAAGAGCCATGAGGCCGGGTCCTCGGGAAAACAGAACAAAACAAAGCACACTCAAAAGAAAGACAGCTAACTTCTCTCTGAGGATTGTCATTAAACACCAGATGTCCAGTAGGGAGAGACGAAACCAGAGCAGCTGTGTGGACAATGCTCCCAAGCCACCTCTCCCTCCAGCCTCCTCAGACCACAAGGCTCCATGCCTTTTAGTCTGAGGGCAGCTTCATTTCTAACTCGTGCAAGACCACGTGAGTCCTGGCTTTAAGGTCGCCTGACGGATGGAGATGATCACACTGTCACCCTCTTCCCTTATCGACGGACTCCCTTCTCCAGCTCTCCAGGCACCTGGCAGATTTGTATTCAGTCTTACTCAGCTCAAAAGTTACCTTTTCCATGTTGCTTTTATGCCTAGACTCACTCTTGCCTCTGCTGGAAGATGAGGACGGCTAACATTTATCCATCTATGGTGTATCCACCATGTGCCACACACAGTGTCTTAAGTCTCAGAGCTAGGAAGAGCTGGGTTTCTTCTTCGGAACTCCCCCGCGTTTATCTTGGTACTCTGAATCATTTAACTACCCATATTTCCCTTCTTTATTGCCTTGCGTGCTAAGAAGCTCAAAGCCAAATTTATGACCCATCACTAGCAAGGATACAGACTCTTGTGATGTGATTTAAGATTCTTACCTTATCTCTTGTTTTTCCTCTCCTTGCTTTTGTTTCACCCTGATTTTTTTTTATTACCTTCTTAAAATAAAAGTCATTGGGCTAATTTTTGTTTGGAGTGGTAAACTCAAATCCTATCTGAATGGGTCCTGATACACATAAAAACTAAAAGGTATTATATACACATCTCTGTAATTTTCCTAATAATCTCACAACTTTCAAGGCAAGTGGAGCTCAGAGGGTTTACATAACTTATTCAAGATCATGCAACTTTTAAATCAAAGAGCTAGGAGTCAAATCTATATTTGTCTGACTTCAAAGCTCCTGCTCTTGACAGTCATAATTGCTCATACTTAGCGGGTGCTTACTATGTACCTGGGTTTATGCTGATGTCCCTCGTGTATCATCTCATTTATCCTCACAATAATCCTGTGAAGAAGCTACTATTATTAAAACAGTTTTGTAGATGAAGAAAGCGAGATTGAGAGAGAACCAATAGTCCAAGTTTGCTCAGTATACTGGGATTCAAATCCACATGGCCTGAACTTCGAATCTCTGCCCTCTTTCAAGATTCTCAAATTGATAATAGAGATAAGCATACAAAAACCAGATTCCTAATTAAGTGTCATTTGGCTTCTTTTGAATGCCCAGCTCCCTGGTAATATCATAAAGGCTTATCCACTGACATATTCTATTGGAGAAATGGGTGTCTGGCTAGAAGTAGGTATTTCTGAGTTTCACAGTTCTTCATGGAGCAGATGGATCAGAAACACAAAGTCTGTGTGCAATACTGGATTTTAAATGCCAGCCTGAGCACTGACGGAGAGAAAGATAGCTACCTAGAGCCTAAAGGGTGGAAATAAAAGCCTTTGGAAAGGGCAGTGCTGCTCATGGGCGCCATCTGGCAGTAAAGGTGGGAAACTGCTGTGAGAAAGAAAACAACATACAAAATGAAATTCCCCAAGGTACAGCACGTAGGTCTCTTGTTGTGTGCTTAATGCACATTTCTTTCTCTCAAACCAATCCTGCAGGAGAGATATTACTATCTTTAATTTATAAATGAGAAACTTGAAACTCAAAGTATTAATTACTTGCCAAGAGAGTTGGTCACAGCCTGTTTAGCATGCCTCACTCTTTATTTCCACTTATTCTGAAAACTCTCAAAAGTGATATTTCTTGATAGCTCCTGCCTTCTCCAGCCCCTCACAGCTGGAATCACAGATGCTCCACACCCCATCTTGAACCACTCATGAAACAGGTAGGACACATGTCAGCAGTGGGTACTAGCAGGTCTGGTGTCTTCTGTGCCCACTTGCAGTTGGCCTGGTTCACAGACAGGGATTCCTGCCCTGCAGACTGTGTCTGAGGCCCCAGCTCTGAATTTCAGTCTTCTTAGCTTGGCCTTAATGTCCTTTATTACTCTCACCAGCCCTCTCTCCTGGGGAGTGGGGAATGCTGCATTCTCTTTCCTCGTCCACTAATCATGGACTAGCTGCTCTCATGATTTCCAAAAAAAAGCCAGCCCTGGACCACATCACAGCGCTATGAGCACAGTTTGAAACTCTGCTATTGATGATTTCCCACACCACACTTAAAGCTGTCTATTAGCTGCCCAGGCTGCCCATATGGGAACCAGCCCCCACACCTGAGCTGGTTGTCCCCAGACCACGCTTTTCCTGGCCCAGCCAGGGACAAGACTGCTAAGGTTGCAGATTAATTCTCACACAATTCTTATTGTCCTTTGAGAAATGTACGAAGAGGTGAAAGGAGGCTAGAAATGTGATTACAGACCAATGTTGCCTCAATTTTCAAAAAAGGGCAATGATGGATCCTTGCTACTTTGCTAAGTATAAAATTCTTTAGAAACAAAATAATGAGTTGGAAAAATTCACTATGAATAAATCATGTAAAATTAACCAACTTTCCTTTTTAGAAAAAAGTTGTCTTACTAGTAGATTTTGTAATGCTAGAGACACAGTATGGAAACAGATAAAGACTCCAAAACTAGTTAATGGAGTACATGTCCCCCTTGAAGGGGTACCCCAGTGGAGCACCAAAAGGCTAGTCTGTGCTCTGACCTGGGCCAGTAATTTTGTCCATGACTGAAGTGAAACTGAAAAAAGCATACTACTGAAGCCAGGATTCAAAGTTATTTGACATCTTGGAAGAACAACAAAAATTAAGAAAATGAAATATAATTAGCGAAAATGAGAAGTCTTAAACCTGCTTAAAAACACTCAAATACCAGAAGGAGTAGCCAGCAGTTCAGGATGAAAGACTCAGGGTTATGCTGACCACAAGCCAAGGATGAGGGAGCAACGTGACACAGTGGCTTAGGAAGCACAGGGACCGGGGCTGCAACTTCCACCCTGGCAGAGTAAGGGCTTCTGAAAATCCACTCTTCCAGAACAGCAACGAGCACACTGACAAAAATCATCAGAATCAACATTTCAGAACTCTGGAAATTAACTAAAGTCTTGCAACCATCAGAGGAAAAATAGCTGAATCTCAGCAAAAACAGTGTGTTTCGTGGCATTTAAGCTTGTCCTATTCCTATCTGCCTCCCATATGTAAATATATTTATACTTATATATATATATTTATGTTTATATATAAACACAAATATAAATAGATTATATATATTGCGGATGTATATATAATCTTAGCAATGTGCCTGGTACATAGACGTCACTTAATAAATATTAGCTTAACAATAACCCTTCTTTCTTTTTTCCCTTCCTTTATTAGTTCTGCCTCCGTATACAATCAGTTGTAGATCCTCTTCATTCCTCTTTCTTAATTTTCACAGGAGCTAGAAAGTCCTGGCAAAAAGAGTGGCCTCCTAGGTCCATGCTAAGCCTCCCATTTACAGGGCTGTATCAAGCTGGATTGTCTCTGGGAAGTGAGAGGAAAATGTGAATTATAACCAAGGATGATAACCAAGATTAATGTCATAGATTAGGCTCAGACCCTGGACCTGTGCTAGTGCGAGACAGTGGACAGAATGCGAAAGAAGCAGAAGAAATGGCACAAGGAGGAAGGAGGCAAAGTGCATAGGATGCAGCTGTGATGGAGCGGGGATGCCCGGGGGCAGCAGGTGTAAGGTACTGGGTCATTGGGCTGGCCCATTTTCTTCATCCTTGCAGTTATCCTTTATCCTCAGTCTTCATCCATTCACTTGACTGTTTGGACCATTGCAGTGTTTTTCAAATTGTGTTATATAGAGATACATCTAAGGTTCTTCCAACATTTAATTTTTTTTTTTTTTTGAGGAAGACTAGCCCTGAACTAACTACTGCCAGTCCTCCTCTTTTTGCTGGGGAAGACTGGCCCTGAGCTAACATCTGTGCCCATCTTCCTCTACTTTATATGTGGGACGCCTACCACAGCATGGCTTGTCAAGCGGTGCCATGTCTGCACCCGGGATCCGAACCAGCGCACCCCGGGCCGCGAGAAGCAGAACGTGTGCACTTAGCAGAACATGCGCAGTTAACCGCTGCACCACCGGGCTGGCCCCTAATTCACTTTTTAAAGGCTGTAGCCAATTCATCATTTCGGGGGCTGTAGAGAGGTGAGAAAGAAGCCTAACAGGTGAAGACCCAGGTTCCATAGTCCTGTTTCAGCCAGAATAACAGCTTCATTTTATTTCTCCTAACTATTGGAGTTTCTATTAAAATTTAGCCTTATTAAGAGTTTTTGCTTTAACGAAGTTTGGCTTCTCACTGGTCTATTGCAACATTGCCAGGGGCATCCCTGACTCTCGCCGCTCTTCTTTCCTGCACTCCACTCTAAACACATCATGCTAAGTGCCTTCTTCATTAAGTTACCTCCTCCTTGCTCCAGAATACCTGTTGTGTTTTCATCATCCTCTGAACAAAGGTCAAATCCTCAGCCGAACCTCTGGGGCCCTGTTCCATCTGAAGGAAAGGAATGGGATGATCCCTTATGCTATTTAGAATCCTTAGTGCATGGCAAGCACTCAATAAGTAAATACCAACTTACTATATTTGATTGTTCCTTAAGGGAGCCTTTGCATCCTCCCGACTCCTAGAACACTACCTTGCACACAGAAATAGTAGCTTGCAAATCAAATGAGATATTCCTCTTCACAGCATACTTTCATGTGCGTAGCTAAGCTTCCCATTGGGAAAATGACCTAGTGATGTTTAGGAAAGGTCCTGAATTTCTGTCTTATGTGGACAATGGTATGGTGATGTTTAGAAAGTGCCTTCAACTTCCATCTTCTGTTGTCTGGAAAAATGCCTACTTCTGGTTGGGATGACCTAATTGAATCCCTTGAGTGCTTCATCATTACACCTGGCTCCTGGTGTCCCATTGTGGCGATCTGTCACCATGAAGCGGTTAACCAGATGAACATGAGAACTATCATTAGTGGGTGCCTAACTCTGAGCCAAATATCATGCTGGGTAGGCATTTTCCACGGATTAACTCATTTAGCCTTACTATAATCCTCTGAGGTAGCTACTATTAGTTTAATCACTTGTTCTAAGTAACATAGCTAACAAGTGGCAGAATAGAGAATTGAATCCAAGCTGGTTAGACTGGAGCTTGTGCTTTTAACCCCTATGCTACCATGCTAAGAGACATTATAGTGGGTATATAAAGATGAATTAAGAGATGGAAATTCTGAAATGATGGAGTAGCAAGCTTGGTAGACTTTCTCCCCAGCAAAGTAACAAGTTAACTGAAAATATTATTCCAAAGATCCACCATTTAAAGTCTCTGGAAAGTGTTCTAAGGGCATACAGCAAAAGAGAAATATTCATTCAAGAAAATCCACAAAATCTAAATACGAAGAGCAAAGGCCTGCAGTGTTCGAGCCATGCTCTCCTTCATCAACCTCCCCACTAGCTCCATGTCATGCAAGCTCTACCCAGGGCATGTGCAGCCAAGGGGCTCCATCTCTCCTGAGATTCCAGTCTGTGGCTGTGGTTTGACTCCAAAGAGGTGGGAAGCTGGGTTTCTCAGCCTCCAGTCTCATTTTGCAGAAGTTCTATTCCAGATACGCACGCTAAGAGGACCAGGTGTCCCTTTCTTCATCCAGCCCTCACTTGTAGGATGCAAGCTCTACTCCAGGCATGGCAAGTCCGTGATCCTGGGGCCCTGATTTCCCACACCCCAGTTCACTTGCAGGGAGAAACTCCATGCTGGGAGGGGCAAGCTGAGAAGACAAGGGGTTTCCCACATCCACTTCCCCCAGTACCCACTTGTAAGGCAGAGATGTCCCTCTAGGAAAAGTATGTCTCAGACCCAGCTCCAGTGCAGTGGTAGAGAGAGAGATTCTGCCTAGTGGGAAAGATGCGCCATAAGGATGAAAAGCTCCCCAGCTCTGCCTGAGGGGACTGATTTAGTTGGAACAAAGAGTGGAGAACTCCATGCCCAAGAGCATGGTTGAAAATAATGGTGATCTTTGTGGAGTACAAAGGAGGCTGGTATCTGCATGATGCAGACAAAATCGCAGAGCAGATAGAAGTTTAATAGAGAAAACCAGAGAAAGAAAAAAAGCCAAAAAGAACTCTCCTTTGATCACAGTCAACTCTGGGTGTCAGGAAGGCTGTGCTATGGCTGCACCTGCTCAGGAGCAATCAGAGTAGGATGATGACAGAGGTCATCGGTCACTTTGACAGGAGCCATTTTGGAGCATTGCGGGGAGAAAGCAGATCAGAATGGGTACAAGAGTGAAGCGGGAAAGTGAATGTGAAGAGAAGTGGAGTTAGGCAACTTGTTTGAAGCAAGCATCAGGAGTAAAGAGGATGGAGTGGCTCTCTAGAGGGATGTGGGATCATCAGAGTAGTTTGGCTAGTTTATAAAGTTTTTAAGATAGGAGCTCTTGCACCATGTTTGTGTGTAGATGGGATTGATGCAGTTAAGAAGGAGCAATTAATGACGTGCAATAGAGAGAGTAAAACCCAGTGCACATTAGGACATTGGCCCTTCAGAGGAGGAAGAGGACACTTGCTCCACGGAACTAGCAGTGGGAGAAAAGATTGATGCAGACACAAGCAGATTTCCTGAATTGGTCAGGGGAAGACAGTAGCACTTCCGTATGATGGCTTTTAATTAAACCATAAACTAAAAGATAGGAGATAAGAATAGGAAATTTGAGGAGTGATGGAAAAGTGTGAAAATCTTGCGGGAGAGAATAGGAGATGCAGTTGCCCAGAGAGACAGAGAAGGAATCCTAGGCATCACGATGTAGCCATTTCAAGTGAGTTATTTATTTAAAGTGACAATTGGCTCCACTTTGTGGCTTTCTATAGCCAGTCCCAGAGGTGCTGGAATAGAAACTGTTCAATTTGTGAGGTGAGTGTGATGAAAGGAGAGAAGGGTAAAATAGTTAAAGATAGTGGCAGGGAAGTGATGACATTGATAAATCATGAACTTATAAGTCATAAAGATGTAAGTGATGTCAAGAGAAGGCAGATGAACCAAAGAAGAAAATAAGTCATTGGATTAACAGATCGGAAGCATCCATGAGGCTGAAGAATTCCTAGCAAGATAAAAAGATGTGGTCTAAAAACTGGATTTGCAACATCAGGATTTGGAAAGGGGTGCAGGTTTTTGGAGACAATGTCTAGGGTGGGATCATGGGCGTGTGGGCTGAGGTGCAGTTGAGAAGGTCAGTGAGTTGATACACAAGGCGTTGGGCGAGCCCCTGACTTGCATGTAGAAGTTATTAAGTTCAATGGCATGGATTGCAAGAGACAAAGACCATGGTCCTAAGATCAGGTCCTAAAATCTCTAGTGAATGAGGGAAAACGACAACTGAGGGAGGGGAGAGAGAGGTAATGTAGGGTAGCAGGAGCTCCAAAGTAGCTGGGTTTGTTGTTGTTGGTGTGTGTTTTTGTTTTAATAAGTGGGTAGGGGAATAATTGTCTGGAAGTAGCAATGGCGAACAAGAAGGACCATTATCGTACCATGGGACCCCAAGCAGTGGGAGAATAAGGGGGCACACAGTAATGTTGGGTTTCAACTAAGGCAAAGAGGTATAGGAAATACTCAGAAGTATTTGAGGATATAGATGAGCTTGCTGACCACTTAGAAGAAGTTTTTGGCAGCAGAGGGTAGGGGTTGGGAGGTGGGTAAGGAGTGAGGGGTTGGTTAGATGAGGGGATAGGTAGATATGCTTTTATTTTTTTTAAAAAAAAAGCACTAGAAATGCTGATTGGTAAATAACTTCTTGTAACATAATTTGTTAATGATATACATTTATATGTATATAAAAATAATCTCCTCAATAAAATAACTACAGAGAATCCCACTGGTCTCTGATTTTATTTCATTTTATTTTTTGAGCATTTTAAATGGCTTCCTCTGTTCTTCTAGACATCTTGCACCCTTGTTGAGGGTTTGTGGCTTTGATTCTGCTCACCTCAGCTGGAAAACAAACCATTAGGAAATGCATTTGGGCCTTGTTCTGTGCCCAGCAGAAACAAAGAAGAGTATCTATTTCATTAGCACACCAGACCTGGGGAGAGGTGAGAATTCTCTGGAAAGAAAAGAACAAGGAGGACTAGGAGAGGTGTCAGCCAAGCCCCACAAATTCAGTTTTACTTCTTTCCAGACCACACCTCAGTCAAAGCCACTGGCCTCGATCAGGTGATCAGGCTCTCGGGTGAAGATGCTGAAACTGATATTCAGATTAAAGGTAACGTGAGGAGGACTTTCTCTCTCGGGTGGAGAAGGGTTTTGTTTGGGGGAAAAGAGCAAGCAAATCAAAGGAGGTGCTGAGGCTCCCAAAGAAAACGAGAACAGGAGTGGGTGATGGAGAAAATGGTTTAAATGACCAAAAGAAAGGCTGTGCTTGTCTACACAGGTCTGGCCTGCCCATCAGTTGAGTCAGAACTGTGGCCAGCTACCTGCTGCTCTGAGTGCATGACAATAAGCCACCTGCAATGACCCCGCTTTTGATTGCCTCAGCAATGGCATTTGTTGGGACCACAGGGACCCGGCTCCTCCTCTCTCTTGCTAAGAAGCACTTAGAGCCATTCACTGGGTCCTTATTTAAAGATATTACATTGATAAATTAAATGAAATAATATGTCCAGCCTGCCTAGCACAGAGAAAGGCTATTTTCCTTCCATGTCAATTGTTATAAAAACACAATGAAACAATGGAAAACACACATTGCTCTAAAGAGTGGTGGGTTTTTTCCCCTTTGAATTCTAAAATTACAACTATTAGAATACTGAAATCATTATTGCTGGTGTTGACTCCGAATTACTCTCTTTGCACTGGGCAGAATTCCAAGCAGAGTGAGTCTTTCCTTGGCCCCAATCCCATAGGTTTATCGAAGCAGCCTCACCTAGAAAGTGGTCTCACGGCAATAATGATAGTCACTCTTATTGAGATGCTCCTGTGTGTCAGCCAGGTACTGTGCTTGCACACATCATCCCCACTTTTCCAGAAATTCTGTGACAGAGTTTTCAGCATCCCAATTTTATAGACAAAGAAACTAAAGTTTAGGAAGGTTCTGCTATTTGGCCAAGACTATTTTATTAATGATCAAATTTATAAATAAAGGTTTTAAATTCTGTCATGTCATAGCTGATCTTTGATTAGAATCTTAAGGAGGATTTTAAAGTCCTATGAAACTATTACCTAAGCCTGGGTCACTGTTATCAAACACAGAGGCGTATGGTTAAAAATGACAAGTGGAAATTCATGCCTATCTTATTTGTCTTGAACACTGATGATTTGGGCCAAAACATACTTTTAGCTATGGGCATCTACCCTTGGTCTCATCTCTTCTCCTTCCCCACTGTCTCTCTGGGCAATCTCACTCACACTTAGGGCTTTAACTGCCAACTCTATTCTGATGACTTCCAAATATTTAATTACTCTTTACTTAATTACTCTTTCCTGAGTTCCAGACCCAAATTTATCCAACTATCCAATTAGATATCTCCTCCTGGGGGTTCCTAGGGGACCTCAAATTCAATATATCCAAAACTGAACCCATCCCAGTTTGTTCCAAACCAGCTTCTCTCTTCTGGTCCTTGTCTACCCAGACAGCCACAGCGGGAACCTGCAAACCTTTGTCTTCTTCTCCCTCTCCCTCTCTTCACACATCCTAATGGTGGCCACGTCCTGCAGAGGAGAGGTTCTCAGAGTAAGGTCTCCAGATCATCAGCCACAGCAGCATCTGGAAACTAGTTAGAAATCAAAGTGCTTGGACGCCACCCTCGTTCTCCTGAACCAGTACCTTTCAGGGTGGGACCCAGCCATCTGTGTTTTAACAAGTCTTCTAGGTGATTCTGCCGCATGCTCTAAATTAACCTTCCTTATTATCACTCTAATTACTCCATTCCTGAAGCTCCTATCTTAAGGTAGGCCCTCATCATCTCACACCCAAACCATTGCGATCACTTCCTAACCAGTGTACCTTTCTCCAGCCTTAATCCCTCCAGTCTATCCTCCCCTTTGCTACCGGAATGTCCACTCCAAATGCAAATCCAATCATGTCTGTACCCTACATAAAATTCTTCAACATTCCCTCAACGCTTAAACAACACTGTCCAATAGAAATATAATGCAGGCCACATGTGTAATCTTTTTATGTGGCTACCAGAAAATCTTAAAAGTAAGAAAAAAACAAAACAAGTGAAATGTACTTTAATAATATATATTCTTGAACCCAATATATCAAAAATATTATCATTTTAATATGTAACCAATATAAAAATCATTAATGAGATATTTTACACTCTTTTTTCATGCCAAATCTTTGAAATCTGGTGTATATTTTTATGCTTACAGCATATTTCAATTCAGATGTCAAATTTTCATTGGAAATACTTGATTTATATTTAGATTGCATAAAATTTACAATTGAGTTGAAAGAGTAGATGCGCTTATCCAAGTTGCTCCAAACATACTCAAAAGTTTTCCAATAATTGAATTGAATACCAGTTTTTAAATTTAAATGAATTAAAACTAAAAATTAAATTCCTCAGTCACACTAGCCACATTTCAAATGCTCTCTAATCACAGGTGGCTAGTAGCTACCGTTTTGGTCAGCAGGTGCTTAGACGACAACCCCTGGGCATGGTTTACAAGGCCCTCTAGCCTCTGGCCAAGGTCTTCAGACTGATCCTCATCTCCATCCCTTTTGCACGTAATGATTCAGTTACAGGGAAGTTCATTTCCTGAGATACTTCATGTCATTTCGTGCCTCAGGACCTTTCCCCATGACACCTCCTCTCCTTCAATTGCCCTGTCCCTCACCTCCCTATTCACACGGCAAAAACTCACTTTTTTAGACTCAGTCCAACAAGCATCTCCTCTCTTAAGCCTCCCACCTCTGCTCTCCAGGACTGACCAGTCCCTCTTTGAGCCAAACTGAACTCTGGATCAATCTTGAAGATTCACCTAAGATTGCATTTCACTTCTTTGTTCACGTGTCTCTCGCTACCAGAGAGTAAACTTCTAAAATCTTGTGGTCTTCATCTTTTTTGATCCCTAAGACCTAGAACACCATCCAACACTCGTAGACAATAAATGTTTGTTAAATGAACAAATGATTAGTACCCAAATTTGCACCCTTTTTGTTATCACATACTCCTCTCCATGGACCTGAAGGGCAGTTTACTAACACTGAAGAATTAGGTGCTCCTGTTGTAATTGTGACATCACAGCAATTTCCCTGAAGCTGAAGGAATGAGATGGGCTTTCTGCCTTGCCATTTCTTCCTTCTCCAAAGGTGATAAGGCACACTTTTGAGTGTACCCCTCACAAAGGTTTAGAAACAGAAGATCGTACGTTCTGGTGATTGTTGTCATTCTCTGGTTTGCCCAGGCCAAGTCCCTTAACCTCTCTGAACCTTGGTGTCCTCATCTGTAAAATGAGGATGATAATATCTGCCCTCCTCACGGGGATGTCATAACCTAATGCACTAAGGGATGTAAAATGCTTGGTAAACTGTGATGAGTTAGGCAAACCAAAGGTCCTTTTATCACTTACTCTCAGAGACTCACCAACATAGACCAGAAGAGAGAAAGCACCTCCTCTAGGCAAGAGTCTACACTGCCTAAAGAGGCATATGAAGAGTAAACTAAGGGCATAGATCCACTGCCCCCATCCTGTTTTCCTCATCACCTTACTAAGCTCTAGAGGGAGAAGAGGCTGCTTTTGACTCTCACTGGTTCTGGTGTGTTCCCCAATTACTACATCTTGCTTTTTCCCCTCCCAACCTTCTTTCATCCTCTTGAGATCTTTCTGCATACAGGCCGCTAGATAAAAGGTCTCCAGAGTCCAAGGTGCGAGTAAAAAGCAAGAGCAACATTATCAAATTATTGGGTCTCAAGAGTGACCTCATAGTCCAAGCATAAGCTGTAACCATTTGACAAGATACTTGCTGCGCGGGGCTCCCCTCTGCCCACCTCCGTCTCCCAAGAGGAAGAACATTAGAGGATTGGAATGAAAGCAAGAAAGCCGATGGTGAGTGTTCCTGAGAAGGGGCCCTCCTCCCCAGAGTCAGCTTCAAAGGGGGTGGGGTGATAGTGTCCCCAGATAGGTGTGAGCATCCAAGAGTAGAGGCGCCATGCCCCGATTTTTGTCTGGGACCCAGGCAGTGTGCAGGTGTTCCTTATACCCCTGTGGCCTGAAAGCACAAGGTAGAGATTATTGTGTGAGAGGCTGAGAGCAAAGAGAGTCTGAAGCAGCCACTAACAGTTTCCTAGGCTCAAAAGCAGTGTGGGAGAATTCCAGATTTCCCTGGGCCTCCAAGAAGGGCAATGAGAGACAGCCAGTGGGTAGATCCTGATGGTGTCTGCATCACGATGAAGCAGATGGACAGGCAACCACACCATAGATAACCACACCTGAGGATTGGGCAGAGGCCAGGACAATGGTGACAGGTGACACCCAGGTATCCAATGCCTCACCCACCTCTAATGCCTACACAGTTTATGATGCTTAGAACTGAAACGCAGTCCTAGGAAGGAAAGGAAGAAAACATGGAATTGACTGAGACAGCCCAGAACTGGCTTGACTAAGAATTCAGTTGGCAGGGGGCAGGGTGGATGGAAATATTTAGAGAGATTAAGCCAAGTTACAGAAAACAACAAAGTAGGGATGCATTTCTGGTACCCATGAGATACATCACATCCTCTTTGAATAGCTGTTTCTATATCTGGATACATACTAGATTGTAAATTCCCTGATGCCATGTTTTGTGTCTTACGCATCCCTGCTTCCCCCAAGCCCAGGGTTTGCACATCATAAGCCCACCTGAGAAGTTTATGAACTTGCTATGACATGAGCTGAGCTGGAGATAATGTGTTCGCCTGGCACACCTGGGCTGCGGTCTCTCTTTTCCATTGCTCATCTGCTGTCACAGCACAGGAAGCATGCATGCGTTCCTTCTTTCATTCATTCCTTCACTCAGAAAATATTTACTGAGTGCTGGAACTGTGAAGCTCTACAGACGTGAGTGGGAAGGGGAAGTGGAGATTCAAAATGATGCCTCGGAGAGCCATCCCTAATGGTCTAGTGGTTAAGGTTTGGCGCTCTCACCTCTTCAGCAGCCTGGGTTGGCTTCCTGGTCGTGGAACCACATCACCCGTCTGTCAGTTGCCATGCTGTGGCAGTGGCTCATAGAAGAACTAGGAGGACTCACAACTAGGATATACAACCATGCACTGGGGCTTTGGGGAGAAGGAATGAATAAATAAATAAATAAATAAAATAAAGCCTTGTATTTGCAAGGTTCATTTTGTTTTTAATTTTCTAGAGTCCTTGCCTACCTATCATCCCACTTGAGCTTTACAGCCACAGCAGAGGTGAAGGGAAGCAGATGGTGTTAACTTTACTGTACAGGTGAAGAAAAAGAGAGACAAGTCAAGATCTGACCAAAGCAACACAGAAATTTGTGGTAGAGATGGGAGGGAGGACCTCACTTCTGCTGATTTTCTGCTTCATGCTCTTAGGTAAAAAGACATCAGAATGTACATTTGGGTTAAAACTGCAATCAGCCAATGGAAAGAGCGCCCAATGGCCAAAGCTAGAATAACCTGAGCAACAAAATAAATAAAGTAGTATTGGATTATAACTTAGAGTATAAAATAAACATCCATGAGTCTATACTGATATAGACGAATGATGGAAGAAATAAGTAAATGAAGAAGAACAGCCATTCTACCTGCAGAAGAATTCCACATAATTTATTTAGATACTCTGCGCTCAAGGAGATGGTGCACAACTCCCCACTCCATAAGTGCTGGCTATGCAGAGAGACGTCCTTCCTAACAGCAGCGCATGGAGAGGGAGAAAAGAGAGTAACTTTACAGCGGAGAACCCTGAGAAGTGCTACCTCAGCCAGGTGACCCAGGTCAACATCCCCAGTGATAAGTCATGTCGATAGGATGCACCCTTGATATGATGTAATGAGAAGAGCACTTTACCTCTGTTGATCTCCCTCTCAGAAACCTGTAATCCCAGTCTAATCATGAGAAAAACATCAGGTGAATTCCAGGTGAAGAACATTCCACAAAACTGAAAAAGGTTCTGCCTGACTAGTAGTCCTCAAAACTGTCAAGGTCATCAAAAACAAGGAAAGTCTGAGAAACTGTCACAGCCAAGAGGAGCCTAAGGAGACACGAGGACTAAATGTACCTTGGAGGGGAACATGGAACAGATAAAGGATAGGTCAAAACTAAGGAAATATGAATAAAGTATGGACTTTAGTTAATAATAGTTTATCAATTTTGGTTCATTAATTATGACAAATATACCCTCCTAATGTAAGATGTTAATATTATACACCCAGTTATTATTGGATGTGGGGGTATAGGGAAACTCCATACTATTGTCATAAATTTTCTGTAAATCTAAAATTACTCTAAAATTAAAAGTTTCTTAGAAGTGAAATAAGGGCCAGCCTGGTGGCATAGTGGTTAAGTTTGTGTGCTCTGCTTTGGCAACCTGGGATTTGCAGGTTCGGATCCTGGGCGCGGACCTACACACCACTCATCAAGCCATGCTGTGGCAGCGTCCCACACACAAAATAGAGGAGGACTGGCACAGATCTCAGCTCAGGGACAATCTTCCTCAAGCAAAAAGAGGACGATTGGCAACAGATGTTAGCTCAGGGCCAATCCTCCTCATGAAAAGAAAAAAAAGAAAAATTTTAAAAAATAAAGATTAATTGTACACTGAAAAAAAGTGCAATCAATTTATTGCTGGCATTATAAGGGTGGAGGTGGGAGGAAGGTGCTATTCAAGTCTTTATCCTGTTTTCCTGTGAATCTGTAGGGTTCACAGTCAGCTTTGGTTGAAGTGACACAGTAAAGGGTCCTTGTGTTCCTGTCACAAATATGCAGCCCCTCCAGGGCCTGGTTGATTCTAGATAGACACATTTTCCACAGCATCATCTCTAGAATCTTTGCTTTCTGAGGTCAATAAGCCTATGGACGCCTCTTTGTTCATTCCTCTGGCTTACCTGGAACTTACCTGAATATCTACTGAATTGGCATCCAGTTAATTTTCAGAATCTAGAAAAGAGGGGGGAGATTGGGAGTCAGAGTATCATCTTTGAGTATCGCCTAATTGCCATGCTCTTGACTTGACCTTTCTCATTCTCTGTTTCTTCATCCATAAAATGAAGATAATGGTGGTCCCTGGAGTAGGACAAGGTTAAACGGCATGAGGTATGTGAAAGCTTTCTGTGACCTAGAAAGGGCTGCAAATTTATTTTGGAATGTCCTTGTCTTTTGGGAGACTAGGACTTCCTGCATCTTTTGCCTTTTTAAGCAGTGCTCTGGATATTTGCTGAGTTCAGTTCAACAGACACTTGTCAAGTATCATTAATATGTTAGGCACATTAAGAAGTGCCTCACCTGGGTAATGGCATCCCTGGAAACGTAAGAAGATGGAGAAACTTAGGTTTGTCCGAATCTTCATGGGAAGAGTTGCATGTGGCTGGATGGATAAGCTGCCTGGGGTGGGGACTGTAACCCACAAGAGGCACACATCAGTTATGATGCCTTTGGATGCTGGGCATTGAAAACTCAAATCAAAGTGGCCTGAGAAAGTTGTTGGCTCACCTAGCTGGAAGGTCCAGAGTTAGGTGGACTTCAGAGTTTAATGATACAGTGGCTTAACCATAGCATCAAGGACGCAAGTTTTCCTTTTTCTGTTCTGTTCTGTACAGTGATGGCTTCATCCTATAAATAGCTCCCCTCAGGGTATGGGATGGCTGCCAGCAGCAAGCGGGCCTCTTAGCTTCCTTGTTCACAATGAGGTGGGGTAGGGAGGGCACTTAACAAAACTAAAGCCACAACCCATGACCTTGACCACCCTATCTGAATTAGCCACCTCCTACCTCCAGTCTCTTGCTAGTCCCTAACTCTGCATTATTTCCTTCACAATTTGAAATATTATTTATTTTATGTATTATTTATGTTTATATTTACTCATTGACAGTTAGCTCCGCCTCTGGAATATAACCTCCATGGGGTCACAGATTTCATCTTGTGCACCACTGGTCCCCAAACTGCCTTCTAGGGAGAGTAGGTCCCTCCCTGACCCATAGGAGAGAGGCTGAGCCTGCTACGAGGAGTCTTCCTTCTCTGCTCTCCTTCCTAAGCCCACATTGCTTCCTGCCTGGGTCCTAATTACTGGGTGGAGGTGCTGCCAATCAGGATTTCACTGGAATAAAAAGATCGCAGGTGCCACTTGGGTAAAGTTGGGAAGACAAGATTGATGGACAAATTGTCCTCCAAATAAGGAGGAAAACGAGTAGTGGGTAGCAAGGTTGCTAGTCAAGTGGGTGAAAAGCAAAATGGCATGAGATGACAGCTTCAGGACCAAGCTTGAACAGAGGGTGGGCATGGCAGAGCTCCTGTCACACAAACCTTCTGTCTACATTCCTGAGCTTGTTAACCACTCTTGGCATGGCAATGCTCCAAGGGCCCTGTGAAATATTAATAATAGTTCTTCACATTTTAAGAGCACTTTATAACTTATAAAACATATTCCCAGACATTATCTCATTTCATTGTCATAGCCATTCTGTGGGGTTGGTTTGATCATTCTTATTTTGCAGGTAAAGAAACCAAGCCTCAGAGCGACTTTGCAAAAGTCACACAGTTCAGAAGAGGGAGAGCTGGATGCAGAGATTCTTCTCCAAGTCTTGAGTTCATCCTACCTCGGTGCAGTTGAAGAAGGGGCCAACGATTTCCTGAGATGGAAATACATACTTAGGCGTAGGTTTCTTGTTTTGCATTATTTGCCTTTCTGTTTAGAGTCGAGTTGCTGTGTACCTTTGTATCTGTATGAAATTTTCCATGACAAAAAGTTAAAAACAATTAAAAGGATAGAGTTGAGTTGCTTGGTCAGCACCTGGCAGAGTAAACCAAAGGAAGCTCAGGCCCCAAGGAAGTCAGGTGCTAAAGGGTATGGGTTTCAGAGCCTTAAGATTTGACTTAAAAAAAAGAAAGAACATTTGGGAATAAGGAATAAGAAAAGTCATGTGCATGCTCAAGCAGCTAAAAAAAAGGCACAAAGGAATGAGTTGTTCCCTCCGGGTTTTATATTCTCTTGCCAGATCCTTTAATTATGCTTCTATTCTTTTTTCCCAAATTTAATTTCCCCCCAGACTTAAATAAAGAGCAGATGATGCTTCATAGAAGACTCGGTAAAGTGGCCTTTCAGAAGTTATTTTTGCCTGGGTGCAGGTCCTGGCTTGATCTCCAATTTGCTGTGTGATTTTGGGTTATTATTTACCTCCTAGGCAGTTCGCTTTCTCCAACTGTAACATAGGAATTAGAACATTCGCTGCCTCCAAATGGCCTCCCAAGAAAATTGAAAAAGAAGGCAGAGTGAGAGCCATAGAAGCACTTGGAAAATTTCCAGAGGAATGTCTTAAGCTGGGAGATGCTATTATTAGAACATTCCTTGGAATCACCCGGGTTTGTGGGTGACTATAGTCCAGGGCCCCTGCTGCCCTGGAATTAAAGCTGAAAGGGCCTTTGTGCTCCACCTGGCTGAGATGAGACCTTAGACCTTCTGGTCCTCCAGAATGCCCCCTGGTTGATTTGGTTGGTTTGACATAGCTTTCGCTCCATAAGGTGTTATCAGTTTGCTCTGATGCTTCAGGAAACAAAGTGTCCTGAGAAAGAGAGGTGGTCAGTCCTTGATCATCCATGCTAAGGGGTGGTGCATAATCTCGAAGAGCAAATAATCCCAAGGAGTGCAGGGCATTTTAATTCAGCATTGCAATAATTAAAATTTTTTTTTTTACCTTCTTAATTTTGTTTTGCTCAGGCTGAGCTTTGCAAGATGGAAGGTAGAGGTGGCTCAGATAGATGTTGGGTGGTGAGTTGGGTGGTAAGAGGAAAGTCATCTGGGGTTAAGCCTGGCTCAAGACTTTTCTCTCTTTGCTGTCACTTTCAGAGTTCAGTATACATGCTAATGGCTCACCCAACAGCCTGGACTCCCAGTTTCTTGTCTTCTCAATATTGATGTTCTTTCAACAAATGCTCCATTCTATGCCACTGACCATCAAGTTTTCATTTAATCATCCATTCATTCACTTATTCAATAAGCATGTTCCAAGTAGCTCCTATGTGTCAAGAACTTCTTAAGGGTCAGTGGTACAAAGATTAGAAACCTTCCTTTACCTTGAGGTTTGTTGAGTGAAACAGATGAGCACAACACAGTACACTGAATGTCTATCATAGTGGAATGGCTTTGAAGAATGTGCTGGAGGAGCCCTTTTTAAGCCCAGTAGGGTCAAAAAAGACTTCTAAGAGATAACACTTGAACTGGGACTTGAAGGATAAGTAGGGATTTTCGATGTGGATGGATAAAGCTGAAGGTGAGGGGAGGGAGGGCATTCTAAGAAGAGGGTTCAACATATACAAAGGTATGGAGGCATGATAAGGCAGTGGTATATTTGAGGAACAGCAATCATTTTGATTGGCTGGAGGGTATCTTAGGATTGGCAGAGATGAGTCTGGACAGGTAAGTGTGCACCAAATCCAACCCTGGGCTTATTCTGAAGGAGAAGGGGAACTACTTCAGAGAATCAGATCAGACTCATTTCAGAAAGAGTGTGCTGGTAGAAACGTAGAGACCAGACTGCAGATGTGTGAGACTGAAGGAGTGGGATGGGTGGCAGAGTGATCTGTTGGGAGCTATCACAGTAAACCAACTGAGACTAGATAAAGGCCTCAACTAAGGCAGTGCCCGTGGAGAAGGTGAGGGGTTAGAGAGAGAGACTCTGAGCAGAGTGTGAAGCTTGGGGATAGATGTGAGGGAGAGAGAAGTCTAGAATGACTTCCACGTTTCTGGCTTAGGTGACTGTGGAGATAATCATACTGTTGGCTTACATAAGAAATATAGGCAGAGAATCAGGTTTGGGAGAAAAGATGATTATTTAGCTTTGAAAATATAGTCAAGCATTGCTTAAGGATACGGATACGTTCTGAGAAATGAGTCGTCAGGTGATTTTGTTGTTGGGCAAACATCACAGAATGTACTGAAGGGGAACAAAATTTACCACCCCAAAATGTACCTCTGTAACATGAGGATTATTTTAGGCTGATTATTTTTAAGAGACAAAAGATTCAGAAAGTTTTTCTTGTTACCTCCCCCTTTACTATCTAAAAGAATTCAGACAAAAAAACCTGTCTCCTGAAGAAAGCTATCACCTTAGCTTAACATGAACTAGGTGGTAGACAGGGAGGAACCTAGAAAAGCCTGTTTTTTGGGGTCCCCTCTGTGTTCTTCTGTTTCTGTGCAGCCAAACACTTGTTTTCCAAACGTTTGCTCCTTTTCACCTACCTGTGAGTTGCCTTCCTTCCCTTTGAAGTCCCTGACTCTCCCCACCCCCAACACCTTCTTTTTTCTTTAGCTGAGGATGGTATTTACAGCGAGAGCTTTGCCATTTTGGTGAATTGCTCAGTTTTCCTGGGTCTCTCCCATGTATACATGTTATTAAACTTTTGTTGTGTTTCTATTGTTAATCTGTCTCATGTCAATTTAATTCTTAAACCATCCAGAAGAACTTAGAAGGGTAGAGGAAAATTTCTTCCTCCCCTGTAGTACTTACACAAACCTAGTTGGTACAGCGTACTGCACACCTAAGCTATATGGTACTAATCTCATGGGACCACTGTCGTATATACAGTCCATTGTCGACTGCAACATTGTTATGCACTGCATGACTGTATTGACTTTGAGGTGGGAATGGGACATCTATATGGAAATAGCCAGGAGGCAAATGGGTTTAAGGATTTGGAAGATAGGAGAGAGTTTGGGGCTAGAGACCCTCACCATGGACATCAGTGAGATCACCGAGGGTGAGGAGGGAGAGAGAGAAAGAGGCCTGAGGGGGAGACCTGGGACACCAATATTTAAGGACCAGTAGAGCAGGAGGAGCCAGGAAAGAAGACTGAGAAAGAGCGGCCAGAAATGCCTGGGGGAAACCAGGGGGCAGTGGTGTCAGGGAGGCCAGGACTCAGGGGAGGTTTAAGAATGGAGAGCACACAATGCTGTCGAGTTCCTTAGGGAGGATAAGTGTGATGGAGGCCAAAGGAGAGACATGATTGGTAGAGCAACGCCATGAAGCTGACAGACTTGAGGAAAAGCTTTAGATAGAAGCAGGGCCACCTGTCACTAATATGGGATGAAAGGAGCTAAGTAGGAGAGCACTCTGCTTGTACTTCTTTGCCCTAATCCCCAGCCAAGGGCTATTTCACATTCTCCAGGGCACCTCTGATGAAGAATGGTTGGGAATGGAGTTCGGCACATATTGATTACCAAGTCCTGTGTTAGATACTTTGTGCAGATAATCTCACCATGGCCCTTCGAGGCTGAGAGCATAATCCTCCCTTTCACAAGGAGGAAATCAAGGCTCAGCATGGCCAAGTCACTTGCTCCTTTCCTCTCCACTGGTTGCCAGGTCACAACCCCCAAAACAGATCTGTGAAGAGACACACCAGTGGCTTCACATCTGTGAAGAGTCAGTCTTTTAATCTCCCACTGGCTCAAGCTCCTAAAGCTGACAAGTAAAAAAGATAATGTTTGGCCAGATACAGGATGCGAGTTCTACCACCGAGGCCTCCACATGAACAAGTTAAATCAATGGGCAGAAGAGAGATAAGACACTGCACAAAGAAGCTTTCTTTTCAAAGAGCTAGGACAGCCAGGGAGGGATGGAGGTGGAGGTGGACAGGGGAGGAAGGTCAGCAGGGTGACTTCACCTCCCTCCCAGCTAGTGAGTTGCAAATCTCCCCTCCTAAACCATTAGACAAGTCAGGGCTGCTTGGGAACACACTGGCCCACTTTCTGTCTTTAAGATGGGTGCTCATCTTTAACTTAACATTTTTACAGTGTTTCTACTATCCCCTGAGGTTGACTGTCTTATTCCTAGAATCTGCATTTTAAAGATAAACAAACTGAAATTCAGGGACTTGCCCAGGTCCTTTCCAGTGTTTAGGAGCCAGGACTCAACTCGGTATTCAGGATCCAGATGCTGGGATCTTCCTGATACCCAGGGATAAATGATTCCATAAGGAAGTTCACTACTAATAACAACCCCAGACATGCGTCCATGGACCTTACAGTAGCTTCCAAGGTCCTATGTATCTGGCCATTCAGTACCTCTGTTAGAGAAAAAATTATCCAAAACACTTATTAAAGACAGTAAGGCAGGCTTTATTCAGGAGGGCTACTGCACTGGGGTTTTGTAGTCAGGAAGAGAGAGCAGACCCAACTCTGACTACAAGGACAAAAGGTGATTCTCAGCCTAGGAACAGGGAGGGGGGGCAGTGGCTGGAAAATTACTAAGAGGAAACAACAAGGCCAGGGGATTCTTACTGCTGGCAGGCCAGGGTGATAAGACAGCAATGGTAGGGGATAAGGAATTGCATTAGCTAGCAAGGGTGGGGGACCCAGCAGGATTCTTGCCCAAACTGGATTAAACGGGCCAAGGACAGAGTCCACGGTCAGGGACTAGTCAGAAAGAGGACTCAGAGGAGCCTGACTAGAGTTTGGTCAAAGGCGAGAGCCTCTGTCACCCCCCGACCTCATCACCAAGACCGCTCTCTCCTAGCTCTCCCCCGTCTCTCCCCTTCTCTTTCCTGATTGATTTTCCTCTGGAGCACTTACTACCATCTAACATACTATATATTTTACTTATACATTTTGTTTACAGTCTTCTTCCCCCCAACTGGAACGTCAGTCCCATGAGGCAAGGACTTGTGTCTGTTTGGTTCACTGTTGTATCTCCAACACCTGGAATGGCATCTGGCACAATCCTGCTGGCACACAGGTGGGGCTCATTCTGTGTTGAACGAACTGGACACCTGGATGAAGGTCTCTACAAATACCCTCAGATCTTGATTATCTATATCAACACCAAAGGATAATAATCCCAATGACGGATGATTCGTCCAACCAATTCATAATGTACTTTACCATGCATTATCGTAATATTAACGCAGTAACATAAGAATTAGGTCAGATGAACCATGGAATATTTGCCTTCCGTAAGAATTCTATGGTGCTATGTGGTTGTGAGGGGTACAAAAAAAGGAAAAGGAAGCCCAGAAATATTGGGACAAAGAAACCTATCTAGGATTCAGAGCTTGCTGCAGCAAAACTCATATGCATACAAGACCATCTTCCATATATAGATCGTGTATAATGGGCCCTCAGTAGGCACTTAATCTAAATGATCATCTCCCCTTCCAGACATCCCATGCTGTTCCTGAAACCCGCCACGTGCCCCTGCACATGCCCTTTCCTATGCCCCACATGTTGTCTTTCCCCTCTGCCCCCTCACTTCTTGTCTTCCCAGTAATTCCTCACTCACCCTTCAAGTCTCAACAGAAATTGCCTCTGCAGAGAGGACTTCTGACTCCCCTGGGCAGAGTTAATCATTCCCGCCTCCAATAACAGCATCCAATACAAACACTGGGATATTGTCACATTATAATTGCTAATTTGTTCCCATGTCCTTCTCCCCAGGAGACGGTAGGAGCCTGGAGGGCAGAGACTTACCTTATTTGGTATTGCATCCCCAGCCACTAACACATATATGACACACGGCTGGGTTGGGGTGAATGACGAAGGGGCTATACGCAGCTCAGACACTGTAAACAAGGACAGAAAACATCTCGGCCCAGACAGGTGTTTCTCACTCATCATCCTTGCCTGGGAGGCTAGGGAAACCCTGCTTCAAAGGAACCTGACACACGTGAACAAATGTGGGGCCGAAGTAGAGGGGGATTCATTCCCTCTCAAGGATTAAGCATCTGAAGGCAGAGTTCACCACAGGGCTCCTTATATAGTGAGCTTCTTTAGCGCTCTCCAAAGCAAGAGCTGATTTTCAGACAGGGAATTCAAACCCAGCACGGCGGACACAAATCTACTGCACGAAGTAAGGCGCTCTTGGTGAAAAGCTAGTTAAATCAGCATCACTTTCTACTTGCCTGTACACACTGTCCAGTTCACTGGCCATAGGCATCTGTATAGTGCAAAAAGCAGAGCAGCAAAAACTCACCAAGGCCTCAAACCCAGAAAAAGGAAGCCGGGGTGGGGGTGGGGGGTAGGGAATCACGGGGCCTGAGAGCAGGCAGGGGTTTTTGCTTTTGTTTTTGTATTTAGCATCTCCAATGCCTAGACCAGTCCCTGACACACACTTGATACCCCATAAACATTTGTTGAAGGAATGTGTGACTAGAGGAACCTATGACCACTGGGAAGGAAACAAGCTGGAGAAGACATTATAGCACTGTAGTTAGGAGTAACTCTTTAATAATAAGCCACTAGGGGTCGGTCAGGTGGGTTAGCCTCCCCACAAGCATGCTCAAGTAACAACGGATGGGGACCAAAGTGTTGTCCAAAGCGTGTGGGTCCAGTTAACAAAAGGCCTCTGGTTGGACCAAGTGGAGTATGTATGTCCCCAGCTGGGCACAAAAAGAGACCTGCCCAGCATCCTCCTTTCCCACCCTTTCTCCATGTAGTACTCAGCCGCTGTCTCAAGAAATATTGAATATTTAACGCACGTTTGTTACAAAGGACACAAAATCATCAGAAAGCCTGGGGTGACCACGTGCCTCAGTTTAGCTTTGGCCACAGTTTGCTCCAGGACCACTTTTAAGAGCTAAAGAATGCACACAATTTTTAAGAGTGCTACTGAACTGTTCCTTTCGGTTGTTTCTGCATGAAAGATCTCTGCAGGTGGGCTATAACCATAATTGTAAGATCTCGGCCATATGGGAAGGAAGCTAACATTTATCTAGTGCCAATCACATAGCAGAATGCACAAACTAGACACTTTTGGTATATTATTTAATCCTATGACTGTACTATGAGGGGGGTGCTATACCCCTTTTGCAGATAGGAACTGAGGCCCAAAGGGAATACGTAAGTTGCCTAAGCTCACTCAGCCAATCTGTCACAGGCTGGCTGATTCCAGGCTGACTCAACACACAGCTCCAAGATGGGACTCAGAAGACACTCGTGATTTTACAAGAACCAAATCCTTTTGATCAATAAATTTCCCTGACTTTTTCGGTGACTGACCCATTTGATTGGGTGCACTGAGTTTGGCCTGGTACAGAGTGGCAAGACGACCTGCGACCTCTCCCAGCAGACAAGGTAAGGCTCCAAAGCATATTTTCCCAAGGCCCGCTTAAGCCTAGCCAGTCTATTTCGACTTAACGACTTCTGGCTGCAGTGAAGTCTGGGTGCTAATGAGCTGTGTAGGAGAATGAGAGTGTTCTGTTGTGTCGAACAGGCCCCTGATGAGAATAGCTTAACTCTTCTTGCAAAGCGGCTACAGTGCACAGTGGCACTGTTCCTCAGAAAAATAACACCAGCGATGCCTTGCAGGGATGTAGGTGGGAATGGCACACAACATAAGAACATGTTGGCACTGTCTGTTTAAAATAGCAAAAGCAGCAGAAAGACATGAACACAGTAATTCTAACCTTATTAAACTAAAAACATTCCTCGAGTCCTCTTGGGAAACTATTTCGCTTCACAAGGAGGGAGGTGAACCAGCTTCTTCGAGGTCAGTTGCCTTTGGAGATTTGCCTATTTCGCTCTCCATCTAACTGGCACACGAGTGTAGACATAACCTGAAGATGCCAAGTGAAAATGGGGAGGTTTGGAACCAGTTTTATTTTTAAAAGGTCTTCCTTTGGGTAAACCCACTAATAAACCTTTGACCCAGAGACTGCACTCCTAAGAATGAAAACAGACTCCAGGCTTCCTGGGTCTATCTGGCTTGGACACTTACCTTGAACAAGGAAACTCAATTCTTCTGTGCGTTATTTCCTCATGTGTAAAATGGGAATAATAAAATTATCTACCTATAGGTTTTTGGTAAAGATTAAGTGAGATAATCCATATAGACTAGCACAGTACCAGTACCCAATACATAGGGAGCCCTCAATTGTCTCAACTGTTCAACTGTTTATTATTATTACCTTAAAGACTCAATCATAAACATGGACAAAGCTTTGTGCAAAGACAGTCAGTGCAACACTGTTCATAATAATGAAAAATCTGAAACAATCTAAAAACCCAAAATTAGGTGAATGATTAAGCAAAATAAGCTGCACATCTGGTCTGGAAAGATGATGGAGCTATTAAAAATTCTGGCTATGAAAATTATATAATTTCTTTTTTGAGGAAGATTAGCCCTGAGCTAACGTTTGCCACCAATCCTTCTCTTTTTGCTGAGGAAGGCTGGCCCTGAGATAACATCTGTGCCCATCTTCCTCTACTTTATATGTGAGACGCCTGCCAAAGGATGGCTTTACAAGCAGTGTGTAGGTCTGCACCTGGCATCCGAATCAGTGAACCCCAGGCCGCCAAAGTGGAACGTGTGAACTTAACTGCTGCGCCACCAGGCTGGCCCTGAAAATTATGTAATATTTTTAAGTGCTTATGATATAATAGGTGGGAAAAAAGAAGTGTATAAAATTGCATATATATTTACAACTGTGTAAAACAAAAACCAAATCCTGTAACTGGGGGGGAAAGATTGACAGGCAAGACTTGAAAATTCATCAGGATGAGTGAACTCTGGTTAACTTTTAGTTTTCTATTCTCTATTTTCCAAAGTATTTTATATAGTTACATGATTTTTAGAGTAAAAGTAAGTAAAATAATATTAAAAATTATGTTAAAATTGTTGCTTTTTGAGTGTAATCGGCATGAAGGCTCCAGGGTTGCAGAACTGAGAGCTATTTCTATTTATTTTATTACAACGTTCAGAAGAGGCCCAGTAGGCTGTAGGGTAGCAAAACAATTTTCCAGAATTATAAATTTTTGATAGTTGGTTCCCTGGAAGCTTCAATAAACAAGCTTGGATTTTTCCTTATTTAGGGCATACTGTCTAATATTTCCATGCAAATTTCTCATGAACATTCCTGTGGTTGCCATGAATGTTCCAGGTGACCCTTGATCAAGGAGGCCAGTAAGGCCAAGGAAGCTGAAAGTCAGGCTCCAGGCAGCCGGTGCGAACCTGCCTCGGTCTTCATGATGGATAAGATGAAGCTGGTAAAAACCAAGCCTGTCCTAAAAAGCACTTTATTCTCAGTCTCTTTCCTCCAACACCATTCTCTAACCTGCCCCTCCCTCTCCTTTACAAGCTCTCTTTGCACTCCTACTGTGAGCCCAGCGCTAGGCTAGAAGCTGAGGACAGAGGTGGATGAGACTCAGCTCCTGTCTTGAAAGTGGTCAGCCCCAGGACCAGAGGGGGCAGACAAGCAAACACAATCCCAGTCAACATGACAGGGGCCCTGAAAGAATATCAGGGCTGTAGAGTCAAAGAGGAGGGCATTGCTAACCGTGCATGGGGCTTGGCCAACAGCACAGCAGAGGTGGCATCTGATGGAGGTTGGGAATGAGCAAACGTTTGCCAGGGTAGGAGAAGGGCTGAGGTGAAGGCATTCCAGGCTGAGGAACAGCAGGTATAAAAGCACCGTGAGGGCAAGGTGTTGTGGGGGAAGGCTGTGAGATTCCCCGTGGGGCTGGTGTTTCATGGGGTTCAGCTGGGGAGAGGGAAAAGGAGGAGGAGTCAGCATGCAAAGAGATCACGCTAAGAGGGTAGGCCTGAGTCACACGGACTAAAAGTCAGTGGAAGTTTTGAAGCAGGGGAGAGACGTGCTCTGATTCTCTGGGGAAGACAGTGCTGGTCGCTGTGGCGGAGGAGCTCATGTGGCTGTAACCAGTGGGAGGGGCACAAATGAGGAGGTGGCTGCACTAGTATGATGAGCACTAAGGAGGGTTTTTTAGGGCCTTGCAGGGGGGGGGGGGGGGGTGAGGAACCAGCTCAGAGGGTTGTGACTGGTGTGGAAGTGACAACTCTGGCTGACTGGTTAGATCTGGGAGGTGACAGAAATCAGGGATAGATGGATAAGTATAGCCATGCCATTAACAAAGATAGGAAACTTCAGAGAAATGGGTTCAATGACGGACTAACGAAAGATTAAATAAACTCAGTTTGGGACAGGTTGAGAAAAATGAGCCAGGGGGTGTCTGGGCTGTTGATTAGAGCAGTCTGGCTTTCAAAAACAATTCTAGGCTGGAGATACTGATCAGGAAGGCAATTGCACAGTAGAGGGCGGGTGCTCCAGAAGAGGTTACCCTGGTGGACTAAAGAACAGGATGCTTGGGAAGAATGTTTTCAGACACTGAACCTTCAAAATCAGATTTGCCTGAGGGTTTATGGAGGCTCTAACCTGCGTAAACAGTGTTTTCTTTTCCATGTGCATGCCTGATAAATCTTCAGTTTGTTTTTCGATTCGTTTGTTTCTGCTGACTCTGACAATGAGTGGTGAACATGAATGGAGGCTTTGGAACAGGACAGACCTGGGTTCCTGCCCCAGCTCCTTGACTTAGGAGGAAGAGGTCAACTTCTCTGACTCTCAGTCTCCTGCACTGGAGAAGATGGAGAATGACATCTCATACTCTCAGAGTTGTTAGGTTTGCAATATGTCTATGTCTGCTTGGTAATATAAAAGCCTGTAACCCCAGTCCTACAGTATATTATGTAAGCTAAACCAAAAGCCTTCTCTTGGTAAAGATACATCACTATAAAATTTACAATCTTTAGGCCCCAACTAGCATATTTTAAACTGTAAATGTATGTTGATTTTAATGTTTGAGCAGGCTATGGCATTTCAGTTATTAAAAAGTGACAAGAAAGGTCTAGATGACAGGGCACATTTATTTTTCTTCCTGTCCTTACTTTTCAAAAAAAAGGCTAGTATACAAATTACAAATGCTGGATGAGCTCAAGCTCTCAAAAATGCATTATCATTTTCACAGTCATCTAATTTAGAGACAGTGGAACAAATCCAAGTAACAATTTTATTCTAGTCTACAGCACAATTTTTTACATATATTTTAGTGGTTTTGACAGTGTTACTTTTGAGCAGACTTCAAATGAATCTACAAAAGTTAATATATTAAAAATAAAATATACACAATAAAACAACAGGCATCTAGATGTTCAGAATCATGCAGATAGCGGTGGTCTGGTTGGTGTTATCACTGGGTACTTCACCTATTTAAGAATTCACCAGTAAATACCAGTTCTTCTGTTTCTCATTCCCATATAATTCACCAAAATCAGAGTATTCTAAACACACACACACACACACACAAAATAAACCCTCTTTTAAAGCAGTATCAGTACAAAATTTCAATGAATAAGCCTAAATGTATCATCAAACCAACAATTTCACTGATCAAACCCATTACTAGAAAATAGTCGTTATCAGCACCCAATCCAAAGGCAGGGTCTGCTCATTTATCAAAACACCAACAGGAGATTAATCAACAAAATAACTAATATGTTAATCTTAATATAAGACACTGAGGGGAAACCAAAAATAATATATTAAATATCACTCCACTGAGCCAGGATAGAACCCATGGACCACAGATGCATGAGTTTCTATCTGTCAAACAATGCTTTAAATATTTTTCTATGAAAAAGAAAAAAGTCTATCAGGAGGTGCAGAGGAAAGGTAGAAATGTGAATTCATGCATCTACTTCCACAATTTAAAATCAATATCAAACTGATAATATAGAGCTAAGTGACAGTGACTCAACTGTCGGGCACTGAACAGACAATACCACTATTCACTGTAATTCGTAACTCTCTTCAGGAGTTTTCAGCAGATGGCTAACCCAATAAGACTCTCATCATACAGACGGAATACTCATCTACTGTTGAAAGAGATCCTGAAGAAAACATGGCAAAGGCAAAGAGAAAGAGTCGAGTCTTTTGAAAAAGTTGATGATATCAAAATACTTTTCCATCACTGGTAAACCAAATAGGTCACGCAGATGGCCCAAAGCAGCATGGAATTCAGAGTCAGAGGTTGGCAGAAAAGTTTGGAAAACTGCAGTTTTTAAAAATTGGCAATTTCTCCATGCTTAATAAAACTATCAGAAGAGGTATAATGTTTGTTCGCTTGTGGAATGTTGACAGCTTGCTGCAAAAATTCACATGAATGAGGAACTGCAGGGATGCGCTTCAATGAAAAATTTTTTAAAAATTTACAAAAAACTAAGGTTTCTATTTAAAAAATAACCATGTTATGCCAAGATGAAACATGGTAAAAGTAGTGTAAGTTCTGTCCATGATTCTTTACACAGCTAATGGGAAAGAGATAGAAACAATTTTCTCTTAAAAAGGAAGATTTGTTATTGCACTGACTTTTAGAACCTGACCTAGTAATTTAGAAAAATCATGTAGTAAAATCTGTAAAATTAAAATACAAAATTCTGGTCTGTAAACATCAGTTGGCCAAGTCTATCCAGAGTCCTTCATGATAGTGGAATGGAATGAATAATTAATTCACTACCTTATTTGCTGTGAGGGGGAAAATTCCAGAACACAGCCTTTATACTTTCACAGTAATTATATTCAAAAGATATAAAGAAAGTCAGTGCAGTTGTCTTCTTTTTTTTTCTTTTTCTCTGTGCAATTTTCAGCTCTTACCCCACTCCCAAGTGCCATAATCGAAATAATACTGGTTTGAAGACCTAGTAAAGATTGGTCATAAATGTCGCATAAAGTCTGTAGGACTTCGGTAAAGATATTTCCAAATGGCATAGTAATGCACTGCAGCTGCCGTGGCCACAAACAGGTGCCAGATAGCATGCGCAAATGGAATGATGCCATCACTCTTGAAGAACACAACTCCCAGGCAATAGATTAAGCCCCCACAGGCAAGTTCGTGAAGTCCATCGGTGTTATTCTGTCAACAGAGGAAAAAAATAAAAAGGTTTTGATGTTATGCTGATGTGACAAGCTCAAGAGATAACTGCAAGTCCCCTTAAGCCTCCTGATTTTTTAGACGATGAAGTAGCTCTGCATGGACAGAATCCTGATCTGTAAGCATGAACTAAACTGAAAAGTCTCCTCGACATCCACCTGGATTACTGTTTGAGTTGGCCGTCTTGATTTGACCAAGCAGTACGGTAACAGGTCCCACAGGGAAAAGCAGCACACTCTGCCCATCTATAGCATGTTTAAGCAGACTGCAATTGCATCCAGATACAGCACTTCATTTTAATAAAGTACAATCCCTGGCTGTCATCTTCCTCTTTAAAAGCTTTCTTCTCTACAAGGCACGCCCACGCCACTCCATTTATAATTTACATCCCAGCCAGAGTTTTCACGTCCCTTTGTCCTCCTAAACCCTGTTCTGCACTGACTGCTTTCCTGCGACTTTCCCTGCTTGTGTGAACTTACTTAGGTTTGCAATATGATGTACGTCTGGTTGGTAATATAAAGGCCTATAACCTCAGTCCTACAGTATATTATATAAGCTAAACCAAAAGGCTTCTCTTGGTTCCTTTTGGCTGACACAGGAAAATCACAGCTAGAAGTGGCCTCCGAGATCAGAGATCATAGGGTACCTTCTAGATGTTGCCAGGCCTTTTTGTCCTTGAACCTCAGAGGTTCTTAGCTTAACGAGAAGCTAACAGTTGTGTGTGCTTTAGCACACTAAGGAGAATGTTTAGGCTGCTTTTGGTTTTCAAAAACCTAGGCCTACCTAGATTAAATCGGGTTGTGCGATTGAGAGGGGAAGAGACTAGAGGCAGAGCTGAGGAAGCTGAGGAAACTAGTCAGGCCCCTGCATTCCTGGAGACAAGGAATAGAAAGGTCTTGGGTTCTGCAGGGTAGGTGGTAATATAAGCCAGACGGTGGCAAGGCCTTGCAAGGGGACTGGTGTGTGGGTGTCCCAGAGGCCTGGGCACTGATGGCTGCGATGTTGTGAGCCTTGGAGCAGGCTGCTGCCGCCAAGTCCAGCAGGCAGCATGGGGAAGCTCTCATGCAGCCGCCTAATGGAATGGGCGCACAGGCCCAGGCTACAGCAATGGCAGCAGCAGAAGACCAGGAGCGAGGATCTAGGGCCAGAGGTGAGGATCAGTCCTGTTTTCAAAGTTCACATAACCCCACGGTTTTTGTAGGATCAAAAGATAGGGAAAGAGCCAACCCTAACTGACTACCACTAATCTAGTAAGATGGAACTCAGCCAGATTTATCTTTATTTAAAAAGTGAAAAAAGGCCAAAACCAAAATACAACACATTATTTCCTAAAGGTTATAAAGCAATTAATATCTACTAATTATACAAAATTCTCCATGTACATACATTAGGGGCATTTTTCTATGAGAGGTTAAGATTTTCATCAGATTCTCAAAGGGGCACGTGACCCCCAAACGGTAAGAGTTGCTCATCTAACACAACCTCCTTACTTTAGAGATGAAGAGAGTAAGGCCAGAGAAATGAAGTAACCCGAACAAAGTCATACAGCTGGTCACTGCCCCAAAAGATACCCACTCTTTTTTCTTTCTGCTAAAACAATAAATGAGAGACCAAACCAAGTACACAGGCTGGTTTTGACAAACATTCTGTTAATAGATAGTTCCTCATGACATCACATTTACCTTATCAACTTTCAAAGAACCAGAACATAGTTAATGCTAAAACAAACAAAACAAAAATGTTTTCTTCATTATCAATGTCTTTATTGTGTTACTATGTAGCAGACACTGAAGCTCTTCCACATATTTACACATTTAATCTTCACAACTCTAAATTAGCTACTATTATTATCCCAATTTATAGATAAGAAAACTAAAACACAGAGAGGTTAAGTAGTTGCCCAAGGCCACATGGCCTTTAGGTGTCACAATCAGATTTGAACCAAGGTAGTCTGGTTCCTGAACGTACATTCATTTTTTGGGTGGGGGGGATGATGATTTAAAAAATTGATGATTGATTGAGAGTGTAACACACAGACCTTAAGTGACCAGTATGGATTTTGATAAATGCACACACCTATGTAACCCATCCGCCTACCCAGATACACAACTATCCCATCAGCCCAGAAAGTTCTGTGGTACCTCTTCCCAATCCTGGACCATCCCTTCCACCAAGGCAATAACTGTTCCTATTACTATTACCACAGACTAAGTCTAAATGTTCTAGAACTTCACATAAATGGAATTACACTGTATGTACATGTTTGTATCTGGGTTCTTTTTGCTCAATATAATGTTTTTGACATTCATACACATGCTTCGTGTATATCAATCATTCATTCCTTTTACTTAGCATTCCCTTGATTTATTGAATGTAATTTACCAATTCTTTCCATTTCGGGGCTATTATGAATAAAATTAATATCTACAGTATTTTATGAGTCTTTTTGTAGACATATGTTTTCATTTCTGTTGGGTAATACTTGTTGAGTCATAAATGTACATTTAATTTTATAATAAACTGCAAAATAATTTATGAAGCAGTTATACCATTTTATACTCTCCCCCAAAAGGAAGGAGGGTTCCAGTTATTTTACATCTTTGCCAGTATTTGGTGTTGCCAGTCTTTTTCATTTTAACCGTTCTACAGGGTGTGTAGTGAAGCAGATGGAGGTTTTAATTTTCATTTCCCTGATGACTAGTGATGCCGAGCACTTTTTCAAGGGTTTATTGGGCACTTGTATATCTTTCTTTGTGAAGTGTCTGTTCAAGTGTTTTACCCATTTTTAAAGGACTGGCTTTTTACTACTGATTTGGAGTGTTTTATATATTTGGGATACATATCCCTTGCTAGATACATATAGAGAAGGCAAATATTTTCTCCCAGTCTGTGGCTTGTCTATTCTTTTTCAAGTTCATTAATCTTTTCTTCTGCAGTATCCAATCTAGTGTTAAACCTCTCCAATAAACTTTTTTCTTAATATAGCATAGTTTCCAGATCTAGAATTTCCATTTGGTTCCTTTTTTATAGTTCCATTTCTTTTCTGAGATTCCTCATCTGTTTACTCATTGTTCTAAAGTCCTTGTATGCTAATTTCAACAACTGTCATCTTTGGATCTGTTTCTATTGACCTGTTTTTCCTTACCTGTGTGTGTTTGTGTGTATGTGTGTGTCACATTTTTCTGCTTGCTTATCTAGTAATGTTTGTTTGGATGGTGGATGCCAAGTTGTTAAGGAGCATAGATTCTGTTGTCATCCTTCAAAGAATGTTGGGTTTGTTCTGGTAGGCAGTTTATTTACTGGAAAATCAACTTTATCCTTTCAAGGTTTGTTTTGGGGTTTTGCTATGGCAGGCTACAGTAGCTCTTCTCCTAATGTGTGAAATTGCTAGGGTCAACTGAATACCTGAGTTGTTCAGCACGGTCTCTTCACCCTGGCTGGTTGGAATTCTGATATCTCTCAGCACTGGGCACCTTGTGGAATCTCCATTGATCTCACAGCCTTCCCATGGCTATTCTCAGCCAGGGCATGCAGAGTCTTGCCCTGTGCAAATCCAGCTTAGTATCTGGGCAAAGGCTCAAGGAAACCACTCTGTAGATTTATGGAGACTTCTCTTTGTAAAGCTCCCTACTCTCCAGCATGCTGCCCCCCAAACTGCAGCTGGCTCAGTAGCTGAAATGCTGATTTCCATTTCCTCCACCCAGACTGCAGCTCTCTGGATCAGTTTCTTTCACTGCAGTTTGGAAAGTGTCCCCTGGGAGACAACTGGGGTGAATTTGAAGCTTATCTTTTGATTTCTCTTGCCTCAAGGATCAAGGACCTACACTGTGTGTGTCCAAGGCCAAAAAATAGTTGTTTCATATACTTTTTCCAGTTTTATAGTTCTTTATGGCAGCAGGGTAAGTCTGATACCCATTATTTTGACCAGAACCAGAGCTCTGAGTCTTCATCCATACTGTCTGTTTCTTTATTAGTTCAGATGGATTACAAGGGTCTTTTGGATCTGGTCTCTGTCCAGCTCTCCAGCTTTATCACAAGACTTGTGTTAGCTGCATCATTACCCACCTCATGCATATACGTATACTCAAACAGGTACACACACTCACGATCCAAACAATGAACTATTTTCAGTTCTTCAAAGATACTAGTGCTTTCCTCCTCTTCAGGGCTCCCTTCATGCTGTATCTTTACCTACACCACTTGTATCACCTGTACCATCTCTCGGCTCCTACTCGTCTTTCTAAAACAGTTTAAGTATCATTTCCTCTGGTACTTCCGTCATGTGCTCCCATAGCAACCTATACTTTCTCCAGTCAAAGACATTTCAAAACTTTATTATAGTGTCTTATTTAATACGAATTTTCTTTTTCTGTTTGATTCTAAGTTCTTCAAGTTAGTGTGGGGATTATCCTGTTTGATTATCATAATCACTAGTCACCCACTATTGTACCACTTGTGAAAATGCCAATTAGAGATTTAGGCTAGTAAAAATGCTGGATAAACCTGCTCTTATGACACCGCAAAGGAATTTACCTCAAGTTCTACTCTAATGAGCAGCAACCTATTCACATAGACCCTGCTTACATTGCTTTGGGTGTCCTGAATCGCCCTGTGACTATATCGCCTTCAAGGCAGATTTTCTCATTTCAGTCATTCATCTACTCCTCACCATTCCCTGTTGCCTTTACCAACTACATTCTATGTATTTTTGGTGCTTGGTAATTATTAAAGCCATCACAAACCTCATATCTCAAAGAACATATTTTGTTGCATTCTCATTAAGACATATCCTGTGAAAAAACACAAGCAAACTTGTAACTCTTAAACCTTTTACAGGTGTTTTTATGACCAGGGCAAGAACAATGTACAGTAAAATTACATTCTTACAATGTGCCTATGAGCTCAGGAGTGAAATCACTGGTATAATTCTTCTGACCATTGCAGGCTGAGAAGAGAGTTCAAAGTAAACATCTTGTGACTTTCCTTTTTTTTGGTGAGGAAGTTTGGCCCTGAATCTAACATCTGTTGCCAATCATCCTCTTTTTTTTTTCCCCTCCCCAAAGACCCCCAGTACATAGTTGTACATCCTAGTTGTAGGTTCTTCTAGTTCTTCTACGTGGGACACGGCCTCAGCATGGCTTGATCAGCGCTGCTAGGTCCACGCCCAGCATATGAACTGGCAAAACCCCGGGCCGCTGAAGCATAGCGCACAAACTTAACCACTCAGCCACAGAGCTGGCACCTGAGTTTCTTAATTAATATAGTGGCTAGTGCCAAAAACCACAGTATAGACGACACTGGAGTACCTAGCAACAGGCACAAGTAACCAGTTGGATGGGATGGTGAGGTTGTAATGATATATTTTTGTTTCAAATTGACAGATATACATAGATTTCTCAACAGTAATTCAATGTGAAAGAGAGTTCAAATATATACACATGTGACTGCCTACTACAGGTAATGTTACACTCTCATCCAGGAAAGTCCCCAAAAGAAATTTTCAAGCAAAGCTAAAAAAAAAAAAAGGCACTTTATTGAGAAAAAGAAATAATATGACTTAGTAAAATGTTGAGCCAAATGAACTTTTAAGGTCCTTGCAATTCTTAAGATTTAAAAAGTCAGGGGCTGGCCTGGTAGCGTAGTGGTTAAGTTTGCGTGCTCCACTTTGGGGGCGCGGGGTTCATGGGTTTGGATCCTGGGTGCAGACCCATACACTGCTCATCAAGCCATGCTGTGGCAGCATCCCACATAGAAAATAAAGGAAGATTGTCAGAGATGTTAGCTCAGGGACTATCTTCCTTAAGTAAACAGAGGAAGACTGGCAACAAACGTTAGCTCAGAGCCAATCTTCCTCACCAAAAAAAAAAAAGTCAGTAATGTACATTTTCTTCACTGCAAGAAACCTCAAAATTTACCCTTTTCAGTCGATTTAGGGTTAAGACACTAAGTAATTCACACAGGAATACGCACCTTCACATACTCTCACAGTTCTTTGAGAGAAGGGTGGGGTGGACCAAAAGGTTATCCAAAAGAAACTAATACGGAAGATTAGCATAAGGAAAGAAACATGCCTAAATGTATTAACTTCTACAAACTCTGGACAGTAGCTAGTACAAGTTGCTGGCACTTCGTTACTTATGTTTTTTTCTTTTGAGTCTCAAGTTACTGGACAACCATCCTAACTTTGAAAGAAAGGCTACATGTTGTATCTATAGACATATTAAGAGTCCCAGCAATTGCAAAGAAAATAAGGTGAAGTAAGGAAAATTACGAAGCCACTTCTTACCATTGATGTCACCACCAAGGCTGGAGAAAACCCCATGGTAAGATAGAAAAAGAGTTCAACCACCTTATACCTGCAGGATAAAAATGCAGTTAACTTAATTTATCTATTCCCACAACACTCAGACAATTTCCATACCAGTTTTTCCTTTTGAAAAAGAAATGTAAACACTTAACTATTCAAATGAAATGTATTTTCCCAGCAGGAGATCAGTAGGCCTCTAACCAAAATACTGTGGTTGAATAACAATGGACTAGCAGTTCTTTCAGGACTGAAAAGCATCAGAGTCCACAGGCTATCTGGAAAATGTTTTCTGTCAAAAGTAGTTATCATGGAGTCCAATCCACCATGCGTCCCCCCTTCTAATCCCAGAGTGTCTGCCCTCCTTACCATTCAACCCACAGCCATAAGAAACTGAAATTATGAAGACAAGTGGATGCCGCTTGGGGCCTAGTTTCTCAGTGGCAAACAGACAGAGCCCTAAGGAGCAAAGGGCATGTATTTTTGTTTGTCTCTTTATTTTGCATCGGCACAAACTCCAATTTGTAAGGCTCCTCACATTGGGCTGTAGAATGTCTGAAAATGCTAAGAAACACAGTGTATTGAAATTCAACATACATTTCTGCTGCATCAAACTAGACTCTACGTTCCTCAAAGGCAGGGGCCGAGTTTTATTTACGTTTGGATCTGCAGGGCCTAGAACATCACCTGGCACAGTTTAGGTAATATCCCTAATATCTGCTGCACCAAATGGCCCAGGGTGACTCATATCTCATTCTCAGTATTTTATACTCCAAATCCACCATGAAGGAACATATCAGGAAGCTGGGGAGGAAGGGGTGTGCAGCTGTGGTTTACATTAGCAGGTCTCGAAGAGGAGGAAGGATAGTTGTCTTTCTTTCTTTCTTTTTTTTTGCTAAGGAAGACTCACCCTGAGCTAACATCTATTGCCAACCTTCCTCTATTCTGTATGTGAGCCACTGTCACAGCATGGCCACTCATAGACAAGTAGTGTAGGTCTGTGCCTGGGAACCAAATCTGGGCTGCTGAAGCAGAGCACACTGAACTTAACCATTAGGCCACTAGGGCTAGCCCACTTTACTTTCTATTTTACCCAAGAATATAAATTAGGAGTTTGAGCCCAAGAAGCAAAACGTTCCCTTGGACTTATATATACTGCCCAACACCATTAAGAATTGCTAATTATGGTAAAAAATGCATTTTAGTGAATTTCAAAGTCAAAGAGAAGTTATTGAAAACTACCATTTTCTTCTGAAAAGAGAACACAATTGAATACTCTGTGATAAACACAAATTATCTTCAATTCTGAGAGCCATTCTGCCAACCACCATAGATAAAGAATTCAATAAACTGCATTCAATGACAATGATTTCATGGTTGTGAGTTTCTCAAACTCAGACATGTGAAATAATGAAAAGAGCCATGGCATAGGAGCTAGGACCCTTGGGTCCTAATTCCAGATGAGTACTAATTAATGCATGTCCTAAATGTTCTCAGTTTTAAGCATGAAGCTGGAATAGATGGCTTTGAAGGTCCCCTCTCGAGCTAAGATGCTAAATTTCAATCAGCTTTCCTATTTATATCGTTTCACACTTCTAAGACCCACAAATAATAGGTTTAAAA
The DNA here is from genome assembly GCF_021613505.1 of Equus quagga. Lineage (NCBI taxonomy): Eukaryota > Metazoa > Chordata > Mammalia > Perissodactyla > Equidae > Equus > Equus quagga. The sequence goes on along the minus strand of NC_060277.1, from coordinate 86,616,278 downwards.
AATTGTGCCCCGTGGTTAGGATATTAAGAGTTTAGATGTCCTTCCAAACATCTCCTTTCTCAGGAATCCTAGTTTGGGACATCCTCTGGGTTCCTATCTAGGTTAAATGTTGTGCTGGGCACTTCATGTCTGTTATCTTCAATTTCCTAGAAAACTTCGAAAAGCAGTTGCTTTTCTCACGTGGTAACTGTGTATCACAGAGGATAAGGCCAGTCTGCTGATAAGGCCGAGCTACCTGAGGATGTGAAATGAGGTCCAACTGACTCTAAAATGACAGTCCGCCTTGTCCCTCAACTACCTCACACCACACAAGTGCCATTCATTTCTTTCTGCAGCAACCTGCCCACTGATAATGAAGACCAAATGGTCTTGAAGATTTGCTATAAACAATATTTATTCTATTTATGTATTTCTACTATTTTGAAGGGCAAATATGAGTAAATTGCATTGTAATGTAGATAAAATTTAGACAGTTAATTTTAAAACTATCAAATGTAAATTATTTTCTCTTACTTTTCATGGTAGAGAAATACATAAATGGTTCCTCCAGCTGCCATGAGCCAGATAAACCAACGCATATGAGATGCCAGGGGTCCAAGTTCACGGAGATTTAACCTAAAAATGTAAACATGACAACAAAGAACAGAAGTGATAAATGAGGGGAATTCTTAGAACCTGCATTTTCCCCTAGTCTTGAAAATTGGCAGAGTGAGTACTAGGATAAGACTAGGAAGAAAACGCACACAACATGCCATGGAGGTATTTGGGCATTTTGGTAAAATTAGTAACTCAAAGATCAAATTGTCAGTCGACCTTTAAGACTCAGAATTAGACCCAACGTGGTTTAAAAATAGAACCAGCTAAAAGGAGATATGTAGAAGTGAGTCCCATCACATCTGTGGTTCCTTATTAGGCAGACTGCTGTAGAGGCTGCTTGCCTTCTTATTTCTGATAACATATTTGGGAGCAGATTGCTTACAAAGCTTGACGAGAACCCTGAACAAAATCCTGACCTGGGATCGCATACCCACAGTGGATACCTAATACACAGACCAAGCGTCTCCATTATCAATCTCTCTGCCAAGAGAGAACATGAGAAGAATCAGCCCAACATCTGTTATGGAAGACATTTTGTTAGAATTTAACCATGGACTCTTGCGAAGGCTGCATTTTAAAATGCTGCAGATTCATTTGTACTAAGTTCATACTAAGAATAGATATGAGAAAAAAACAAATGTTGTTCTGATTGACTACTGCTACAAAATTAATATTTCCAAATGGCAAAGGTACACCTGCATATCAAAGACTACATATGAACAAATTGCCTACTGTAATATTTGATTCCTCAGCCTACATTTAAAATTTTTATTTACTTATTCCAAATTGAGGTATACTACACAAAAGCCTTTAAGTGTTCTCGTTCCAATATGATGCAGACCTATAATTTACTAACAGGTGTTGGGGAGAGGAAGCACTTACTCTTTACTCCAACAGATAATTAGGTTTCTTTTGAATGATGGATGCTGCATTAGTCAGAATCCAGAGGCCTGCTGTTTCTAATGACTGTAGTAGTTGATGACATATTATGAATTTGAGTGTTTAAAACTGGACAATGACTTGACAGAGGAAAACTAATGTTTCTTTAATTACTAGTTTCACAGCAACAAAATATTCTATCTGATCTATACCAAAAGGGTAGGAAGATCAAGGAAACTGAACAGACTATTAGGTATTTTAAGTAGCTAACTAATTTGGCTAGTTCTCTTATACAGCAAAAGTGAGAAATGTATTCCATATATATAGTAGCTACTGTGCTGTGAAGTGAATCGAAGACAAAAACTCTAAATTTCAAAAGTGAGCTTCTTTTCCTCCTACATATTTATAGCATTTCCACTTAAACAATTAGATGTCCAAGCATTCTGAACAGCAGCAGAAGTATATAGAAAGAATACGGAAGGCAAAGGTAACGTATTTCAAAAGTGAACAAGCCACCTACACACAAGTTCATAGCACTTCTCTTGAACAATCCAATGCCAGATATGTATTCTAAATAGCAGCAACATTCTCCCCTTAAAATATGCAATCTGACCCAAGTAAATTAAAATGGAAAAAAAAAATGCATGTATGTTTGTGTGTTGAGAGGAGACGGGTGGGGTATATGCGTGGGGGGCTGAGCAGGGAGAGGAAGAAGGGAGGAAAAGAGGACTGAGGAATTCTATCAGAAAAACACTACCTTTAAAAATAGAAAGACCGTATCTTACCATGGAGCGTAAGAAGCAGCAATGAAGAAATAGATGACCATTCTATCACACATGTGAAAACAATGCTCCACTGTCCTAGTGGGGGGAAAAAGTTAGATAAAGTTTTCAGAAAAATTTCAGACTGGAAGTATGGGCTATCACTCCACTATGTTGTGATTTCCATTCTTGTTCTGGTTTCTCATGGCATTTATAATTTGGCCTTCAAAGTCACACTGCTATTTTTAATAATATGAAGCCAGAAGTAAAAGTTTATAATATTTTTAAGATTGCACATACACTAGATATTCACCAGGCATGAGATACAGGGACAGAATCTCACAGGACCTCTGAGGTGGTTAAAATAAACCAATAAAAAAAAATCTGTCTTTTCTGATGTTTCCCATTTCTTTTAGATCCTATCTAACAGGAAAATGAAATTCCTTGAGGGTAGACCACTCCTCAACCCCTATCACAGGCAGGGCACGAAGTCGTGGTGCTCAGTAAACATTCCCTGAAGTCACATTTTTCATGACTTTTTAGAATATCTTTAAAGAAAACTTTACGTCAAACATCTTAGTGTAGATAATAAGTTGTAATAAAGTTGTAAGAACTTGTAATATACTAGGAACAGCATTAACAACAACAACAACAAAAGGCGAATTTTCTGCAAGAGTGTAGCCACCTGGATTTCTAAGCAAGTTCCTCCTTCCAAAACTGAAAAGTTGGGAAGTGTACCAAGATCGGGCTCACTGAGGTCTAGTCACAGAAAGGATGAGACAATCTGCCCTTTAGGAGGTCATTTAAAAGTATGAATGCATTGCATTGTCTTGAATCCATTTTCAGTGTTCAAGGGGTAGTAACTAGGATTTGGTGGAGCACTAGTACTAGATTTTCGCCTCAACACACATATGTCAGCAAAGCAGGCTGAGGGTGTTTCAGGCATGGTTAGTGTTAGTGAAGAAGTGAAAATAATTTAGGTCACAGGTCTAAAAAAGTGAACACTAACTAGATTAACACAAACTTGACCGCATATCAGAATCACCTGGGGAGCTCACAAAATATAGTCAGGAACTCTAGTCCAGAAGATTCTAATTTAAAAGTGTTAGAAGATGAGGTAGAAGATGGAGGGAAGAGGAGAATATTTTTTTTAAACTCCTTGGATGATTATGATTCTTAGCCAGGTTTGGGGCCTTGCTAACCCTTCTTTCTACATTGTTATGCGCTATTACAGCCGGTAAAATCAGACTTGCACTTTTATTCACGATTGGCCATCCACTTCTCTGACCCTCACTTTCCTGACAGGTGAAACAGAAGTAATATTACTTCTCTATCATAGAGTATGTGTGAGCGTTAAATGTATTTAGCACAGCACCTAGCACATAGTAGGTACTCAATAAATGCTAATTCCTCCCTCTCTTTTATTTAAATTAAGGCTATACTTGGATACTTAAAAAAATTAATGCAGAGTAAAAATCCATCCGTGGCTTATGATTCTAGCAGTGGTATTTCAAGGTTCAAGAGAGTCTGGTTTCTATTACACCTTCTTGTCCAGTCCCGGGCAGGGAGGCTCTGAATACTGGAGTAAGCATCTACAACTCTTTATTGATTCAGAAACCTAGACATCAGAGCTGAGTCAGCCGAGGCAACCACAAGTGTTGGATTGTGCCAAGAAGATAATGAAGTGCTCCGGCCTCTGCGACAGTGTGTCCTGAAGAGGCAAGACAGGTACTTTTGAGGCTCTCTTCTGAGTGTCCCGGAGCGCCCTTGTGATTCAATGTCCTTTTATTTTAAGCCCAGGGAACTGTCACCTTACAGGGAAAGGTAGCAGACTGCAAACTATAAGCCATAAGTGAAGGGCGCGGTGAAAAAACCACAGGACTTGGAGTCACAGGTCCTGGGATGATCAGATTCTGCTGGAATCACCGGCTTGGGTGAGTCAGACCACTTCTCTGAGCCTCAGTTTCTCCAGGTGAAAATTAAGGGGATGGGATTAGACGACCCTTAAGAATCCTTCCAGCACTAAAACTCTGATTCTACATGTAAAGAAACCAGTAATCATCTTGTAAGTCCCAAATTCTTTTGTGAAATGAAGCATGTCTTCTTAATACTAGATTGTTTAAATAGGTGGAGACTTTTGGGGACATTCCATAAAATCAAAAAGTATATTCTAATATTATTTAAAATCACTCTAAGTCTGCTCTGAATCCTGTTTTGCTGAGAAGAAATTTTGCCCTTCTGGGTTGTACAGAATCTATTTCATAAGGAACCCATTCCCACCCACGTAGCATGTTGCTCCATTTGGATGCCCCCAAATTAACCCTTCACTAAGAAGAGGAATGCTTTTACGTCCTTCTTATTGGGAGGTTAGGGACCATGGTATTCTCTGGAAAGTACCTGAAAGCTAATAGTAGCAAAACACTAGAATCTTGTTTGAATAGATACATAGGACCTAATTCTGAAAGCTAAACTTCCAAAACAGTGAACCCAAGCTCTAGTATACCTCCTTACATCACTTTGTCCTAGAGTCTTTTGTAATTTTCAAATCATTTTCACATAGTTCATCTCATTCACTTATCACAATAATCCTGAGTCAGGTATTACTGCTCTCATTTTAGTGATGAGGAAACTGAGGCTTCATGAGGTCAAGTGACAACACAACACTAAGTGGCAGGGCTGGGACTCTAAGCCCCATTGCTGACTCCAAGTTTGGTGTACTTTGTCACCAGCCCACAGCTGCCACACACTTAGAGCATCTTTGGTGTGCTTGATATCATTGGAAAATAGGTCTCGGGATTTTAAGTTGTATGTCCTTGGAAAGCAGGGCAATTTTGTTTGTGGTATCTGAGCAAAGGCCTACTTTTCCTAGATACATTGGGAGGTCCTCAAACTCTGTCCAATGCATAGAAAATTTCCTGAATAATGGGACAGCATTATAGTCTAAAAGGCAGGAAAATGTCATTCTTTGCCTCACCTCACCAACACATGCCAGTAGGGGAGGCTAACCTGAGTGAACTATTCTGTTGAAATGGCATGCCGTTCACTGTACCTTAAGTGGCTCTTTTTCCATGATACAATGTGAAATACTGTGGAAACGATGAAGAGGGCACAGAGGCCCATTCCATAAATCCATGCTGTTATCTTTTCCCAGCAGTCATCAGACAGCCGATGGAGGAGGGCACTGCCCACGATGGCCGGAACAATGAGGAACTGAGAGAACGGCAAAGAAAAGTCAATCTCCTAAGTTTTACTGAATTGAGACCTTTGTTAAAAATACATAAGTTTATCAGGGAAAATTTTAGAAAGACTATTTTAAAACAAATGTTTGCCTCTCCTGGATAATCATAACAAGAGCCAGATAACGTTGTCAGTTGCTGCACCGGAACCGGTATTGCTAAGAGCCCAGGAATTATACCCATCAATGTACAAACAAATAAGCAGTAAAGGATGCAAGATGACTCAACTGTTGCAAAACAAATGATTTTTATCCTAATTTCATTAATTAAGAACACATTTCATGCTATTCTCTAACATGATTTAGAGTAGGTACTTAAAATACTCAAATGCCAAGAACATACCCAGATTTCCTAGAGAGGTCCTAAGTTTTCAATATTCTTTTCTGTCTCCCTCAGGTACTCCTAAAGTCCCAACATTTCAGCAAAGGGTAAGTGAATGAATCTAGTCAATAAGTATTGTAATGTACACGCCACACACAAAAAAATCAATTCTTCAAGTCATATGTCCTGATTTTTAGTTTGGATCTGTACATTACAACAACTGGGGGCTACTGCAGAGTGAAAGGGTTTTTGGATTATTTCATTTTTAATTGCACCTTTCAAGTAAGCAAGGGTAATCCATTCTCACCTATTCAAATAATTTTAAGAGACTAGAATCTTAGAATTTTGCCTTTTGCACCATATTTTATACTTCATATGGACACAAATTTCAATAACTAGTCATATCAGTATGACTAGTAAACATTTTATAATAACAGACACCCTCAGGAGAAATAAGCTACTTCATCAGATGTTAGAGTAAGTATACCTGGCATAGAATGCAAACTTTAGCAATCTTACCTTTTTTACACCAACATCTATTTTTGCCCTCTTGCAACAGAATATTAATCAGCACTGAATTTTCAAATGTCGAAGTTTTCATTGGTCCAGACAAAATGAGAAAATTAAGAACAACAAACAATAAAGTTTCTCATAAAACAGAATTTAATTATTTTGAGATTATGCCCTTCCTACTTTTTTTCTTGTTAAACCATCCTCTCTTTAACAAAATGAGGATGATGAAAGTTTTTTGTTTTGTCTGTTTTAGAAATTTTACTGCTCTCTGAAATTCAAAAACCAGGCATACAGTTTAATAAGATGACAATTTATGTTCTAAAAAATTAACATGGAGGTTTTGTCAGTTTTTCCTTAACTTTGTTTTATACAAGTGTTCCTTAACTTGTGACAGATCCAGAAGAGATAAGTTGAGGGATATTTCAGGTCCATCTCAAGCAAATATTATTCCTAAAGGTGAGCTGTGCATCTCAATAGCCAAACTATCATACTTAAATGCTCAACATTTTGCTAAGTAACAAGCACTTCATTGATTGCTCTTATTGGTCCCTAGTATGGAAACTATCAAGGCATATTTTCATAACTTTTATCAGTGTTTTGCAGTTGGTAAACAGGGAAAATAATGGGTGTATATTGGAGCCATGAGTGAAGGAACAGGACAAATAAACCAACTGCTTCTCAAACTTTTATATTCCTTATACCCTAACCCTGACGTGGACTTAAATATACACGCGTGCACACACACACACTTATTTTCTTAGGGGCCTGTGGACAATTATCTGCAGAAGTAATTTTACTTTTAGTTCTGTTAAATTCGTCGAACATTTAGTCAAGAATAAAAGATGGATACCCAGGCTGGTAAAGGTGACAAAAATTAGGCTGTGCCGTCTTAAAACCAAGTTTGGACTCTAAACATTTTGACCCTCTGGTGCTGTCAAGCTCGCTTCCCATGAGCATGTCATTAAGGCAAAGACAGGGGTCAGCTCAAGTCTAGAGAATTCCACTAAATCCTTCCTGTGCCCAGAATCTCTACCATGGGTCTAGGGAGACTGTCCGATGGAGCGGTTACTCCAAATTTCACTGCTGAAGCCCCTTCATGGAATCCAGGGCAGGCAAGTCAGGTACTAATTTTTTTCAAAAGAAAAAAATTTTAACAAGATTCCAGCATATGAATTATTTAAGTAAAAATCTGCTTAGCACCTAAGTAAAAAAGGAAGTCAGTGATAAATTAGGGTGATGTTTCAGTAGTACCAAGTAATATCTGAATTCCACTATTATAATACATAAAACAGGGGCTTTATAAAGTTTGATTTGTGCTAAGTAATGACCAAATGGCATTGCTCTATTAGATTATAAAGAAATCCACCAAAAACTAGTTTATTCTGGGTTTACTCAGCATCATAGTTCCTTTACAGAAAACACCGTGACTATGCTTTGGGGAAGGGGTTAAAGAAATGAAAAGGCACAACTTACTTCAAGCAAATTTTATTTTAATGACATATGTATATAACCTACATATTGTACTAACACTGTCTAAAATAATTAAAGCAGCCTGTTCTAAACACTCTCCACTAAAGGAGTAAATTGGTCTCTTCTATTTCTTGTCTTCCGACTATATCACTAGCTACCACTTTTCCCTCAAAAGTCTGACTAAATGCAATTTTCAAAGGGAATACAAAATCACAGATAAAGGGAAATTTAAAATGACACAAGAAAATGCCAATAATATGACATTAATAGCAAAACTATGAAAATACATACATATTCACAAATACCACACATAAAAAGAAGAAATGCACCAAAGTGTTAACAAGTTATTTCTGAGTAGTTTTATTTTTCTTATATATTCTCCAATATTTTCTAAGTTTCTTATAACGGGCATGTTTTGCTTTTACAAGAAAGAAAAAATTCACTCTGAATTTAGGGATTAAATCCATTTTTTCTTCAACAATATGGAGTAGTATCTCCTCTGAGAAGCACTGGCCACTGGAGGGGTGGGGAGGATATGGCTACCTGTTTCAGAGGATCACCTAGTAAAACCAGCACCTTTTGAAAAAACTGTGAATTCTCCTTGGCTAATGAGCACAGCTGACTGTCTTGAAAAGGCGATTCATTTCATTCCAGGGCTGACAGTCATCATAAATAGTTTTCTTTGGTTTTCCTATACCTAGGGTACTTACTGATATTATCTTTTTAAAGAAGATCTTGTCAGAGAAAGCAAGTCCAGGATGGACAGAGCTGACTGTGGGTCAGAGCACCGAGTGTCAGACACGCTCACAGAGTTTCTGGTGATATGACCCAGCAGTGATACCCTGGTAGGTAAGGTCACAGAGATGGGTAAATCCAACTGCTCGGGCTGAGGTCACTAGAGATAATTGCCCCTTCCTCCCACCAAAGCCCTTTGGGAAAGAAGAAAAAGGCAGAAAAATACACTCACTGCATGTGTGTAACAGTTAGCAGCATGTTCGTAACAAGTTGGTTTGTAGCGGCCATTGGCTGGGGCCCGGTGGTTCATGAACCTTTGGAAACAAAAGGACATCATGTGAGAAAAGTTTGAAGCCTGTGAAGAACAATGGGGAAGCCTGCCAATGGTTGTCTTGTCTATTCTAAATGAAGAAGCGATGCTGGAAATACCTAGTCATGGGAATAAAACCAAAGCCACTAAACAGGTGTAAACTGAGTCAGCAGCAATGATCCTAAAGCAAATGTCCCAGTTTATCGGGTGAAATATTCTTTCAGCTTATTCCAAAGAAAAACCTTCTACCAACCAAAAGCAAACAGAAACCACTCCCTTCAACTGGTACTCCCCAACACTAAAAAAAATTAAAGATAAAAAAAGGGCACGACCAAACCTGAAATCTTAGGAAAAAAATCATGGGAATTTTTCAAAATTTTACAAATGCTGGTAACTGCCATTAAATGAAAAGGGATACAATGCATTTGAAAGGTTTCTATTTTCTCTCTCAAAGTTTATAAGGCTTTATACATGTAGATTTTTAAACCCTACATCCCATGATTAGCAGGCCTGTCCAACTAGTCTCCCTATACTGCATTACCTGTTCCAGACAGCTCAAACAAATGATACCTGGCTGCCCCTGGGCCACCTACACAAGAGGTATATTTTCACCTGCATTCTTCCTGAATTAAGAGTTTGATTCAAAATCCAAATATATGACTAGTACCTGATACTTCAGCTATAAAATTCACATATACAAACAAATGTGTGCATGTATCCAAATACCAAAACCTGTTACACATACAGACACATGGCCATATTCCATACTTCCTTTTGGGCTAACTTTGCGGCAATCAGCAATCCTAGAGTGAAAAGCACAATACCATCAGACCTGAAGAGACAAATGGCATTCTTCCATTTCAGTGTGTGGGTGAGGATCCCCCAAAACCCAACCCATACCCCAGCCATGTTTCATGAAGGATTCTGGTTTAGCCTCTCTGTTCTTGGGAAAAAGGGAGATGTAAACTCGGGAAGATAAAAAAGCAGCTGCCTGAAAGCAGCAGACACAGAGAAACAAACGGAGGTCAAAGAGCCCTGACAGCATTCAGAGCTCAGCACTCAAGCTGCGCTCCTGTGCTTGGAGCCTGGGAGATGTCAACAGGCTTTGTCCGGTAAATCATCCTTCTGCTTGAGTTAGTTTAAACTGGGAGAGGGGGATTTTCTTATTTGCCACTAAGGAGTTCTGAGTCGTCACATCTAATTAATTAAGATGATGAAAAATGGTACCAGGCTGAACCAAATGGCAGAGCCAGGTTGTCAAACATTGGCCAAAACACATGGTCAAGTTGTTCTAAACAGTGTCCAGTTTATTAACAAAGGACTAGCACTTTCTTCCTGAATTAAGAAGAGACTGTTATCCTTAGAGCAAATAAAAAATAAATAAAATGACAGTCTCTACTAACCCAATATAGAGAGTTCAGGTGGAAATTCCACTGGGCAATGAATTTGGGACAATGAATATGTTCCACGTGAACTGCCAATAGGTTAGCTATCTAACTAGTGTGCAAGACATATATTGAATGGAATTCAACAGATGGCTGGGAAACTGTTTAAGAGAAACGTGCAGTCAACAGCTTCAGAATTTATCTAAGCTATTCTCACACACAGATAAATAAATCTTTTCTCCCTTGATAATTCTTTAAATAATTTTACTAATTTCCCAAGGGACAAGAGTGTTGCTATACAGCTCTTATTAGTAAAAAAGAAAATAATTATATTCTTGGGAAGGATGCTTTAAAAGCGTCCCAAGCATTCAAGGATCTACCATGTCATTACCCTGAGACATAACAACAGAGCTATAAGTAGCATACCCTATTAGGAACTTTAAAGGGTAAAGGGCAGGCTCCAAGATGGTTGCGGGTGGATTAAATTGAGAGTGCTCTGTGTAGGGAACAGTAAGCGAGGTTTGCCTACCCACCACCAGGCTGTAGACTAAAATAGCAATTTATATCTCTGGCAGCCCAATCTAAAAATAGTCAGGCCATTACAGAGCAACAGAGATAGACTTTCACATTTTCTCCCAAAAGCAAAGCAGCTGGGTGGCCATGTTTGTGACTGCTTAGTCCCTGCCCACCTGGAATCACTCAGGTTAAAAATAAACTCAGAAGCTGTAGAGAAAAAATCCCACCCCTGGTGACTTAAGGTGCTCTCTCGTTATGGACGGAGCCAGACTCGGGCAGTAAGGAAAAGGAAGAGCATCTATGCTAGAAGCAGATCACTGTCTGGGGCTCAGGGGACTGACAGCACTCTGTTCTGCTGGGAAATTTACAGTGCGATTTTTCCATTTCTCTCTGATCTGCCGGCATACAATCAAGCCTCCATTTAGCCTCCTGAAGAAATCACATCACCTAAGACCTAAATGGAAAAGCAGATGTAATATGCAAATTATCTCCCACACGCTGAGGCTGTTCTCTTTCCTCCAAGAAGAATGAGGATGGTTCTCAAGTGTTATGGCAAACATCGCCCATTTATGGAAGACACCCCTAAGGCGAGTAACCCAAACTGCCCCCCAGTGCTAGAACAGAGTATCCAGCATGCTTTAGAGAGCTGAGAGAAAGTGACTTAGTCTTGAGTATGGGAACCACACTTCATAAAGCTATTAGTTAGGGAGGATTTGTTCATTCATCACTTTCTCTTTCAACACTCTCTTGCCCAGTGCCCTTACGCCCTTCCTGCCTTACGCCCTACCCACCATGACAGAATTCCAAAACTATGGAGAGATAGGGACTCACAGGGGACACTCCTCTGCACACTTTAAATTTAGCCCAAAGCACTGTGCCTTCAGAAAGTAAATCTACAACCCACCAGCACATCTCAGAGGCCCAAGCTCAAACCCGGCAAGTTGTCCTTATTCCTACGTGTTCCTCATTCTCCAAATGCAACATTGTCAACACTTCCTTCAAAATATATTCCAAATCAGCCCACCTCTCTAGAGTTACACAGACGCTACCTTACATCAAGACATCGACATCTCCACACACGGACTCTCCTTTATAGAGCAGCCGCCAACAGTCTCTTAAAACGAGATCCCATCACACACCCCAAACCCAGCTTCGAACTTGTCTTTGGCTTCCCAAGTTCTTAGGATAACACTGCAGCTGCTCCGGGGCCCACAAGCCTTTTTCTCTAGCCACACTACCTCTTCTCTGCTGCTCAAACTACCAAGGTCTTGTCTGCCCCACGGCGATTGCATTTGCTGTTTATTTCTGCTTAGAACATTCTTCTCCAGGACGCTCAGCTCTCTTCTCACCCGTCAAGCTCAGTTCAAATGTCACCGCCTCAGAGGGTTTCCTGACTGTCCCACCCAAAGTATCACTTCAGCCCTCCCCACCCCACCAGAGTTATCACAATTAGTAATCTAACTTTTTAAACTTGTTTACTTTTTATTTCTTGTTTCCCCACTGTAATGTAAATTCCAGGAAGGCCTCTTGTCCACCATTTCATTTCCAACCCCAAGAACAATGTCCAGCTATTGCTGGAGCTTAATAAAGAAGTGTGGAATGAACAGAAAGAGACATTCCAGCTGCTGCTGCACTATTTTATCTTAACTGATATCCCATCATCAATTAGTTTCACTGCGGATTCAGCAGGTTCTTCATGTAGCAAAGAGAAAAAGGAAGTCTTAGAGCCAAAAGAACCCTGAATCTCATGAAAAGAAAATTCTTAAAGGCCAAGACCATGAACATTCCAAGGCCTCCTTTGGCATCACTTGATTGGGGCAATGTAAGCTGAGCTGTGCACAGTACCTTACAACTAACTCTCCTTTACAAAGGAGCATGATGTTCAGGAAGAGTGTCCATTGCCAGAGGTGGTAATGGCGGTGGGGGACATTTAGCTTCATTATGAAATAAGGGAGAAGGCATATATAGGGAGACTACTCCATGCCTATGATTCAATGCTCTCAGAACACGCAAAACGAGACAACAGGCAGTCCTGGAAGACTTCCTGATGTTCTAGAATAAGATGCTCTACCACATATTCAATTTGAAGCTAACCAGTGGTCATGAGGCTGGGGCTGAGGGAAGGAGCATCCTTTTCCTTGGATTTTTGGTTGCCAGGCTGGAGAAATGAGTATGCACCAACAAGATACGGTAGCTCGGTGGGTCCTAGGCCTCTACACTGAACACACAGGTGTGGTGTGGGCAGGGAGACAGAGGTGAACTGGCAGCATGGGTGGTGGAACACACAGATGTGGTGTGGGTAGGGAGACAGAGGTGAACTGGCAGCATGGGTGGTGGAGAGGGACATGAAATTGAACCCTCAGGCCTGCCCCTTCTTAGGTGCGTGATTATGGCAAGTTCCCTTCAATTCTCTAACTCTATTTGCTTCTATTAAATGGGTATAAAATTCATCTTCCAGGGTTACAGTTGAGGATGAGATGAGAAATAGACAAATACCCGGACCCTGCCTGGCCCAGGTAGGCACTCAGTAAATGTTAGCAGTTATTCAAATAAGTCAGAGATGATGTGAAAAGGAGAGAATGACTGTGTGTGGGGGGGGGAAACTCAAGCATGGAAGGAATAAAACAGGAAAGATAAAATATGTTCTGTGTCTCAGTGGGATTTTTCACAGCCTAAGTTTTTTGAGAAGCCATGCCTGCATAAAGCTCTCCACTTAGGACAGTGGGCTAAGTTTCCTTATAGCCGTCCTCCACAGAAAGCGCAGAACTCTGGAAGTTGATTCAAAGCCACAATGACCACCAAGTTTCCATTATGAACAAACCAGCAAGGTGTTCAGGTTTTCTTGTAATTTACGCATAACCGCAAACTATGGCCTAATGAATTGTTTTTATTGCAATCAAACGCTCTTCAATTAAGTCCCGATAAATCAGAGAAGGAGCACGTTTTCAAGGACAGTGTGTCCCTTCCTCCAGTTCCTCTGTCATTTACCTACCTGTAACTATCCTGAATGCTCAAATACTGTATAATGAACACGGCTTTAAGAGGCACAGAATAGCACTCTCAACATTTTAATGGGTGGACCACAGAAAACCAGGACTGTTTTTTTGTTTTTTTTTTTTTAAATTTCTCCTTTGGCTTATTTTAAAGACAGGATTTCTTTTGTTTTCTTTTTTCAAAGATTGGCACCTGAGCTAGCATCTGTTACCAATCTTTGTTTCTTCTTCTTCTCCTCAAAGCCCCCCAGTATTACATTCTAGTTGTAGGTCCTTCAAGTTGTAAGGATTTTTTATTTACAGGTGTTATGTCCAAGTTCAAATTGACCCTTAGAAAAATCTTTCCAATCCAGCCTACAATAGAAAAACAAGAAGTTATGGGATCATTCAATCTTCAAAGAAAATCAGGGTAGATCTAGATGTCATTAAGAAAATAACTGTTAAATATCCATTGTTATCGTGCAGCCACTGAGAAAATTACAAAGTCTATGCTGCACCAAAAGACAATGCCTGTATTTTTCATTTTTAAATGAATGAAGTAGAGCGCAAAATCACACTAGAACTGTGTTAATAAGGACCGGATAGATTAGTGTCCAGCAAAAAGAAGATAGTTCAATTGGCTGAGATGGTAGGATTCTAAGTCGTCTTTTTTTTTTTCTTTATTCCTTTTAACACTGTTTTAATGTTTGTGCAACATGTAATAAAACAAGCTCTTTTTTCCTTTCTAGAGAAGATTTCAAAGGATATGAAAGAAATACTAACTCAACGAAATAAGAAAGGTAATTTCACAGAAGACTGCCACTGTTCTCTGAAAACAGGAAGCGCACACATGTGCAGAGAAGCAAAACCAAATCAAACAAACCACACAGGGCAGGGCTTTGCCAATCATGCCCCAGCACATGTTACCTTCTCCCTTAAAAGCTCCTCCAGTCTTCATGCCTGACTTCATTTTCTAAAACCACAAATCATGGTTCCTTTTTGCCTATAGAAGCACAGATAAGATGTTGCCACTGGGGGAACAGAGCCAGGCATTCAACACCCTGAGGGACCAGCAACAGTCAGAAGTTAAGCCAAGTCTTCCAAAGAGTCACCCTTCTGATGGCACAGTCCACCACAACTCTTCCTACCATTTTTGACTCCTTTACCCTTTGGGACTGGGAGAGGAAGGAGACCAGCATAATGGGTGAATGGTCCACAAGGGATTAGGGAGTCACATAGGAAAACAAGTGCACATTAAATTTTCGAAATAAAAGGCAGTGCCTAAAGACTCAACCATCATCTCTTTAGATGGTTTCATGCATTCCTTTGCTTCTTTCAAATTCCCGATCACTGCACACTAAGTAAGCCTGCTGGTGAAGGTCTGGGAGGGGGGACAGCTGCCTGATTCAGACAAAGGGATGGCAAGTTATTACAAACACAGGAGAGGTGAACTTTCACCCACTTAAACGAAGAAGAATGAGGAAAAAAAAAAAAAAAGCCCAGAGCTTCCTCTCTGAACCATGGGCCAGACTCCATCCATTGCTCGATGGCAGAGACCCGGAGTAGGGATTAAGGCCATGGTGACTCTCCAGGCTGGTTCCCACCAGCTCTCCAGTGAAAGAGCAGCCGACCAGCCTTCCGGTGGCGCCTCCTCGGTTCCATTCCCCGGTTCCTAACCCAGACACCTCGACAGCAGGTCGCACCATCCGAAAGCTAACTCGCCCCTCCGTGGGGCCCCAAAGAGCACCGCCCTGGGACCCGAGGCCTGAGAACCAGCAAGGCCCAGATATGGCCAGGCAAGGCTAAACCGGTGGAGCGTGCCTCAGTTTCCCTGTTGCTAGGGCGGTTCACAAAGCACCCAAAATGCCCCGCACCCCTTCTTTACGACAATCTCGCTGCAGGGCGCAACAGCCACCCGGCCCCGACTCCGCGCGCTCGGGGAGCCACCACGCTGCGGGTAAGAGGTGGAGGCCAAAGCCAGGGTCGGAGGACCCGGCGGCGACGCCTGCAGCTGGGGTTCGGGTCCTCAGAGCAAGCAAGAGCCCTGCCTGGATGGAGGTCGGGAGGGTGAAGCCGGGTGAGCAATGGGATCTCCTGGGAGGAGGGCAGGCTCCAGGTCCGGGGTCTGGGAAACGGAGGTGTGCAGATCGCGAGGGGGGACCCGGGTTAGGCATGAGGTCCCGGTCCCGGTCCTCGGAGGAAGGGGATTGCCCAGGGACCGCAGGGCGGGGAATCCCCCGGGAACTGGTCCCCAGCCAAGGTGCCGGATCCACAGGGGTGGACCCAGGTGAGGAGTCGGGACCCATGCGGGCGGAGGCGGGAGCCGGGACTCGCTCCCGGCACCGGCGGCGGCGGCGGCGGGGCGGGGGCGCCATCCCTCTCACCGCTGGAATCGATTCCTGAACCGCATTGATCCTCCGCTCCTCCTCGGGGGCCCGGAGCTCCGTCTCGTCAGCGCCGGCGGCCGGGCGCGCGGCCCTCATGGGCTTGGGCTGCTCCGGAGGCCGCCCGCGTGCCCGGCGCGCCGCTCGGCGGGGCAGGGCCGGAGTGGGCCAGGCCGGGGGTCGGGACAGGGCCGGGGCCAGACCCGGCGGCTGGGGGCGGGAGGGAGGCCGCTTAAACGGCCCCGGCGCCTCCCGCCTCCCGCCTCCCGCCTCCGGCTCCTCCGCCCCCGGGCGCCCGCGCCCCGCCCCGGAGCCGGCTCCACCCCCTCCCGGTCGGCCCGGCTGCGTGCTCCCGCCTGCCCGCGCGTCACCGCACCCGGCAGCCAATCAGCAGCCCGAGCGGCGCGGCAGCAGCGCAGCCTTTCAGTCCCGGGGGCCCGGTCCGGGGGCGGGGCCTCGCAGCAGAGGGGAGGGGGGAGGAGGAAGGGGGAAGGGGGAAGGGGGGAGGGGGAAGGGGAGGGGGGAGGGCAGGAAAGCGGGAAGGGCGGCGCGCTTCTAGAAGGGGTCGAGGTGGGACGTGAAAACAGAAGAGGCAGAGAGGAAGAGCGATTGTAAAGGAGGAGATGGGCCAAGAATGTCAAAAGCAATTGTGAAGGAAATAGCAGCAAACAAGGACCCCTGTCTGACTTCTAGTCCTGGCTCAGTGTCATTCATCCATTCTTCAGCGTTCATTTCTCCATCCCTCCGTTCATTTATTCCTTCAAAATTTCGAGGACCAACTACCCCTAGGCTATTATTCAAGGCTGCAGGGCAGGTTTAAAAACCTTTCCTTGTCCGTCAGACGAGGAGGTTGAAATCACTAAGGCATCCTTTAATTCTGAGATTCAATGAGAACCACAAACGCTGGTGTCCTCTGCAGGGCTCCTTTTATAGTGTCCTCCAATTTATTTTTTATTTATTTCTTATCCAAACGGCTTCCAGATAAACCAGAAAGTAGGCTTGAATCAGGTTCCTGTCGCTAAACCTAAACTCAGGGCTTGCTGGAAGAGAGGTTCAAAGTTAAGTGAATGATGGGTGACTTCTTGATCCATTCCCTTACCACTCTTGGAATTTAGGTGTGCTCCCCTCCAGGAAGCCTGTTCACACCCATCCCCCTACACCCCAAACTGGAGACTCAAGGAGACATTAGGCCAGCCTATTAGGAGTGTTTACTCTGCGTGCAGTGGAGCATTGAAAAGCTGAGAATTCTTTCACCCGTAATTCTAGTTTCTTTCCTTTAACACCTTCCAAGTGGCAGCATCTAGCAGGGTGCTTTCCGGGTTATTTCATTAATTTCCCCAAGAACGCCAGGAGATAGTCGTTATCTTACTCATTTCACGATAAGGAGGCTGAGGTTTAGAAATTTGCCAAAGGCAAAACTAGGATTTGTACCTAACTTTGTTTCACGTTACGGTCCCAGATCCTTTCAGTACCCCAGACTGCCTCTGCCTAAGTTTTAAAGTAATCTATCTCTTTAAAAAAACTTTCTTTCTACTCCAAGGCAGAAAAATGAGCATGAATTGAAACTTTACTAATCTCCTTTGTCGGGCCACCTGGCTAATGAATTGGTGAGGGAAGGGAAGGTTACAAAGGAAATAACTAATGAAAATAGATTAAAAAAATAATAAGAAGGATTAAAAAAAACAATGAACCAACAGATGTCAGGTCACATCCTATCAATGACTTAGGAAAGTGCAGAGATAAGCTGTCAGAGTGTGATGAGGCTAATTAGGGAAAGGAGAGCAGGAAAGAAGGAAGTCTCAATATGGATTTTGGAAGAGATGACAGGCATGACTTGGCACAGCCTTTCATATGGGAAGAATGGTTTGAACAAAGATGAGAAGTAGTCAGTATG
The DNA here is from genome assembly GCF_021613505.1 of Equus quagga. NCBI lineage: Eukaryota > Metazoa > Chordata > Mammalia > Perissodactyla > Equidae > Equus > Equus quagga. The sequence continues at coordinate 86,598,305 of NC_060277.1, read as the reverse complement.
GGGAAAATTTGTGGGAGGCCACCGAGGTTTAGAAACATCAATGTGAATGGAATTTGCCCAAGAAAAAAAAATGAGTGAGATAAAAATCAGATTCACTTGCTAGAATAAAATCCCTTGACCTACAGCGGTCTCTTCCACAGAAATGCAGGAATATTAACTGAAAGTGGCTTGTTGAAACAATATGATCGAAAATTTAAATCAGCCTCGTTGTTGGTGAAACTCCCCCCAAAAAGTAAAAGCAAACCTCAAAAGATAAAAATAAAATACAAGAAACGCCTTTGAATTAATTATGCACACACCTGCCACATTTTTTTTAGTGTGGTGTCCCTTTGAATCTGTTTCTGAGGAGGAATCTTGAGTTTGTTTGCAGAGAAGAAGTACAAGATTCTACTTAGAGATTAGTCTTGCAGGAGAGGAAGAAAATAGACAGGTTTTCGAGTTAGCAGGTGTGATATTTTTGCTGAGATCGGAGATTAAGTCTTTCTGCAAAACTGCAGACACATTTGCATGGGCATGGCCTGTGCCTAAGAGAAAGGATTTGTGATGGAGCAGACACCAGCTGCAAGGGAGACTCTTGGGAGAATGCCTGCCCTGCTCGCTGAGGAACACAGAGTTCCTGGACAGGATGCTGACCGTACTAGGAAACACCTGGTACCTAGTCCTCTGGCCGGGACCATCCAATCAGAAAGTGGCAGCTCTGCTCCAGTCTGTGACTCTAGATGCCCCAGGAAGGTTGCCTGAACTTGTGACTGCAGGTCTTCTTCTGTGACTGGTTTCAATCTGTCTCTTTACACATATGACAAAGTTAAGTAGTATTTAAAGTGTAAATACTTGCAGCCTTTCCCCTTTCCTAAAAAGAGGAATGCCATCTTTTCCTACTTAATCTTTTGCCCACCTTCCCTTATGCTATGGTCTGAATGTTTGTGCCCCGCCTCCCCTTAACATGTTGAAATCCTAATGCTCCCTGTGATAGTGTTAGGAGGAGGGGGCCTTTGGGAGGTGACTAGGTTAACCACTGCTCTCATGAATGACACTAATGCCCTCATAAAGAGATGAGAGCTCTCTGGCCCTGTCCACCATGTGAGGACACAGGGAGAAGTCATCATTCTGCGACCTGGAAGAGAGCCTTCACCAGAACCCGACCATGCTGGCACCCTGATCTTGGACTTCCAGTCTCCAGAACTGTGGGAAATAAATTCCTGTTGTTTATAAGCCTCCCAGTCTGTGATATTTTGTTATACCAGCCCAAATAGGCTAAGACACCCATCATTTGAGGATTATTTGTCTCTTTCATGCCCAGTTCCTGGACTTCCATGATGAAAACAATTGGAGAAAATAATGGGAAGAAAAAGCAATCCTGAGAGAAAGGAAGGGCCTTGGTAGATAGGCTATATTGATCTACATGATGAAGATGAGTAGGAGAAAAAACATGCCATAATCTGGGGGGTATTGGTAAAGGTTTTTGTGAGGTGGGGAGGGACTTAACTAAGTAAGAGGATTCATAGAATTATGGAACATGAGAAGAACAGGAAAGGGACTGTGAGAAGTTCTGCTAAGACTATGAGTTGGATACTCTAGTATTTTCCAACAACTAAAGTTGAGAGTCCCTTTTTTTTAATTCTTGGCTGTTTGATTGTATTTATTTGAAAGTGATTTCTTTCAGAGACTGGACCACATGGGTGGGGGATATACGATGGTTACACAGATTCAACTTTTTGAGTGCTTAACTTGCTCCTGGAACTTTTATGCCTATTAGCTCATTTTATCCTTAAAACCATCCTGTGAGCTAGATAATATCATATCTATTTTATAGATAAAGACGTGAAAGCTTAGAGGGGTTTTGTGAGTTACTTAAATTTGTAAGTATAAATGAAAAAGTCAAGATTTGAGCCCAGGTTTCCTGTCTCCAAGACAAATGCTTTTTCCCTCCATGCCTCATCACGGTATACGACTGTGTATCATTACTCACTGTGGCCAACCGTGTTCTATTCTCAGTGAACAATCGATAAACGACATTGTGCTGGCTGTTGTGGTTGTTTCGCACAGTGACCAACACTCACTTCTTCAAAAAGAACATTATTTGAGTGTAGAACACTCTGACTGCCTCATGTTGTTTTTAAAGTCCCTGCTGAGTACAGAGTCAGGATTGCTGCAGCTGTTTCTTCCAAAGCAGGTTTGAGAGGTGATGAGAATAAGGATGGGAATGCCAGTGAGTACAAAGCGGACCCCAAAAGACCAACATAGGAACAAAACAAGAGTTGATGGCAGTGGTTCTCATAATGTGACTCAGAGGCCACAAGATCACACTAGGGACTTTCATAGTCATCTGTGTGAAACTCATGTCTATGCTTTTGATTCAGTCAAAAAGAATAAAGAATTATATTTAACAAAATGCAGATTCCCCCTTAATTGGGGTCACTTGGCATTTATTTTCATGCTTTTTGTTTACTTGGGCTTGGGCAATAGGAACTCAGTGAGGGTAGTCAACCTGTGACATCTTTTATTCTACCAAAGTCAACCAGGAACTGAAAAGATTCGGAGAGGTTCTTGATGCCTTATGTGGTCTCAGCTATTTTATTTGCTCATGATAAATAGGAAGTGCTGACAAAGATGAAGTGTAACTTCTCTTGAAGAGAGAAAAGCAGAATATGTTGGTGTGAATACTGATGAACATTTTTAAACTTGCACACGCTGAAAGATGCTGCTCTGAAACTTCCCCTGCTATTATAGATGTCCAGGCCTAACGTCTTTCATTTATTTGTAAACCGAATGCAACTGGGCCTCCTTGGACAAGCCCTTGCACCTGCTGTACAGATTTCTTCTAATTGGAAGAAATGCAAACCTAAGTGATTCTCTAAAAGCCAAGACAAGTAATGTCAATTGTTACTAAAATTCCTGTGAATATGGAAAAGGGAATTACACTGTGCATCACCCTTAAACATTTCTGTGTCTCCAAAGTTCTACATCCTTTGGGAGCCGCCATTTCTTTTTCTCCCAAACAATCCTATTTTCCCACTAACATATTTTCTCCATACCAATGGAGAAAACTTTCCACCTCTAGAAAGTCTGTTTGTATATTTTCTCGTGCAAAAAAATTTAGTCTTTCTCTTTTGGCTTCTATCATTTGCATCCCCAAGAATCACTCTGCTGAGCAAAACAAAGGGTCTTCATGGAGATCTACCTTCTTTAAAAGATACAGAAAGGGAAGGAATTGAAAAGAACTAATAATTTATTATTTTTATTTATCACACATTTATTCAATGAACATTTATGGCAAGTCTAATGAGCGTGCAGGTCCCAGCCACAAAGTTGAATGAGTGCCCTATCTTCAAGGAAACTCCAGGTGGTGGGAAAAAAAAACAATTGACCATAAATCACTGTTAAGTGTGTTAAATGCTATGATGGAGTATTGTTCTTGATGCTTTAGTCGCACATAATAAGAATCTCTAATGATAGTGAGGCCAGGTGGGGAAGAGGGACTTTTAAGAGGAGACGATATTGGGTCTTAGTACCCAGTGATTAGATGAGAGAGAGTAAATAAGCAATAAAGAAGTTGACATTCAAAGGAGAGAGACCACAGCATATGCAAAAGGATGATGTGTTTGAAGACCTGCAATTCCACATGATGCAAGTGAAAGGCATTTGTGGAGAAGTGTTGTAGATGAAGATAAGGGATAAGAAGTGTTCAGACTGAACAAAGGACTGATGTGCTAAGCCAAGGAGATTTAGAGTTTATACTGAAAGCAGTAGAGACCCATTGAAAAACTTTAAACACAAAAACGAGATGATCAGTTTTGTATTTAGAAAGATCTCTCTGATAAAATTTGTATGGAGAATGAATGGATTGGAGGAGTGTGAAGGAGATTGCTGGTTGTCTCTATCAGCTTTATCCGGTAGAACTTTCAATGATGATAGAAATGTTTTCTGTCTGTGCAGTCCACTATCATAGTGGCTAGCCACTTATGCTATTGAGCACTTGCAACGTGGCCAGTGAATCTGAGGAGCTGCACTTTTACTCTTATTTAATTTTAATATATTTAAATTTAAGTAGCCACATGTGGTTAGTGGCTACCATATTGGACAGCACCTTCTTCTCTTTATCTGTCTTAATAGAAACCCCAATTTTTAAGCTGGGGACATAGCTGCCTGGAGTAGAGACCACATTTTCCAGCTTGCCTTATAGCTAAGTGTGAGCCATATGACTAAGTTCTGGGCAATGGGACGTGAGTGAAGTGCAATTTCTGGGTTATGCCTTAAAGTTAAGCTGGGCCATCCTCTTCTTCCTTTCCCCTTTCTTCACAGGCTGAAATGCAGACACAGAAGAGAGGCATTTGGATTATGTGGCATAGCAGAGCAGTAAGATGGAAGGAGCCTGGGCCCTGTTGGTGTAGAGCCTCCATACCAATCAGACATTTAAGTGTGAGAGAAATAAATTTGTATTTCATTTATACTATTCTAATTTGGGGCTTCTGTCGCATGCAGGTTATTCTAACGGATACTGTGAGTGGAGCTGGAAGTAGAGTGATCAGTAAACACGATTAGAATAATCCCAGCAAGAAGTGATGAAGGTCAGAACAAAGGTGATGTCAGCGGGAGTGGAGAAGGATGAATGGGTTCTTTATACAAAGCCTAAATCTGTGAAAACTCAAGGAGGAGTACAGTTCCATCCATGACTGCTTCTGTGAGTATCACGCTAAACTCAAAATTCAGTGCCATTTAAAAATAGAAATCTAATGAGGAAAGAGAGACAAAAATAGGACATATGCTCTTCCCCAGACCCAGCTCAGATCTGCTGCAGTATAGATATAATTAAATCAAAACGGTATCCTGACCTATTCAGAAATGGAGAAATCTTTTTATTTTGGACTAAATGAAGGGAGGGCAAGCTGAGAGCAAATGTACGGTACAAATTCTAGAGTGATTTAATATGTGTATTTTGTGCCTGTAGATCATCAACTCCATGTCAACAAAAACATTGACGACAAGTCTTGAGAGATGCCTTAATGAAAAAATAAGATTCATTTTAAAGCAGTATGTCTGTTGCTTGCCAACACTTTCCTAAGACAATGATATTTTAAGCAAGTTTTCTATTAGTTTTTTTAACACTAAAATTTTGCATGAAGAGCCCTTTCTTCACGCACAAGTTGTAAAAAAATTCTGGTTGGATACCGTTGGATTATGAAGGATCTCATAGTATTTTGAGTGAATAAATGACTGATTATTTGTTACGGACACGTTCCTATGCCAGGCACTTTTGAAGATGAGAACGGCAAAAGAAGTCTGGGCACCAAAGGATTCCATCCAAACCCCCCCCAACTAAGAGACTTGACCAACCTTGCAGTATCACATTTGTAGGACTTCTAAGTAGCCTAAGGTCTGTCCCTGGGATGACCCAGCCCCCTTTGAGTTCCTGTTGGAAGAGCTCAGGGTTGTCAAAATAATTGACTGTTTGTTCTAGCCAATACCTGACAATAGGCCCCTGACCTCCCTTTCTTAGAGCATTTACTAAAAAATACTTAACAATCGTAAATCCTTCCTCTGTCCCTTTGAGATGTATATGTGTCTCCTACAACTCAGGAGTGTCTTTCCTTAAAGCAATTCCTTTGAAATGTAATCATCAGCAAGGATAGGGCCGCTGTCTCCCAGTCTCTGTGGGAAGATAGAATCCTTGCTTCAGTAATTACCAGCTAGCAGACACAGCTGGCTTAAAGGCATTTATGCTAACCAACCCCCTGTGATTTTTCACTTCCCTGACTCTGCTTAAGTCCCCACTCACCCCTACTCCCTCCTTCTCCCTTTAAATGCCCAATCACCTCTGCACAAATTGGAATGGGGCTCAGCTCTTTCCTCTACTGTCAATAGTTACTCAATAAAATCTTTTTTCAGTACTTGAACTACAATGTGCATCACTTAATGACGGTGCTACCTTCTGAAAAATGCATCGTTAGGCAGTTTTGTCGTTGCGAGAATATCATAGAGTGTACGTACACAAACCTAGATGGTATAGCCTACTACACACCTAGGCTATATGGTACTAATCTCATGGGACCACTGTCGTATATATTGTCCTTCGTGGACTGAAACGTTGTTACTTGGTGCATGACTGTAATGTCTGGCTTTGTCTCTCTTTGAAAAAGGCGTGAGCCAGAACATTCATCTAACACTTCTGTGACTTTGGCTTTATCATCCTTATTTTGAAGTTGAGGAAATTAATCCTCCTGGAGATTGCATAACTCACCCAATATCACATTTGTAGTTTATTAGTATTTGAGTCACAGAATTACATAATTATTGAGCTGCAGAAAGCGTTAGGGTTGATCTTGTTCAGCCTTCTCATTTTGCAGAGGATTCTAGAGATCCAGAGAATATAAATTTTATCTGTTGTAAGAGTCAAAGTTGGGTAGAGTTGCCAGATTTAGCAAATAAAAATGCAGGACACCCATTTAAATTTGAATTTCAGTTAACAACAAATAACTTTTTGCTATAAGTCTGTCCCATGAAGTAATGATTGTTTATTCTTTATTCATCTGAAATTCAAATTTAACTCAGCATTCTATATTTTATCTGGTATAGGGGAGGAAGACAAATCCTCTCCCCTCTGGGTCCTTCTGGTTGGGCTACGAATTAAACTGACATGAGACAGAATAACAGGAGAAAATCGAACAATGCTTTAGAACATGTATACGTGGGAGAAACCCAGGAAACTGGGTAACTCAACAAAATGGCCAAGCTGCCAGCTTAAATAGCATCTTCAGCTAAAGACAAAGAAAAGTGTTGGGGGTACTGGCTTGGGATTTCCAAGGGGAGGAAGGCAATTCACATGGAAATGGAAAAGCAAATGTTCGGTAGACAGAACTTTGATAAGGATGGGCTTAGCAAGGACCCTCCCAGTCTACCAATACCCAGTGTTATCTATGGGATAGGCCTTTTATCTTAAATTTCTTTTAGGCAGTTAGGGGGAATGTCAAAGTTTCTTTCAGAGTCTTTTGTTCTTAAAAATAATCAAGGCAAGGCAAAGAGACAGATTTTGGGATGGCCAGTTCTGATCCCCCACACTGGCAACCCTATCTCAGGGCTTCTCCTTCCCAGGGTCCTTCTCACTCTATAACTCAGTAAAGCAAGCATCAACTATTTCATAATTTCTTTGTAGGAAATTTTGATCATGTCTGTATGAGTAACAAGACAGGAAGACTGATTTAGTGAGTTTTGTGGTTTTGAAGAGACACTAAACCTTTTTGAAGTTGGGAAAACCCCACAAAGTAATATTGATGAAGGAGGCATGGTTCATTTATAAAACAAACCATAAAAAATTAAACTAAATTTAAAACCCTCTGTTGTCTTGTAAAGAACGCTATCAGAGAATCACAGTTGACTAGACTCTCAAGCTGATATCTATCTGGCCCATCTCTTTGTTGCCATGTAATTTTCTCTACAGTCAATTCAGGGTCCCCTGGAATCACAAACTTGTTGGGGGTTGGGGAGAAGGACATGTAGGCCCAAGCTGGCAGAGAAGGTAACATTTGGTGAGGCAGAGAAACTTGGGAAAACTCAGAGCCAATACTACAGAGAACTGACCCAAGAGAGTGTTTCTGCTGATGAGTAAATAGGGCCCTGGAAAAATAGATTGGTCTTACTGATAAAGAGTCTGGTGCTTCCAGAGTTGGCTCATTAGCGAGAACAAAGAAACATGAGTATTTTCTGCCAATACCCATGACTTTGTAAACAGAGACACGCGTGAGGGAAATGCCATGGCGATAACATTACCTTTCTCTTTACTGATTGGCCCAGCACCACTGATAAAACCCATGGTTTACACACAAGTCCTAAGGAATGCTAAGCTTAAAAAAAATGCCCTGTATTTGCACAGTCTTTTCACATCCTCTGTCTTAGTTAAGCTGCAGCCACAATTCTTGGCTGGAGGTAGGAGGCAGGAAAAATGGTTTGTTATTTGCTGTCCTCTCCCCTACACCCATTTTATAAAGGAAACTGTTGAGGTTCAAACACATCAAGGACCAGTTTGAGGTCGTACAGTTAATAAGATGGCAGAACTAGAACTCCGACAAGGTCCTCTGACTCTGAGTAAGGTATTCATTCCTGAGCAAGAGGGTCTGCAAAGTTGGAGCTGAGCTGAGTTGAGGACCTTGCAATGAGTGTGACTTCTGGGTCCACAGGCTGCAGCTTCAGTATGGAAACACAGGCTTCGAACAAGTGCACGCAAGTTCTTTTCATTGCAAAGAAGCCTCTCTCAATTTAGCTCACACAAAGGTCAGTGTATCATAAACAGTTGAGTTCACAGAATCCAAAGGCAGGAAACGCAATATTGCCAAGCCCCTGGGAATTTTACAGCTGACAGGAAATGGGGTCTTTCTGTGGCTGTGTAATCTTTCATTTACGTTTCTCTCTTTGCTTCTCCTCCTGTTGTTTTTTTCCTCTGTAGTCTGACTTCCTCTGCTTACTCCTTGACTTGTCCCTGACCTTCAAAGGGGTGCCCCATCTCTGAGTCGTCAGGACATTTCTTCCTGCCCTGCCCTGCCCTGCCCAGGGGAAACAAACATTTCAGCACAGAGGTTAAGGGCACAGACTCTAGAGACAGAATCCTTGAGATTGACTCCCGATTTCCCACTTACCTTCTCTGTGTTCCAGTTTCCTCATCTATAAAATGAAGCTAATATCAGCCTCAACCTCATAGGATATTGTGAGGAGTAAATAAGATAATGACCTCAAATACTCAGCACAGTGATGGCACATAGTACAAGCACAATAAATACAGCTGTGTTGTTGTTATTGTTATTACAGCAATTCTGATGTTTACAGTTCCTATTTGAGTACTTCCAAGTCCTGATTAGAAATTCTCAGTGGAGAGAGCCATTGGCTGAGCTAGATTTGTGTCATGAGGCCATAGGTAACTAGGCTTTCTGTGAATTGGCTGCCCTGATTCAGTCAACTCAGGCTAGAGTGTGAGCTGTGGTGGAACAAACAGGTGACTTATGCACCACTTCCTCAGGGGCTGTGAGTGGGAGGCAGTGCTTTTAGAAGGGGGGATGAGTATGGCTAGCACCTAAAAGATGCTTAATACTAAGTGTTTGTGAGAATTTGTTCTCAGATATTAGATATCCAATTTTAATAAGTACTTGCAGTCCCTGAGTTATAGTCATCTGCTCTTTCTTGCCCCACTTGGGTAGATAGGAAATTCTTCCCAATCTCCATTCTGATTATATACTTTCCTACATCCCAGAGATTCACAGACCCAGCCCACATTTGTCAAATGCCTACAGTGTATAAGTTACTATGGCTTGCACTGTGCATATTGCAAAGGTGGTGATGGTGGCACCTGGTCAAAGAATGGGATATAAGGAGTAATTTCTGTTTTTCAAGCCACTGAAAATCTGATGGGCTTCACAAAATAACCCTAAACCAAGGGAGAGTATGATAAATATGGTATTGGAGGCATGAAGTCTTAAGATACCACAGAGAGGAATAGATACATTCTGTCTGCTGTTATTTTTTGTGAGGAAGATCAGTCCTCAGCTCACATCTGTTGCCAATCTTCCTCTTTTTGCGTGAGGAAGATTGTCCCTGAGCTAAGATCTGTGCCAATCCTCTTCTATTTTGTATGTGGGACTCCACCACAGCATGGCTTGACAAGAGGTGTGCAGGTCCGTGCCCGGATCCAAACTGGTGAACCCCAGACTGCCAAAGTGGAGCCCCCGAACTTAACCACTACACCACTGGCCTGGCTCCTGTCTGCTGGCGTTTTAAAGAAAGTCTTGATGGAAAAAGTCATTCAGCCTGGACAGTGAAGGATGGATAGAGACTGACCAGCAAAGGTGAGTAAAGAGTATATTACATACAGGTTGAGTAAATATCATGAGTAAATTTTCAGAGATGGGAAAGCATAGAGCCCATTGGGATCACAGTTAGCGTGGTCTGGTTTATTTAGAGTATAGGTTATTTACTTAATCGGAAAGAATGTGTTATGTGTAGAAATGTTGGCATCAGATCATACAAGACTTTGATGCCAAGCTAAAGAGTTGGTGCTTAATTTTACAACAAAGTAGAACCTATAAAAGAGAAGAATAATTTTGTTTTTGTTTCATGTTCTTATTTTGTTGGCTGCATGTGTTGTAAATGTATGTCCATTTAAGTGTATTTTTCTCCCAGTTCCTAGAAGGCAGGAATTATATAGCAACCAACATAGCCTGAGTGTTCACCTTTGTACCTGCCAGGTGCTAATCTAAGCACTCAATATGTATTTTGTCCTCGTAATAGCCCTCTGAGGGAGGCATCATTATCCTCCTTTTACTGATGAAGAGGCTGGCACTGAGCAGAAAGCAGCCTATCTAAGGTCAGCACCTGGAAAGTGATACCTGAGCCCAGGCATACTGCTATGTCACACTATCTCCTGCTATCTATGAAGTCCATTTGCAGCAACACCTATCTGGCTTTAAGGAAAATAATTTATTACAAGCTATGCACAAGGTGATGCTTTCAATAATCATAAAGATATGAGATGGAGGAAGCCTACCTATGGCTTAGTTAGCTATGTGTGGCCTTTCTCTGCATCTGAGAGATCAAAAACGCAGCCTTGACCCAGACTTTGGATATGGGAGAAGATTCCTGCCTCAATCAAAGACCAGAGCGCAATTCTCTAAAGGACTTCAAGCCCTGAATAATTTATGTAGTGACTCATCCTCCCTTTTCCATGAAGCTTTTACTTTCAAACCAAAAGAACAAACAGAACCACAGATGCTTTCTTAGAATCACTGAGTATCAGAGTGGGAAGGACTTTTAACTGCTATTTGTTTCAACATCTCCACTCCGAATTCATTTCTTGGATCCCCCCACTACCATGTTCCATCTGTCTCAGCAGTTCACAGCCCTTTTTTCCACTACCCCACACTTGATGGATAATGCTCACATGTAAGATACATCACCTGTGCAGATGAGATAAGACGGTTTGTGGGTTGTGCGAAATTCCTGGCGAGCTTTGTGCCACACCTTTTTCTTCAACTCAGAGTGAATCAATAATGCAAATAATTAAGAGGGAAGTGATTACAGAGACAGATTTGATTGTATTCTAAAGTGTGTTTTCAAAGTCATTCATTTGCAAAGGTTGGCAGTCTATTACTAGTCAAAATTACTAGTAATGCTCCGCTTTGCTGTCCTTTCTACATAAGTTTTGTGCATGAGAAATGCTGATTTCACAAGTGGTTTTGAAATCGCCTAGTGACTGAGAGTTCACCATTTCTGATGGGAGCCCATGACAATGTTGGACAGTTTTACTGTCAGCAAAGTCTTCCTTTTATTCACTTGAGAAATATCTCTAGCTGCAACTGGCCTATTATAGCGCTGGGAAATCCATTTGTTCCAAGCTCTGCATCTTCTCCTACTGTTCTTAGAAGCTGTTCTGAATTTTCACTATTCTCTTCAAGTCCTTCACTCCACTTCCACTTCCTGCATTTAGCAGATGACCTTCCCCTGGGACGTGCTTAAATGCTCAGAAAGTGTTTGCTGGTTGAATGTCTCTTCCACTACAAGACAGTTGACATGAACGCCCCACCTTTTAAATTCTATCCTGACAATTATTTTTAATTTTAGCTGCATATCAGAATTACTGGGGGAACTTTAAAAAATCCTGCTGGTCAGGTCACAACCCAGATTAGTGAAATCAGAATTTCAGGGGGTGAGCGTAGAACCAGGCTCCTGGTCATCCTGCTTAGTTATCATATTTTTAAAGCTCTCCAGGTAATTTCAGGGAACAACCAAGGCTGAGAATTACTGGTCTAAACTCAATCCTTGCTACTCAAAGCATGGTGCTCAACCACTACCTTCACCCTCATGTGAGAGCTGGTTAAAAATGTAGAATCTGGGCCCCACTTCTTGAAACAGAGTTTGCATTTTAACAAGATACTCTGGTGATTCCTATGCACATTAAACTTTGAGAAGCAGTGGTCTAGACTAGACTTGAGAGCCGGCAAACTAAAATCCGGAGGTCAGACCCAGCTCACTGCCCGCTTTTTTGTAAATATAGTTTTATGAAACAAGCATGCCCTGCCCTCCATTCCCTTACGTGTTGTCTATGGCTGCTATTATGCTACAATGCAGAGTTGAGTGGTTGTAACAGAGACCTTATAGCTGACAAAGGCTAAAATATTTACTATCTGGCCCTTTTCAGAAAAAGTTTGCCAAACGCTGCTTTAGCAGATGGAGTGGTTAAGTCCAGCCAAGAAAGCATCTCTGAGCTTTTGTCAGGGCATGGGTGGAGGGGAGGATAAGATGTATCTGCCCTTGTGTTGGTGATGTCCCTCATGAGGACAGTTCTTCTGGCACACAGGCTTTTTATATCCACTTATCAGGTTTGTTCTGCCAAAATGGGCCTGTTGTTTCTAATAGAATTAATTCTGGATTTATTCTTCAGAGAAACAGATGGGCAGGCACAATTCCACCCTCAGAATCATGCTCAGACACAAGCAGACATTTTGTGTCATTTAAATGATGTTGCAGAATCATTTGACTAATGCAATATTGCAAAGTCTCTAGTAGAAAAACAGCACGGCATGAATCCGGAAGATAAGCTCTGGTGCTTGGCAATCAAGATGGTCTCTTCCATTCTACTTCCCTCCAAAGATAAGAAGGTGTTTTTTTTCTTCGCCTCTCTCCTTGTCTCAGCTTGATTGTAATTAACCACTGGCCTCCAGTTAGAAAGTCAGAATTTACTTGGTTTGCCCAGAAAAGGGACACTCGGGGCTGACCTGCTCTACGTGGCACATTCTGCACAGCCTAGGTTCCGATCTTCTCTGTAATCACGGAACAGAGAGCAGCTAATTAGTTCAAGGTGATATTGATCTGTGAAGTTGTCCCAATAGACACTGCATAGCGTTGCTTGTCAAACTCAAATGTACTAGAAATCACTTGACCAGCTTGTCAAATTACTGATTCTGTCTCCATAATTCTGGGACTCGGCCTGAGATTTAACATTTTCAAGCAGAGTCCAAGGTGATGTTGGCCATTCCAGGACCATGCCTTGAATAACAAGAGTCTGGGGTGAGGCTATTGGCAAAGTGTGGCCTTAGGCCACATCCAGCCTGCTGGCTGTTTCTGAAAATAAAGTTTTATTGAAATACAGCTATGTTCATTTGTCTTGCATATTTTCTGTGGCTTCTCTCATGATACAGTGGCAAAGTTGAGTAGTTGTGTCAGAGACTATATGTCTTGCCGTGCCTAAAACAGAAAAAGTTTGCAGTACTGATTCTCCAAGGGTGGTCCAAGGATGGCCTGTGTCAGCTTCATTTGGAGGATTTGTTACAAATGTTGATTCCCAGTATCATCGCAGACTACTCCTAAGACGGTCGGTCTGGGCTGGGCCTGGCAAGCCCTGTTGTTTTCAAGCTGCTCAGGAGATGCCGGTGGGCCACACTTTGAGGAGTAATACCACAGCCTGTGTTACTGAGGGGACCTGTCAGACATTGATGGGGAGGACATTTTCCTGGCATGGGATGCATTTCTTTAAGGAACTCATACTTATTTAGATAGCTAAATCCAGGTCTTGCTGAGGCCCTGTAAGTGTGCATGCCTCTCTTTCCTGTCATCAACGTCCTGCTGGCAGGTAGGTTATTAGAATCACAGTGGTGCTGGCTGGAGCCCCAGGAAGCTGACTCCCAGGTGGAAATTTGTGTGCTGGAGGTTTACTAGGGAGTGCTCTTGGATTGATACCCGTAGAAGGGGAGGAAGGCAAGTGGAGGGAAGGAGAGGCAGAGGGGAAGGGAGGGGAGGGGAGGGGAGAGGAGGAGAGGCAGGGGAGTGGGATTTAGGGAGAAGGAGAAGATAGGCTGCAATACATTCTCAAGGGATGCCTTAGCCAACTGCTCTGAAGCTGAGATTGCCCTTCAGACTGGTCCCCAAACAGGTGAAAGAGTCAGACTTATGTTCCCTCCACAGCTGCCCTAAGGATGGGACTGTCCTTGGGTCAGGTGGTTCTCTTCAGCCAAGACAATTCCTGAAGAGGGCTGAGAGCTGACAGCTGTCTCTGCAGCATTCTCAGCAGCTGGGGAAACAAGTCCTTCCTTTATTCAGGAAGGGGGACCTGGAAAGTGCCTCACAACCTCCACTCCACAAGGTGTCATTTTTATAAATGGCAGCTGCCCTGTCTCAGACTCCCATCCGGTGCTGAGCAATATCTTCGCTTGTTTCATCCTCACAGTGCCCTGATGAGGTTGGAAAGATGAGCTTGCTTTTAAAGATGGCAAAACAGAGACTCAGAGAGGTTAAGTAAATTTCCCAGGGCTCCACAGTAAGTCATCAGATGGTGATTCCAATCTAGATTTGCTGACACCAAAGGTCACGATTTTCCGTTAAACCAGCGTTTCCCAATTTGTATTCCTCAGAACCGATGTTAATAGGTGTTACATAAAAAAGAGAAAAAAAGACTGTATGGTCAAATAGCTTTTGGAAATCTTGCATTAAACATGAACAGGTTTCTTTATAGTAGGCTTTCTCAGGCTCTTTAACTTGCCGATAGGCAGCATGAATCTCCAAGAGTCATTAATATGCATTATTCCCCAACCTTATTTAAAAGTGGAATTGTTTTGTAGTGGGATGTACAGGGACCACACTTGGGGACACGGTCCATTACCCTAACCAGTCTCCTCTCGGAGTCTCTTTTCACGAGAAGAGGGGAGAATTTGCCTTGAAAACATGCAGCCCAGTGGCAGCTCCCTTTACTCCTCTACCTTCCTCTTTCCCTAGAAGGGAGCTTTCACAGGGCTTTCTTACAGAAGGAATGGAATGTGGAGTTTACACTTTGTTGCCTTTGGTCCTGATTTAGAAATCCTGGTGCCAGATGTCCTGGGCAGAGGGAGGGAGGTCAGCCTCTGAGCAAGGATGGCGCTATCAAAGTGGAGCAAGGCCTTTCCACGTTCCCTCCCCAGCTCGGCCATGAGCCAGGTCTATTTCCCACGGCTGGGTGGTGGTGGTGAAGGGGCTCCCTCCACAAAGGCAGTGGGGAATGGGCTTGTTGGGTTTAGTACTACATCTTGAAGTTAACACATCGACTGTACATATTTTTTAAAACTGACAATGACAACAAACGATACTGGCAACCTTAAATTTAAATCCCTTCTAAAAGAAGTTTGAAATGCCTCCATTGAAAGTTTTATTTTATTTATTTACTTATTGAGTTTGTGTAGAATAAAGGTGAAAAATTGATCGCAATGCAAAGTTCCTTTTGCTAAAAGCCTTTTCTTTCCTAAGTAAGAAAACGCTGAGGAACCATTCCTTGGGGGAGCCTGGGCGGGGCTGGTGGCAGCCACATGGATAGAAAGTGGGCTGCCTCCTGCTTTGGTGCCCTTCTCATGACCCGGTTCTGACAAGCTCATCTGCATTGCAGTTTGCCTTGAGGTCTCCCCTGAAATACGGGGGTAAACACAGACCTGCATGCAACTTGTAGAAATCAAACCCAGGGCCCATTTCCGATGATTCTATTAGAGGATTAGAACCAATGTCACCTCTAACTGCTTGAAAGAGTTGACCTTGGTCACTTTTGCTAACCTTAAGATGCAAAACCCCTTTGGCTGGTACAATTTTGGAGATTTGACCGGATCTTAGCAGAATTCTTGTGCACTCCACTTACCAATCTGACTATTCCTATCCTGTGAGTAGTTTAAGGTTTACCTAGTGCCTTCCCTACTATTAGTGGAAAATGAAATGGAGGAAGTGAAGAAGGTTGAGACTGGAGTTCAGCATATCAGACTGTTTCTGACCTGAGGGACAGACTTGAGAATTTAAGGTCCACCCCTCCCCCTATACCCCACACCCCACTGTTTGAACGAACTGCCTCAAATCTCAAGAGGTCTCTGCACTTGGTCACCAGATAAACAAACTCGTGGGGGTGAAAAAGAGGCCAGGGAGCAGCCACAGAGGATACTTTTGAAATAAAACCATAAAACTTTAGAAGGGAAGTGACTTGTCCAGCCGCAAGAAACTTTCTTTAAAAAATTCCACAACTGAACAAAATAGAACAGATTGGTTGTGAAACTGATTATTCTAAGCTCTGGTTGCAGCAAGGCTAAATTGGAAAGAATCTTATACTTTTTGTGGCCAAACTCTTCATTTCCCAAGGGAAGGGCCCAGAGAGGTAAAATGACATCCCCCAGGTCCAGCTGTTGGTTGCAGAGGTGGAACAAATGGTCAAGTATGCTGAGCCCACTTGATGGCTTCCTCTTCCTGTTACCGAAACTGATGAGTTGACCCCTAAATTAAAAAGGAGACAATATTCTGGCAGGATTGAGGTCATCTTACTACACAACTTCCTAGGAGTTAGAGCTGTAGGAATACTGGTAGTTGCATTCATGAATATTTAAGGAGTAAAAATGGAAGACGTGTTCCCGGGTCAGGAGAGCACTAAGTAATGTGGAATTCAGGTGGGAGTTTTCATTCCGAGCTTGCACCATGTTGGTTTTTGGCATTTACTGTAAGTGAAATAATTCACTTCAGACGTGTCAGGAATTGGCCTTGAAATAGCCCCATGGTCTCTCCTCAAGAGATCTGTGCTGTATTATTGAGTATTTTGAGTAGCAAAACAAAGTGACCAGAAGTGACAGCTCGCTTCAACTACTGTGTGATTCAGGGCAAGTTGCTCAGTTTCCTCATCACTCAAGTGAGAAGAATTTTAGCACCTAACTCAGAGAGTTGTTGTGGAGATTAAATGAGCTGCCAATATAAAGTCTGGCCTGGCACATAGCACATATTCAATTAACATTAGCTATTTTTTTGTTGTAATTTTGATTTTGAATTTTTAAAATAGATTTGAATTTTGAAAATGCTCAGGGGCCAGCCTGGTGATGGAGTGGTTAAAGTTCCACATGCTCCATTTTGGCGGCCTGGGTTTGCGGGTTTGGATCCCAGGTGTGGACCTACTCCACTCATCAGCTGTGCTGTGGAGGCATCCTGCATACAAAGTCAAGGAGGAGTGGCACAGCTGTTAGCCTAGGGCTAATCTTCCTTAAGCAAAAAAGGGAGGAGGATTGGCAATGGATGTTAACTCAGGGTGAATCTTCGTCACAAAAAAAAACAAACAAAAGAAAATGCTCAAATATATGGAAAAATTGAGAGAAGGATACAACGGTCACCCAAATATCCAACATCCAGACTTAACAACTTAACATTTCATCATATTTGCTTCAACTACACATAGGCATACACATGTGCATTGCTTTTTTCTTTTGCTAAACCTTTTGAAAAGAAGTATTAGACATCATGACACACCAGCCCTATATACCTCAGCATGCATGCTCTTAAAAAAGGTGTTTTCTTTCATAACTGTACCATTATCACACATAAGAAAATGAATTATAATTCTCTAATGTCTAATTTCGAACCCATAATCATATGTCTTAATTACTCATTTTTTAGCCTTTTTTGAACCAGAATCCGTTGACGGTTCACATAGTGTATTTTGATTTGATACCTCTTTAGTCTCCTCTAGTCTAGAAGAGCAGCTCCCCTCCCCCTCTCACTTTCCCGTGGCATTGATCTTTTGAACTAAGAAGGCCAATTGTCTTGAACAATGTCCTATGTTCTGCCATGATCTAATTGCTTGTGGTGTTATTTAGCTTAGTCCTCTGTCTTGCATATTTCCTACAAATTGGAAACTAGGTCTAAAGGCCTCGTTATATTCAGGACAAATATTCTGGGCAAAAATGCAGTGCTTCATAGGTCGTGTTTGGTGCTACATATTGTGTCACTCTGCTGGGCAGATCATGTCAGACTGTCAACATCAGCTATTATTATGAACAAGAAAGGATAGAGTACTTAAACCTTCAGCGGTCCTTTGGTAAACATGCCCAGGACATGGCACTGAAAAGCGGAATTTGTCGCTATGTGTAATGGAGGTGGTGGTGGAGGGGGAACAAAACAACCCACAAAATTTTAGACCACCGATTTCCGTTAGAGACATTCGATTATTCAATATCTAGGCTGGTCATGTAGAGCATCTCCCGTCAAGTTTAAGGTTAAAATTTCAAATTTTAATTCACAGTTAAAAAAATTTCCAAATATTGCTATAGGCCAGATATTGTGCCAAATACCTGGGACGGGAGACAAAGATGAACTTAAGCCTAACAGTCTAGTGACTTCTCTAACACTGGCTAGAGGAATCCCTGTATTTATTCTCATTAAGGACATTATTTGTAGGCTTTGGGAGCCAGATTTATTTTTCTTTTCATTCTTTAGTTATTCTGCATGTTCAAACAGAGGTGGAATCGGGGGATAACATAACAGATGAGGCCATCTCCAGAAGAGACTAATAAGGATGTGGTTAGAGAATATTCAATGAGTGATGTGTTCATATTCTTTCCACTCACCCAGTTGTCATCTGAAAAACAACCTTAGCTCAGGGAATTAGCTTGGAGGAGACAGAAGAAGCTAATGTTTATTCAATTGCAGTATCTGCTTTGTCTGGAGATAAGTATTGTCACTATCTACTGATCTTTTTCCTCCACATGATTATTACATGTCAGACAGATGGGTTTAAACCCCGGCTTCCTCTTAAAATGGCTGTGTGGCTTTGGACAATTTACCTCACAGTTTCCATATTCCTTTTTTTAAAATGGTAGTAAAATATACGTAACATAAATGTTACCATTTTAACCGTTTTTCAGTGTACAGTTTGGTGGCGTTAGTACATTCACAATGTTGTGCAACCATCACCACTCTCTATTTCCAGAACTTTCTCATCATCCCAAACAGAAGGTCTGTTCTCATTAAACAATAACTGCCCCTTCTCCCCTCTCCTCACGCTCTGGTAACCTCTATTCTACTTTCTGTCTCTGTGGATTTGCTTGTTCTATGTATCATATGGTGCAATTATATAGTATTTGTCCTTTTGTGTCTGACTCATTTCACTTAGCATAATATCTTAAGCATAATGTCTTATCTGTGTGGTAGCATGTATCAGAATTTCATTTCTTTTTAAAGCTGAATAATATTCCAGCGTATTTATATATCAAATTTGTTTATCCGTTCATCTGGCAATGGACATGTGGCTTGTTTCCACCTTTTGGTTGTGTTTCTATATCTTTTAAACAGATTGATAATATCTGTTTTACAGAGTTGTTGTGAGGATAAGAAATCTAGGAAAAGGCCTGGTGCATAGTAGGTGCTCAGTTAATGTTATTTTCTTCCTTTCTCTCTTGTACAAAAGTTCATATATTTCATTTAGGACTAAAGTAAGGGAGTATGATGAAGAGGACAGGATAATTCTCTTCCTTTTCCTGGGCCTTTTCTGAGCCTGTGTTATAATATCTCTAATTAATAGCTTGGCTCCTTAAATTATTTATGGGAGGAAGTTTTCCTGAGGATTTGCTGGGGTGTGGGAAGGGGGGATGGAAGGGGACAGTGTGATGGTAGAAGACAGAAACAGGTGTCCCATTGGTTATGTATTTCTAGGCCTAAGAATGTTTGTTAGCCGAAGGATTTGCTAACATTTTCCAAAACACCAGTCGAGCTTACTGTAGAGATAGTAATCGTTGAAACTTGACCCTCCTTATTGCAAAAGCCTCAAGTGTTCAGATCTGGGCCATTAGGACTGGAACATGAGGGTTTTATCTCAGTGTTTATCCTTTTCTTCTTTCTAGGGCAGATGCTTCCCCCCAAACTGCAGTAGGAGAGGGCAAAAGGCTATGTTTTTCTTCTGTAACTGAGAGGAAATATGTATTTTCAAGGATCCTGAGAAAGAACATATTTAATCTTGAATTTGAAGGGGTTTAGAGTATGCCACCTCTTAAAATATGCCACTCTAACATAAGGATTATTTTGAGCTGAAGGCAATTGAGAAAAAGCAGACACAAGACAAACTCTCTGCCTTCCCTCTCTCTATTAGGAAGGGGAAAACGATTCTTCATCGCTGGAGACAACTCTAGACTCTTACCAGCCCTGAGATGACACCAGAGGACGTTACATAGTAGACTTTGCTATCTAGCCCTTATTTTCTATTAGTTTCCCTCATACATTTACCTTTTCCTGCCCTTAAACACACGAAGTCCTTTTCCTTTGTCTTGACATTTCTCTACAAATTTATTGTTCTTTTGTTAAGATGCTATACAGGTCCAAATTCTAACCACCCCTTTGATCTACTTATCACTAAATACTCCTGCGTGTGTGTGCTATAGACGTGTTAGTAAACTTCTGTTTGGTTTTCTCTTGTTAATCTGTCTTTTGCCAGTCGAATTTGCAGGGCCAATGAACCTAAGATGGGTAGAAGAAAATATTTTTGTCCTCCCCTACAAATTCTTCTTGGGGAATATAAGTGGTATAAGAGCTTCTGGAAGCTGATGGCAGTAGGCCCCTCTCTTTAGAAAGCCAGCTGGAGATGCTTGCTAGCCAGGGTCATAATACAGATTGGTACAGAGCAGAGACTAAAATCTGAATCTCTGTGCCTAGTGAAGTGTGTTCTTTTGTTGCTTTACAAATCAGCTGATGTCTAGCCGATTTTCCAATCTTTGAGTAGCAAGGGAAGAGCCCAGGATACTCTTCTGAAGAGTTTCCAGAAGTTTCTGTTTGGGAACTATGATCATTGAATAACAACCTACCCTGTGCAAAGTCTTTTACTGGGCACTATGAAGGAGAAACAAAAGTCCTGGTGGATGGGGATGCTGGAGAGAAAGGATGAATATCTGAAAATAGCATGAAGGCATATTTGGGGCGAGGTGGTAATTGCTATCTACAGTCAATTTAATGATGGCCCCCAAAAAGATACGTCTACATCCTAACCCCCAGAAACTGTGAATATTACTTTGTGTGGTAGAAGATTGAGATAGAAGAGGGAGAGGCAATACGACCACAGAAGCAGACATTAGAGGGATATGGCCACAGCCAAGAACCCCTGGAGCCACCAGAAGCTGGAAGAGATAAGGGACGGATTCTCTTCTAGAGCCTTTGGAGGGAATGCAGACCTGCCGACCCCTTGATTTTGGACTTCTGGCCTCCAGAACGTAAGAGAATTAATTTTTGTTGTGCTAAGATACTCAGTTTGTGGTAATTTGTTACAGCAGCCACAGGAAACTAATAGACTATCTAATCTTTGGCTTTTTAAAAATTGCACATATTGAATGTACACATTTTGTGAGTTTCAACATTATTTTGAGTAAATACCCAGCAGTGGGATTGCTGAATCATATGGTAGTTCTATTTTCAATGTTTTGAGGAAACGCCTTGCTGTTTTGCATTGCAGCTGCACTGTTTTGCATTTCCACCAACAGTGCACAAGGGTTCTAATTTCTTCACATCCTTGCCAACATTTATCTCTTTTTTTTTTAATATATTAAAGCCATTCGAACAGCCATGAGGGGATACCTCATTGTAGTTTTGATTTGCACTTCCCTGATAAGTAGTGACGTTGATCATCTTTCATATGTCTGTTGACCATTTGTACATCTTCTTTGGAAAAATGTCTGTTCAAGTCTTTTGCTCATTTTTAAATTGGGTGATTTATTTTTTTTCCTATTGACCTGTAAGAGTTCCTAGTATATTTTGGATATTAATATCTTATTAGATATATGATGTGCAAATATTTTTTTCCCATTCTGTGGGTTGCCTTTTCACTCTGTTGATTGTTTCCTTTGCACAAAAGATTTTTAGCTTGATGTAGTCCCACTTGTCTAATTTTACTTTTGTTGCTTGTGCTTTTGATACCATATCCAAGAAATCATTACTAAGCCCAATATCAGGAAGCTAATCTTTGACCTTTTGTTTTTCCTTGCTATCTCTCAAGTGGTGGGGGGCAAATCTCTTAATTCCCTTCTGTTTGTCTAGTTATGTCCCTCCCTGACTTGAGAGGCATAGAATGTAGATCTCATAATGTTAGAGGCAGATCACCTAGTCTTTTGTTTTCATTTTACACAGGAGATGACTGAGGCCCAAGAAGTGAAGTGACTTGTCCACACTCTCACAGCTGCTCAATGTGAGCAGAATTGGAACCCAGGTCCTCTGATACCCAGTATTTACTTTTTGCTTTGTGCTTACAGCCTAGAGAGAGGGAACTTGCAGTTGAATTAGGAGACAGAAGCTTACAACCACAAGACAATATCAGCATAGCACAGATAATGTGCTTAGGTACTGTAGGGGAGGAAGACATTTCTTCTACCTGCTCTGGGTTCTTCTGGCTGGGGAACGAATTAAATTCACATGAGATAGAATAACAGGAGAAAATTAAACAAAGCTTTATAACACGTATACATGGGAGAGGCTCAGGCAACCTGAGCAACTCACCAAAATGGCCGAAGCCACCACCTTAAGTATCATCTTCAGCTAAAGACAAAGGAGGATGTTGGGGGTGGGAGGAGCTGATCATGGGAGATTACCAAAAAGTGCAGTAAACAAGGGTAGGGTTATTATGCAGATTTAAGTTCTTGCCTTCTGCATTGATTAAGAGTTTCTAGAGATAAGGTCATCCCCTCTTCTTTCTGGTACAGAGAGGGAGACACCTTTACAGATGGAGATTTCCCTTACAAATGTAAATGTGTCTTAATAAAGGGTAAGTAAATTCCACCTTTTTAGAGTTTCTTTCCTGTCTGCAGTTTTTAAAAGTAACCAACCCAAAATAATCCTCATGCCAAAGAGACATACTTGGGGTGGCCAATTCCAGTCCCCCACAGTACCAATTGAGTCCAGACAGTAATACTGGAGAGTCCCATAGGCTCCACCTCCATGATACGTTTCTAATCCACCCACTTCCTCTGTCTCCCTTGGCAGCAGCTCATTACTTAAAGCCCCCTGGTGGCTTCTCATTGCCCTTACACTACTATCCAAATTCCTGATTGTTGCCCACTGGGCCCTACGTGATCCAACACCTGCCCCTTCCCTAATCTCATTTCCTCCAACCATCTCTATCCCTCACTACCCTCTGAGCCACCGGCCTGGTCAGACCATAGCCTGGTCCTGGAGAAGCCCAAGGTCTTCCCTGCCTTTGGATCTTTGCACTTACTCTTTTGTTTGTCTAGAATGCTTTCCTCATGGCTCTTCTTGTGACTGACTCATGTTTACCCTCAAGTTTCAGCTCAGATAGCTCCCTGGAGAGGCCTTAAGGTGAGCCCTGGCTATTTCCTCCATATGTTTCTTATATTATTACTAGTGTATTGTTTTCTCTTGCCACTAGAATAAAAATACTTTGACAAGGACCTTTAGAAAGATATATCCTCCAGGCACCTGGAACAGTGCCTGACGCATAGTAGGTACTTAATAAATGTGTGTTGAACAAATGAATTTACTCATTTCCTAAACTAGTCTGCCAGGGGAATCACTATTTATTCCCTATGGAAAAGATTTAAGAGTTTTTGTGTCCTCTTAACCATTCACAATGCATATCAAAGGCTCTGAGAAGTTCTAAGGTAAACACTTTAACAAACCCAGCATTCCCCAAGCTTATTTGACCACACATCCTTTTGTCAAGGAATTTGCATAAATATCGCTGAGTGTAGGTGTTCTGCAGAACACAGTTTGGGAACTTCTGGAGTCGAAATCCTGCTACATCCAGTTAAGCTACCAGTTTCTTTGAAAAGAGCCGGTTGACTCCAGACTGTACATGTGTGTTTGTAAACACAGCTTTGTGTATAGAAACAGCAAAGCAAAGTTGGTAATAGAGCTGGGTTAGTGATGGTGATGCAGGAAGGAAAATTCGCAGGATGGAGAAGTAGGAGACTGACATTGCCCATGGATCATTAACACCGAATGGAGGGGAAATGTGGTAGAACAAGCTCTCAGCTTCTTGGTGGGACTTTGACCATGAACCTGGACAAGCCAAGAAGTTGCTGTGAACAGCCCACAGAAGGCTCCAGCTCTTCTAGGTCCGAGGACTCAGCTCCCGCAGTGGCCATCCTCTTCCAGAAAATGGGCTGGGTCATCACTCAGCTTACATCCTGTCTCTGGGTGACCTGAGAGTGACCTCTAAATGTTTGACTTTGCTTTCTAATAAGAAGAGTGAATCCGTCAGTTCATTGCTGTATTTTTTTCAGTACTACTCTGCCCCTCCCCCTCAGCTGTGTCTTTCCTTTAACATAAAGCCCAGCGAGAACAGAGCCATGAGGTCATGGTTAATTAGACCAAATATCCTCCTTTTGTAGTTGGTGGAGCTGAAGTTCAGAGAGGAACAGCGAGATGCTTAGTGATCTGAGTCTCCATGGTGATGGTGGTGGTGATGGGAAGAGGAAGCTGTGTTCCCGTACTCCCAGCCACCCTTTTCTCTGAAGTACACACCATCTTGGCAATTCATCAGTATATGGGGGCACACAGCTTGGTTTCCAAGCATATAGATCATTCCTGTTTTCCACGCCCCTTCTCCCCTCCCTTCACTCTCAAGAGGCGCACAAACCTTTTACACTATCCTGCAGGTCTCTTGGCAAGTTCAGTATTGGTCTCCAACTGAGAATGGCAGTGGTGATCCCCAGGTTTTCTTAATCTAACTTTTTATTCAATTATATCATATATACTAAAAAGGGCACATTTACACACAATGGATTTTTAGAAGCTGAACACATCCTTATAACCAGCACTGAAAACAAGAAATAGAATATAACCGCCTCCTTGGAAATCCCCATCACTCCCTCTGCCCCCTGCTGATATAAATATCCCACAGTGTATTTATCCAGTCTCCTGGATGGCAGGTCCCCAAGTTTTCATAGTAAAGTCCACAGATGCTCAGAGCAGTTGGTCAAGACAATGTAAGCATGGCAGTAGAAGGGATCTTCATGAGTGATATCTTGAATAACCTATAGTTTTTCCTCTTTTGAGGGTCAGCAGCAAAGCCCTGGTTCTCTAGGATATATCTACCGCTGGTGGCCTCATGGGAATTTAACTTCTGGTTTGACCCCATCTTCTCGTGCAAAGAGAAGTCAGGCTGAGAGGCCATCAGGGCAAGTTAGAGCCAAGCCTACTTCCTCTTCTTTCTAACAGAAAGGTCGTTACTAGCTGATCGCTCAGTGTCATCTGATCAGCGATGCAAATTTTGAAAAAACCAGAAGTAATTTTCCTAGGAAGTAGGTTTTGAATGTGTGTTTGGTGGTAATCTTTGGAACCTTCATATCCAAAAAGCTGGTTTATAAAGATACTGACTAAAGGGGGGAAGTACTAAGAGGTAAATGAAGCCCCTAAATAAACAATCCCAGACAAAACAAGTCTTCAAGATAAGATGCAAAGGACGGAGAAAGGGAAGTGTCCTGTGGCATTTTGCTATGCATTCCAACGGAGAAAAACTGCTGGGTCAGAAATCACCCCGGCTAGGTTAACTTCCTCGCCAAAAAATGAACAACCTTCACAGATTACCCTCTGTAAAAATAACACCTGTATTGCTTTGCTTTTAAAATTATCACCTGTTATTTTTTTTAAAAACCTAGAAAATGTAGACAAACAGAAAGCAAATCTTTTAAAATGTTAATTTCACTATTGGGGATAACCATGATTAACTTTTTCATGACTATCCATTTAGTCTATATACATGTATTTAGATGGCTTTTTACACTAACAATGACAGTGTACTTATTGCTTTGTGACTTGCTTTATTTCTCTAAAAATGTGTTACGGGCTTTTTATGCACATAAGGCACGCAGGCAAGTTCAAAATCTCTGGCTTCTCATTTGAGAGAAACAAGATAGAGAAGGTAAGATAATCAAAACAAATTTAAAACCTTCACAATTTATCATGAACATTTCCCCATTAATTACTCATCTACAGTATGATATTTAACGATCATATTTTTTTCATCTCGAGGAAGTACCATACTTTATTTAACTTATTTCCTGTGTGTGGACATTTGATGATTTCTAATTATTCACTGCTAGGATGAACACTGCAGTGGATTGTCTTAGAGAGAAATCTTTGTGCACATTTATTATTGTTTATGTAGAACAAATCCCTAGAAGAAGAATTGCCCTGTCAAAAGCTATGCACTTTTCAAAGCATTTAGATACTGATTTACAATCCCACCAGCAGTTTTTATGAGCATTTGCCAATGCTGAGTAGGTATGAGCATTTAAAGAAATCTTCGGAAGTTTGACAGGGAATATAGGAATTTCGTGGAATTTTTAACTTGTCTTGTGCATGAAACTCAAGTTCTCTTCTTGTCTCTGATGCCTTTCACAATGGGGCCACCACCTATCTTTCCAGTCCTGTCTCCTTCTATTTCTCTCCACACACACACACACACGCACAGTGACTTTTGTTCAAACAAGATTCATATTTTCCCAACTTTATTTTTTCTGTGTTTCTTTTCCCCAAATGACACTCGTACAACATCCAGTCTCGCTTTAGCCCTCCCAATATTGTGTCTCAAAATCCATCATTTGAGATTATTTCAAAGGCCACTTCCCTCATCAGGTCTTTTTCGACACTCTCAAGCAAATGCAATCTTTTCCTTTTTCTCTTGTACTTCTTTTCTGTTAATTATCTTAGTCTACCCTAGTCATATTCATAGTTCAAGAATGAGGGCTGTGGTTGTTTCTCAATTCTATCTGGCACTAGGGGCAAGTCATTTTTTCTTTGGTTTTCTTATTTGTAAGCTGAAAAAGGCTAATTCAGGCTAGATGACTTTTAAGTACCATTTCCCCTTTAACAATTTATCATTCAGTCTTTATATATGACTTATTCCACAAGCAGGACAGAGATCCTTAAATTTCTTGAAGCCACAGACGCCTTTGAGAATCTGATGAAAATTTGGAGCCCTGTTTTCCCCCAAATGAGTTTAGAGGCATGGATATTTAATAACAACATGGTCATTAAACCGTCACTGGAAGCCCATTTAAGGACCTGAGGTTAAGAACTGTGGTTCTTTAAGTATGTGTTTTGTTAAGTTTTGTTTCTCTCTCAAATATAGTAGGAAGGCCCAATAAATATGTGTTCTTTTGAGCCACATTCAAACAGTAAGAAGGTAAGACTAAAAAGTAATTATGTGAGTTTTCTCCTTGGAGCTTAAGGATAAATTGTATTACTTTCTAGTCACCTTGGATATTAAATCTCCACTCATGTCAACACATGAAAAAAAAGCAGACTGAGAGGCTTTCAAAATACATATGAAATAGGCCATGACCTTAGTCTTTTAGGCACCGTTAAACATCTAGCTTTTTGGAGAATCCTGCATGGCAGTTTGCAATTTCAGATTTCCTCAGTCAGAGGATCGCAAATCAGTAAGCAGTTATAACTTAACGTTATTTCTCCAACACAAGGACACAGATTTTTAAGAGATTAGTTCATGGGGTAGGAGTAGATTGGGAGAGGATAAAGCTGGCAGTTTTCAAATAAGTCTGCATTATTAGAAAATACACAAACGCTCTCTAAATGAAGAACAGGGTTTACATAGGCTTGCATTTAAAAGAAAATCCTGTTGACAGTTCTCAAGATCTTTATCTGGCTACCTCACTAAAGACAAAAACACTCGTAAATGCCATTAACCCACAGACAGTGCTTGTTCTCCAGTCTAATGGGCTTAGAGAGTTGGGATTTTCCTGTTATCTGAACATCCACTCTCGGCTATGTGCTTCCTGCTTTTAGATTGTGACTTTTGTTCTTCCTTCATATTAAATTGAAATTAATGCAATAAAATGCCTAGTCTGTTTGAGGACCTTAATCCTTTATTTTGAACCTGGATTTTTTTTCTCTTGGTGCAACTCAGGACTAACGCTGGGAGTAAGACTCGCTCCTGTGTCTGGGCGTTCTATTACTTACTGTCTCTAATTGCTCCTCCATCTAAGAAAACACACAGACCCACACTCACAATGCACAGTGATGGGAGTTTAATTAATAGTTCTCCTGATGATGCTGATGTGCTGCTGATGACATCCACTTGTGTGGAATGAGAAGTTGACTCACCCTATTGGTGATTCCAGTTTTAAATGATCCAAGTAGCTCCAAGTCATCTCCAGGTCACCTGGGTTTGACTCATCTCTCCGAAGCAGTCATTGGACCCACTTTTCTACAGCTCAGTCCTAGATTTCTTTTGTTCAAACGTACTCTTCTGAAAGAAACGCAAAACCTGTCTGGTATATGCATGATATATGTGGCTTATATGGTTCTTTCATGAGTCTGAGCTTAAGGGACAAAAAGTTGGCCTAAGTGTCCCCACCTCAAAGAAACTGTCCCTGAGTCTCAAGATGAGGTTAGGCCCTCCTGTTAGAAACTCTCATACCACTTAGTTCTTTACAATTTTAGGGTTATTACAGTCATGTTTATATAGTTAGTTATGCAGTTATTTATTTACTATATTTGTTCATAACGAACTGTGCCTTTTAAAAAATCATTTCTGTATTCCCAGGGTTTAATAAAGTGCCTAGAATATAGTAGATGCTCAAAAAGATTTCTTGAACAAACCATTATTATTGCTATTATATTATTATTAATATGTGTAGAGTTCTTAATACGGTTTACAAAGCACTACATATTAACTCATTGTGGATGGATCTTAAAGACACAGTGCTGAGTGAAAAAGGAGCAGGACAAGCCCTATACCACACACCATTTATGTCAATTTAAAACACATAAATATACAAATCAGCACTATGTGGGTTTTAAGGATCCATATAGACCTAACACACATAAGGAGCACATTAGAGAGAGAGTCTGGGAGAGGAGAATGGCACCTGGTGTAGAGAATAAATTGAGAAACATGATAAAATTAGGCAGGAATAAGGCCTCGCAGACTGGGGATAATAAGATATTGGGAACGGAGAAATATGATTATCTCAACTCTGACCTAAGGCCAAGGAGAGAGAGAAAGGAGAGATTTGTCTAGAGTATATTTTGGAAAAGTCTAAAGTAATTATTTGTACCATATTTTGAGTGCATTCAGTTTCTCCAATACCTGATTCTACACTCAACATCACTCTGCTCCTCAAATCTATTGTCCTCTTTCTCTTCCTTCTCTGTCTCTCTCTCTCTTTTCTCTTGCTCATACACTCTCCAAACATCTTCATCCAAAAGAGATGATTATCGTGCAGCAACATGGATGACTCTCAAAGCAAAATGCTAAGTGAATAACACCAGACTTAAAAAGGTTACATACCGTATGAGTCCATTTATGTGACATTCTGGAAAAAGTAAAACTATAGCAACAGAAATTAGTTGCCAGAGACTGGAGGCGGGGGAAGAGGATTGATTGCAGATAAAGGGAGAACTTTTTGGAAGGATGAAAGTAGTCTATATCTTTATTACGGTGGTGCTTACACAGCTGTATTAGTCAGCTAGGGCTGCCATATAAAATACTACAGATGGTTTAAACAAGAGAAATTAATTTTTCTGTGGTCCTGGAGGCTGAAAGTCCAAGATCAAGGTGCTGGCAGGGTTGGTTTCTTTTGAGGCCTCTTTTCCTGGTGTGCAGATGGCCACCTTCTTGCTGTGTCCTCACATAGCCTTTTCTCTATGGGGAAAGAACCATATAAGCCACATATATCATGCATATACCAGACAGGTTTTGAGTTTCTTTCAGAAGAGTACGTTTGAACAAAAGAAATCTAGGACTGAGCTGTAGAAAAGTGGGTCCAATGACTGCTTCGGAGAGATGAGTCAAACCCAGGTGACCTGGAGATGACTTGGAGCTACATGGATCATTTAAAACTGGAATCACCAATAGGGTGAGTCAACTTCTCATTCCACACAAGTGGATGTCATCATTTCTCTCTCTATCAGCAAGTACACTCCTGATATCTTCTCCTCTTCTTATAAGGACGGTAGACCTGTCGGAGTAGAGACTCACCCTTATGACCTCATTTATCTGTAATTAGCTCCTTGTGGCCCTGTCTCCAAATACAGTCACGTGGAGGGCTTCAACGTGAATTTTGGAGGTACACAATTCAGTCCATAATAATGATTGTATGATCAAAATTCCAGAATTGTGCACCTTAAAAGGGCGCATTTTAATCTCTGTAAATTATACTACAATAATCAAAAAATAAATTATTCATTTATGTAAAAATTGTACTGTACATTTAAAAACAGAAAAAAAATACATTTCTATGAGTATCCAGAAAAATACAACTAGTTTTTCTTTTTATGATATTCATTTCTCTAATGAGGAAAAACACTTCTAAGACCTCCCCCCAGTGGTAGTATTGACTGACTTAAATGCATCATTGAAGTCATATTGTTTTTGATTCTGTAATATGTTTAGTAAATAGAACAATTCAGGGCAGAAACCTCTTGCAGAAGAAGGCTGCAAATGTAGGCTACATTAGGAATCCACTGGGAGATTGGTCTGGAGCAGCAGATGGGAAAGCCTGTAGATATGGGTGGTAGCCAAATTCATATTTTTCTGTAGCTTATTTGGGGGCTGGCTGAGGTCAAACTTGAAATAATTTAGGACAGATTTTGGGGGAAGCAGTCTGGTACAGTGGGAAGTATATGGCCTTGAATTAAGTCTTGGATTTAGATGGTTAGACAAGGGTTTCAATATTGGCTTCTCCACTTGTTATCAGGAAAGTTATTTAACCTCTCTGGATCTTTATTTCCTCATCTGGAAAGTGGGCTAAGAAAAGCTAGCATGCAGGGTTGTCATGAGAATTTGAAATAAAGAATGTAAAACCCCATTATGGTGAGCTGGCACTTCATAGGTACTTAACAATCCATAGTATGTAGTATTCCTTGTGATTTGGACAGCAGAATTCATAATAGGTTAGGCCCAGAGATAAAAAGCTGAGGTCTATCGGGTCGCGGGGATCTGATGTGGGCCAGTACCCTGGAGAGTTCCTTTGGGGGCCAATTGCTATGTCTAAGGAATGATGGAAGACTTCTTTTTTCCCTCTAGGACCCTAGAGCTACTTTCTGAAACTCTCTGCGAAAGAGTCTTTCCCTTATTATGACAAATTTAGTACCCAAGGATAAAGGGATTTATCTTTATTCACTGGAGAGCGTTTGGCCTCTGAGTCAGAAGGAAAAGGTATTTCTTCTGCCCTAGGTGGAGTTTCCACAGGATCCCCCCGGCTAGATAACACTAGTACAATTAAGGGGTGGACACATATAATAGGAAAGTGTTGATGAGCAAGTCCACTGCTTGGTGTGGTGGAAAGTGCTCTGCATTAGAAAATAGGAAACCTGGGCCATTGACCTATTTTTTTCTCTAAGCAGGTGATTTGAGGTAAATAATTGTTCCTCTTTGGGTTTTGTTTTATGACTCTATGAAGGGTGGAATTGAGATAAATGACTTTTAAGGCCCTTTCCAGCTAGGATATTCTATGTTTTGAAACTGGAGAAGGATCCTAATTAATCAATTGATTTATACAAGGCTTGACGTGACATTCACTCCACGTTGAGCCCTGTGCTACGTTCTGGGCAGTCAGTGATGAACAAGCCAGACATAGACCTCTCCCGGCATAAGCTTGTATCTCTATTGTAATACTACCTGTCCAGTTTCCTTCTCACTTAATGCTTTTATCAGTGACATAGAAGCCATATTAATTCCATTTGTGGGATGTTCAGAGCTAGGAGTTTTGACATTGGAAAATCTGATTCTTGTAAAATCAAGTTCAACAATAGAACAAAACACTTTTTAAAGTTTGGAAAGACAGGCCAACATTCATAAGGTAAATACATAAGACACAATTAAGTACAAATAGAAGGAAAGTCCTTAACTCAGGTTGAAAATAAATTAAATTTACAGGTATGGGATAAGACATATAGGGTGGTAGCTTTAAGTATCTGATGTGCTCTTCTGCTCAGCCTCCGGGAATTACATAATCACAAAGTAACATTAGTCACAATGTTGGAAAATAAATAAGTCTCCATAAGATCTCTGAGCCTGGCATTTTTACAGTGCCAATGATATGGTTGGGAACCAGTTCCAGCATCTCTTCCACTCAGTACTCTCCCCTCCTTTTCCTTCCATTTGCTTCTTTGAGAGCAGAGTGTGCCTTATCTAATGTGAGATCCACTCCTGTATCGCTAGTCCATAGTTCTTTGATTTGCACATGATAGGAAATTAATAAAGTGAAATCATACCCAACTTTACATGTGAAAATAGACCAGGAGTTTTAATTGATATTGGTTAACTATGTGATAGAGCTGCCAGGAAATACCAAGTTCATCTTGAGCTGTGTTGACAGAAGTGGCAGTGGGCATTAAGAGAATTCTGTACTTGTGCTGGGCAGGCAAGTTCACAAACATTGTGTCCCATTCTGCATATCACTTTTAGGGAGAGACATTAAAATTAGAGACTGTCCAAAGAAGAATGAAAAAATTGGTGACAGTATAGTAAAGAGGTTAAGGCCATCCACTTTGGAGTCAGACAGACTTGTTCAGGTCCAAGCTCTGACACTTTCTGTGACCTTTGGGAAGTTACTTAACCTCCCATAGTCTCAGCTTCCTTAACTATACAATGGAAATAGTGAACAGTACATATCTCATGGAGTTATGGCAAGGAATATGATGAAGTAATAAATTATGATTTATATCTGGAGGAATTAGAGTTGTTTAGCCAGAAAATTTGAAGACATAGGAGTTAGGAGTGGTGAGGGAAGTGAATGGGAGGTGATATCTATCTGTAGATATTTAAACAACTGCTGTTGGGAAGAGACATTGGACTTATTTTGGGTAGAGTCATATGACAGAATTAGGTCAAATAATATGATTTGCAGAGAAGATAATATTGCTTCAACACATGGAAGAGATTTTGACAATCAGCCTTGTTTAGAAGTGGAATTCAAGACCTTAGCGTGTGTTTGAGCATATACTGATTTGCATGTCTTAGGATGGTGTAGAAAGGAGTCCTGCACTGGTGAGTGAGTTTGGGCTCTTAGGGGTTGCCAGACTTCATTGTGCTTAAGAATCATTTGGGAGTAGAGCTCAGGAATCTCTAAGGAGCACCTTAGGTAGTTCTGATAAAGCTCGTCCTTGCATAGGTAATTCAGACCCCTGGACTGGAGGATGTGTCTCCTTTCACCTACATTAGGCTATGATGGAATTCTGGTGGGGAGGTGATGAGGGCAAGAAGATACAAAGATAAGAAAGTGGCAAACATATTTTGAAGAATGGAGCTGTCAAGTAGGAGTGGTTGGGAGTCTGATTGGAAAGAAGATATGGCCCGTGTGTGGAGAGATTTAGATGCTGGGTACAGGAGTTACTAAGCAGGGCTCCATGATAAATGTAATGCAAAGGTAGTTACAAAAATTTCTCATTCTGGAAGGATGAGCTATATGATGAATAATGGCAATTCCAGACACTCTATTCCTTCCCTCTTGGAGTTCACCATCTTGGAACCTGTAACTTGAATCATCACCTTCCATTTTCTTCATTCCTGAGCTGCTCTGAGTTAGACAACGTGTGGTGATTGATCCACGACATTAATGATCCTTTCCATCCCAGTATGTGGAAAGAAAAGGAAGACTCTCACTTATGTAGTTCTCCTGGGAAGTAGAGGAAGCACCCACCGGTCTGCTCAACTGAAAAGCAACAGTTTCAAGATCAACAGTCTTGATGATGTCAGAGGTGTCAAGGGCTGGAGGCCAAGTTCAGAGTTTTCATCTGAAGGAACAAGTTCTTCTGCTGAAGTCCCACCTACTGAATTCCTCAGTTTAGGCACTTTTGTTCTTATCTCAAGGCAATTCTGAAGTTAATTAGTTGCAATTATTAGCTCTGCTGCAGTAGAGTGCACAATAACAGAAGGGAGAAATGAAGCCATTGGGGAGATGCAATTGGGTGTTCTGAGACAGCACACAGGGGAAGTGCAGCTGATCCCACTGACCAATTGAAGTCTTAAAAAAGAAAAGTCTAAAACCAAAATCTACTCCCGAATCCTCAGAGAGCCAAGGACACATAGAAATGCCAAACATGAGGCAGATACTGTACTTACACAGTGTTCCTTCTCTTATCTGCCCACATCCTGAGGCAATGTCCCTGAAGATGGTTTCCTGTGGGAATAAACCACAGCAGGCAGAAAGAACAGTGGGGCTTATCAAAACTGTAGTTTTGAACACTTGCTTTTGTTTATTAGTTGTGCGATTTGGGGTCAAACAGTTCCATCTCCTGTGGGATGAGGGTAGAGACACCAACCATGCGGGGTGTTGGGAGCCTGGTATGTGAAGTACCTATGGCCATACTTTCAGTTTGGTAGATGCAAATTGAATTCGTGATGGTCTCCATCGCAACCTGACTCTCCAGCTGGACCAACACACAACTTTCTTGGCCCTGCTTTTGTGCCTTCATGAAGACACCACTATTTCTATTGTCTCCACTGTTCTAGTAGCATTCCTGGCCAAACGTATCTAAATTTGCATCCTTTCAGCAAGGTACTATAGTAATGTGTTTAAGAGTGTGGGAGTTCTATTAGTTTCCCAGGGCTGTTGTAACCAGGTACCAAAAACTGAGGAGCTTAAAACAACAGAAATTTATTGTCTCGTAGTTCTGGAGGCTACAAGTCTGAAGTCAAGGTATCAGCAGGGCCGTGCTCTCTCTGATGGCTCTAGGGTAGGATCCTTTCCTCTTCTAGCTTCTGGTGTTTGCCATCAGTCCTCGCCTTTCTCTGGCTTGTAGATGCATCATTCCAGTCACATGGCTATCTTCTCCCTGTGTGTCTCCGTATCGTCTTCCTTCTGTGCACGCCCATCTCTGTGTCCAAATTTCCCCTTTTATAAGGAGAATTAGAGCCCACCCTGATGACCTTATTTTAACTTGGTCACCTCTGTAGAGACCCTATTTCCAAATAACATCCCAATCTGAGGTACTGGGGATTAGGATCTCAACATAACTATTTGAGGTGATGCAATTCAACCCATAACAGGTGTCACACAGATCTGGGTTCAAATCTTTACCCTACCATCCGTTAACATGATCTTGGTCAAGTTGTTCATCTCTCTGAGCCTCAGTTTCCTCATCTCTAAAACCAGGACTACATTATTAACCACCTCATAGGGTTGTTATGAGGATGAAAGGAGAAACTGTTTGCCAAGTGCCTGGGAAGTGATGAAGGGAAGGGAATTTTCATGGACACATCACTTTTTTTAGGGAGAGAGGAAGGCCCTTCTCAGAAGCCCCCAGAAGGGATGAGTCTCATTTTCCGTGTCCTACATACAAGAGAGGCTGGGAAAGTGAATATCTGACGTTCTCAGCCTCGACAATTGGAGACATGGCCCTGCCAGCAAAGAAGAGGTGGGATATGGGTGGGAAGTGATTGCCAAGTAGCAACCAACAGTGTCTGTCAGGCCTGGGTAGCAACTGTCTTTTCTGCACACCCTTCTCTTTGCATTTCCCCAGTAGAACTCAGGCTTTCTCTGAATATATGTATACAATATCTATATACATACCCAAGTATACTCAGGTATGAGTTGACTAAATGTGGATAGTGATGGAGTTGACTGGGGTTCCTCTCCTCACAGTGACGTACGGGGACTGGATGGTAGTCCCCCTCCATCCCTTTGTGACTTGAAGCATGAAGCTTAATTGAAGAGGTGTCCCTTTCCTCAGAGAAGAGTACAATTTTGCCATCAAGAGTACCTGATACATTGGTTTCTTTACCATCTCAATAGAGGGCTAAGAAAGAGACCAACCAGCTGTGTTGGAAACTTATGATGGGGGGAGGTTATTCCTCAGACTTTGTTCAGCCTCAGAGACTAGGCCTTAGATCTCCAACTATCCACAAGGGTTTAGGAATAATAGTAAATGAATTCAGGAGGATGGAAACAATCATTTTCAGGTATGTTTCTTAACATGGAATCTCTCCTTCAAATAGAAGCTTACAAAGAAGCCCACTGCATAAAACATATTTCAGCAGAGCTATTCTGGTTGTATGGGGTGATTTGGGAAGACCCCAGGCCCATTGCATTTACCCTATTTTTTTGCAGTGTCCCTTAAGGCACCTTTGTGGAACCACTCAGCCACCTTGGGAATTCAAAAACACTGGGTTAAATGTTCATTGGAGAGGATACAATTTCCAACCCAGACCCATCAAAATCGATGTCTAATTTTGAGTCTGGGGAAGGAGAACAGAATCTCTCTACAGTAGCAGGGAGCCCACAATCCAGTGCCAGAGGTTCTGTGGACCCATGCACAGCCTCCTTCTCTGTGATTTCTCCTGAGTTCTGTAGTTCTCCATCTCTCAGATGGAGAGTGCTTTCTGTGTTCCCAAGGTGACAGCAGGACCCCCAAGTTTCTCTGAGGCATTGAGTCAGCTGCAGATCCTCACACTGACTTCAGGGGATAGAGGATTTCTTGGTCTTTTGATGCATAAACACAGCTTCTAGCTAGTGTTCCTACTGAGTTCAGTATCCCTATAATGCCCCCAAGGTGTAGGAATGGAACTGGCCTCTTGACAGCATTGCTTAGGACCACAGGCAGGCAGCAGGATCCTTGCAACATCTGGATATGTATTCAAACCTGGTTGTACGCCAATGTAGCCCAGTGGCTGAGAGTCAGACTTTGCATCTGCCACACTGATTTTGAACCCAGCTTTCCTCTTTCTAGCTGTACAAACTTGGGCAAATTACTTCTCAGCCTTAGTTTCAGTAGGTAGAAAATAGAGATAAGGGTATTCCCATCTTAAGATTGTCACGAGTATTAAATGAAGTGATGTGTGCAAAAACAGTTGTCCCTGTGTGTGCTCTCAGTAAGTGCCCCGTTGCTGCTGGTGTGGCTTCTGGAAGGTGTAGAATACTTCAACTTCCTGGCTGGATCACTATCACCATTTTTACTGTTAACGTTACCTTCAACCATTTGACCCTTCTTTCAGAAACATGATCGTTGCTGAGCAAGTCTCAACCCTTCTGTGAGGCAGGGCCCGGCTAGCTGGAATGTCCTGTAGTAACCTCATCACCACTAATAGCTGAGCACCATGAGCAGAGGGAGAACAGAAGGAAACTGAGTGGGATCTCATGCATGCTTAGATATCCTGTTATTTTGGTGCAGGCATGGGTGAAGGCACTGAGAAGTACACAGTGAGCTGAACGAGAAAGGCAGGGGCAGGAAGAAGGATGTGCTTTGAAAAACGAAATGACCTTCTGGCTATCTAAAGCCCCAGGGTGGAATACTAAATGGTTGAGAGCACTGGGTTTCTCATAAAATAAAACCTGGTGTGATAATGATATTATAGTGACGATGGAGTTGGATGCTTAAATATTTAAGGGTGAAAATCTCTCCCGAACTTCTGGTCCCATCCCAGATCTGCTAAAATAGATTCTTGATAATGGGACCTGTGCAGCTGTCTTGTTAACAAGCTTTCCAGGTGATTCTGCTTAGCATGCTCATTGGTTGATTGTTGGGATGTGTGGAGTTATTCCAAACCCACGTCCCTTGGTTAAATGCTCTCCGAATGTGGTGTAGAAGCACAGAGGTGCAGAATTTCTTATAATAATTATCATGTAGGTAGCATTTCATAGCAGTTGAAGGAACTCTGGTTTGGGATAAGGGGACCTCAATCTAATCATCATTTTCTTTCAATTTCCCCAAAGGAATTTGGACTAATCATATAACTGCTGTTTCTCAGAGAGAATGGTTGCTCCTTCCACTACCTTATAATCATTACAGGGTCTGTACAACAGCAGGGACAACCACAATTATCTCTTATATGCAGTGTTACAAAATTTCTTGTTATCTTAGATTTTTCTATGCTTCCCAATTTTTCTAGGAAAATTATAGACTGTCACATTTTACTTATCTTGAACTTAGCTGTCATACACTCACAGTAAAAAACCAGAAGGGAAAATCACATTTACATGCACACACACATGCAGACATATTTTCTCTCTCTCTACTGCTTTCTCTCTCTCTCTCGCTCTCCCTCTCTCTCTCACACATGCACACCTTTAATTAAACAGCCAGATAAGATGGCACTAAGACTCAAGGTACTTTAGATGTAGGCAATCCTCTTAGACCCTTACTCAGAGCTTATTTACTCTTATTTTATGTGTAATTCTAACAGAACTTGGTTATCTAACTTCCAAGCCTCAAGTAGAACAGAAATAGCAAACAGAACAAAAATGGGTTGACATAGGTAGATAATGCTGAGAGCAACAAAACCTGAGAGCTGAATGCCCAACAATAAGGCAGAAGGAAAAGGGAAAAAACTATAACAACAGAGCAATCTGGAGCCACTGAGTCTAGGGGTAAATAATCCTTTGTGCCTCCGTGGATCCTGGCAATGCTGTGATACAGCACATTCTGATCCCTTCTGTTTTTGAGAACAACTCTGAATCACCAAGGAGGCTAAATTAAGTTCTGTATTTTCTGTTTAGGAAGCGTGGACGTGGGTATTCTAGCTAAGAGTGATTTGTAACAAAAATGTTAAAAACTTTCAGATAAGATTTGGCTTCTGAGAATTAAAGAGTTTTAGAGTTGGAAAGCATCGTAATCATCATAAAATTAGAATGTATCAAGTGGGCATTTGACAATAACTCTCTCCATTGTACGACCAACCAGTTGTGATCTTCTGCTACCATTAAGTTGGTGAGCTAGAGAGAGGAAATCTTTTTGCCATCCCAGTGTTAGATGAATCTTAATATCCTTTCCAAAACTGTAGAGAAAGAAGTTGGAGGTAAAGAAGAGAATTCATCGATCGCCACAAATAGCACGTCTGAACATCTTTCCTACTGCTTCCCTTCAAGTACCTTGTATTCCCACCCACATCTGCAACATCCCCTCTCCATTCCATCTGCTCCACGCTGCCCCAGCTCACAGGTCCAAATCTTTCCTCTTCTTCAGTCTAGCTTAGTGCCTCCTCTTCCGAGAAGCTGTCTGGAATCCTCGGTGGAAACTGATCTCTCCTTCTCTGAACTTCCAAGGGATGTTACTGATCTCTCTCATGGTACATTTCAATTTCCATACTGAATAATATGTTTTTTCTTTGTAAATTGTGCTTTTTTCCTCTTAATAACCTGTAAATTGCTTGAGGACCAAATCTGGATTTGACTCATTTCTGTGTTTCCAATAGCACCTGGCACAGTGTCTCATGTATAACGGGTGTTTGATAAACGCGTACTACATGCATTAATGAATGAAGTGAGCCAGCCAGGTATTTATCCTTTGTATTTGTCAATGCTACCTGGTTGATAGAGAATTAGAGATTCTAGGAGAAATATGAATTTACAGACAAGGGCATTCATATGGAAAATTAGTATTCTGATTCTTTGTCCCTTAGGGGAGTAACAACTTTCCGTCCTCTTAAAATGTGGGGCCTAAGAGTGATGTCCTCTCTCCAATGAAGAGAAAGTCATTGAACAGCATAATGTGCCATTGCACTTATGGCTATGGCCTCGAAGCACTCCATGGTTCGTTGGTTCCTAACAAAAAGTAGTCTAAAACACCTTATATTTGTGTAACGTGCAGAGTTTTAAAATGCTTTGATATACACTTCTTTTGGCTGTCATAAAAAAATATAGTGGCAAGTAGAACAGATGTTATTATCCTTGCTTTTAAGATGAAGATTCTGAAACTCAGTGAACCAATGTGAATTATGCAAGTTAACGTGAGAAGTGGCAGAATCAGGGTCATTGTTGTCAACTTAGTCTAGCACCTAAGCTGGTAGAACACAGAAATTACTAATTCAAACCTTTCTTGTTTGGTTTAGCCTAAGTGTTCTTTTGCATCTTTGAACACTCACAGTCAACACTGATTCTCCCAATCATTTTTCATTCCCTACCTTATATTGTAAGTTTTTTTTAAAATATGAGATAATGTGATGGTTAATTTTGTGTGTCAACCTGACTAAGCCATAGGACCCAGATATTTGGTTAAACGTCAGCCTAGATGTTGCCGTGAAGGTATTTTTAGATGAGGTTGACATTTAAATCAGTAGGCTTTGAGTAAAGCAGATTACCTTCCATAATGTAGAAGGGTCTCATCTAACCAGTGGAAGGCCTTAAGAGAAAAAGACTGAGGCCTCCCAAAGAAGAAGGAATTCTGCCTCCCGAAGCCTTTGGACTTGAGTTGTCTCTGAGTCTCCAGCCTGCCTGCCCTGCAGATTTTAGACTTGCCAGCCCCCACAATTATGTGGGCAAATTCCTTAAAACAAGTCTCTCTCTCTCTCTCTCTGTATAAATATATATATATACATATACGCATTCTATTGGTTCTATTTCTCTGGAGAACTCTGACTAATACAGATAACTCCTAATTTATAAGGATAATTTGTTTTATAAATGTATTGAAATTTAACATACAAGAACTTAATGAATTCATAATAATACCAAACTTTTTTAAAAGGAAAGAAAAAGAGAAACATCCCCACCAGAAAACAAGCAAACAAAATACTTCAAAAACAAAAAACTGAACACTACTGGAAGTAACTAGGATTTCAGCTCCTTACTCTGAAAATTGACCATTAAAAGGAAAGAGTTGAACATTTATTCTCTACTTCCTGTATAAACCACACTGGAGGGTAACTGAGCCCTAAGTGATGAGGGAACATTTTTTTTTCTTACAAAACAATTCCAGCCAATAAATGTAGAAGGAATGACAGAACTAGAACCATTTTCTAACCTCTAATACAACAACTCGGGCAATTATCAACAATGGATGAAACCGTGAGAAGAAAGGTTGAATAAGAACTTTACAAGGGCTTGATCATGCTGATACCACCTGAATCTACTCATCAATTTATGTATCACTAAAAATGGGACAACCAGAAATTCTGGACCTCCTGACATGACGTGATATACAGCAAACAGAATCATCTATAAACAATTCTTGCCAAAAAAGAAGTTGAAGCTAAATTGAACCTTTAACTAACTTCAATTTCCTGTACAGGAAATACAGAAGCTAGGAAAACAAATTAAAGTAAATAACAAAACAAATGAGCAAGCCCAAACAGATAGGGTGACCAAGAGTGAAAGGGGCGTTATTTGTAATTATGCTGAGACGGAAGACATAAACTGGGATTGTTCCATGCACAACTGGAGGAATGTTCATCATAAGAATTTGGTACATTTTGGGGGGTTTGCTGATTGCAATGACATGGTCCAATTTTCTTACCTATTTCCTTCTTTTGGTCTTCAATCAACACCCAAAACCCTATCTCCTGTGTCTGGCCAGGACACTAGTCACATGTCTGCTGAGCCTGTAGTAGAAACTGAAGACACTTGCCCACATGATCCTTGAAGCCTGGAAGCACTTGCCTTTCCTCTGACTCTCAGGCAGAGGCATCCCGACTCCAGCCTGTTGGTGTGGAGGCTGCGTTACGAAACACTCCCCCAAAGGCCCCTTGCCTTTCTTTTAAATACTTGCACAAATAATAGATATTCATTGTAGAAAAATTGGAAACTACACCTAAGTATAAAGAAGAAAAATTTGACAGTTACCCAGGGTTCAATACTGCTAACATTTTAGTGCATGTGCTTCTAGACATAAATATATATATTATATTTTTTGTACCATCGTGGGATCATATTTTATATGCTATTCTGAAATTTGCTTTTTTCACTTAATTTTGTTTCATTAACATATGACCATATTAATGAATTTACTGCTACAAGGAATGCATACTATTCCGTTGGAAAGATGTGCCATAGTGTATTAAACCATACTCATTTTTGAACATTTATCTTGTTGCCAACATTTTGCTCTTTATTCATCTTTGTATATCCTTTTTATTTACTTACTCAATTTTTTTCCATAGTGGAAATTTCTGAAGGAGGAACTGATGGATCAAAATGTTTTCAAAATTTAAAGGTTGTTGGCATATCTGGTCGAGTTGCCTTAAAAATAACTTGTATGAATGTATATGCTCAGCAACAGCATGTGAACACTCATCTTCTATCATCATCATCAGCAGCAGCAGCAGCAGCAGCATCACCACCACAGCTAATGTTTATTGAGTTCTTAGCATTTGCCTGGCAAAGTTCTAAGCATTTTATTCATAGCAACTCATTTAATTGTCACAACTTCTCTGTGGTAGATACTATGCTTCTTCAAAATGTATGAAACGGAAACTGATTACACATGATTATCTTTAAAAACCAGAAGTATGAGAGTGGAAAAAGTTAAAAAAATTATTTCCTGCGTATAAAAATCCCACTTTATTGAATAGCCACTGTTAAAAGTTTGTGCATGTTTGTTTAGATATTTCCTATGCATATAAAAACATGTGTGAATATACTTTTTTTTTTAAACACAGACGAGGTCATACTACATATACCATCAAGCTCCTCTGTAATCAGCATTTTTTTCTAGCAATATATCATGGCCATCTTTCCATGACAGTTCATGCAGATTTACCTCATCCCCTTTTATAGTTGCATGACTATATTGTATTCTGATTGTATCAGTGTATCATGTTGGCTCATATGTCTCTTCCACCTCCCCAGCCACGCTGTAAGTTTTATAAATCTATAGCACAACTTTGTAGCACTTAGCAAGGTCTGAGCTCATAGCAAGTGAACACCGAATGGAAAGAGTTATTTTTCTGTAGAGTGTATATTTTCTCTGAAAACCCAGGTATAGTAAATGGAATTGCCAATCTGAGAAATGCCATCCTAAGGAAATTAGAAATCTCTAGGCTTCAGTTAATGCCTTTTGCAACTGGCTGCAGTTGGTTGTGTATTTTTGTGGGAGTCATAACACCTTTGAAGTTTACCAATTAGTTGCATCATCCAAAGCATCTCAAGTAGAGTGGAAAATCACTAGAAAGGTGCCAGGGAAGCTTATGTTCTGGTACTGACCGTGCCAGCTGTGACCCTGAACAGGGCACACTTCCTTTCTGCTTCTCTTTGCTGTTGCATTAGGGGTTTGGACTGGCGGGCCATGAGGGCCCTATCTAGCTTTGAGATCCTATGAATTTACAAGCCAGAGCAAAATCCACCTCTGTGAGCCACGCACTAAGAATGGGCATGACAGCTCATGTTCCCCGAAGCATCACTTTAACTCTTGGCATGTACACTTGACATTTTTTAAGATGGAAACATACAGAAAGGAGAGCATGTGATATCGTCTTTAGAGAGAGAGTAATATGTGAGCCAGATCTGCCGTATGGTCTCCTAGAAGCAGAGCAGGAGAAAACCAGTCTATGCTATTCATTCTTTACTACTCGAAGCATCTTCCAAACAGCTGTGCAGCCACGATTTGGAATGCCATGTTACAAGGATGCAGGGATACGCTAGGTATGGTCATAGGTAAATTCACTTGTTTTATTTAGAAAGTGAAAACAAAGTACCAACTTATATACACACTATGATTGTTAATATGTAAAATATACATTAAAAATGGCAGAAAATGCAACAAAACAGTATAGGATTATCTCTGGGTAATGAGATTACGGGTAATTCCTATTTTCTTCTCTATACTTTGCTCAAAGTTTCCCCAATGAATAGGCATTCCTTTCATAATCAGAAAAATACAATCAAAGAATGCTTACAAATATTAATTTAAAAAAGCAGACAATTACACTGAATGCTACTGGAGATCGCTTAGGATAGTTATCATCATCATCATCTCTCTCTTTTCCTTTTCCGTAGTTTTCAAGTTCACCTTAACAAACACGTGTATTAATTGTAGAAGGAAAAGCACCCCGACCAGGGCAATTGCCTACACCAAATTCATTTTCTCCCTTTTCCTTTCTAATGAAACCCTGATTTTTGGGGGGGATGTCAATGTACTGAGCAAAAATCTGCATCTTCCAGGCTCCCTTGCAGATGAGGGTAGACATCTGATTAAGTTCTAGCCAATGAAATGTAAGTAGAAGTTGTTGAGTGGGTCTCTCAGCTGACTTAACTGGAATGTGCCTACTTGCCTTTCCTTTCTTCCCTGCCTGGCACTAAGATGTCAGGTTTGGAGCCTCAGGGGCCATCTTCTAAGAAGACAACCTCAAGGAGAGAAATCATGAAGCAAAGCTGGTGGAACACCAATGGGGGGACTTTGGAGCCACTGTACCAGGCTGAGCCATCTCTCTCCCAACTTCAGGCTGCAGGAGAGAGAATAAAGTCCCCATTATGTTTTAGCCTCTGTATTTTGTGTCTTTGTCAGTCATAGCCGAGCACAGTTTCTAACTAATACATCCACTTAAACACACACACACACACACACACACAACTTTTTAATTCCTAACGATGTTGACCATCTTAAAAAAAGGTTTTGGGGGAAGGCAATTGAAATTCACTTAGGATGGAAATAAAAGGCAATGTTCTACTAAAAATTAAAGATTGTCTCTGAGGCTCCAATAAATCTAATCTGTTTCACAATGTCACTGTTCCATGCATAGTGGTAACTTCATTATTTTTACATTTGGGGACAGTAAGTTTGTTAATCCACCCCAGCAACTAGGAAATCAATGTATCACCATATGCCTACAGTGAGATCATTTGTCATGGTTTATGCTCCTTCCAAAGAGAGCACAACAGACCTTGACTTGAAGAAACATCAACGTGGGGATAGTTATTTGAAATGTCAGATGGAAAACATGTTTGAAAATGGGATACGTGCATGCATCCTGTGAAAGGGAAGGACTCAACCCTCTGTTAAGCTTCCCTTTGCAACTCCCTGATCAACAACAATGACACAACCATAGGCAGTTTTTCAGGACAAATCCTCCTGTCACTAGGTGCTTCATTCTGAAAGGCCAGGAGGGTAAGAAGGAAGAAAGGTCAAGAGAAAGGAAAGATGCAGGGTCAAAAATGCCAGAGCTGGAAGGACCTTGGGAGGTTGCTGATTAACTTCAGTGCTTTCCTTTTGTAGAGGAGCAAGTGATGCCTAATGCTTCCCTGGAAGTTAGTGACTGGGTTAGAACTAGATCTCAGGGCACTGGCCCAGGCTGCCGCTCCAAGGCATAGGTACTGGATGAGGAATATGGATGAGAAGCAAGCACAGAGTCTAATGGCTCAGAGGCGTTGGCTACCAACTCAAGGAGGAAGTTGTAGCTATTTTCCTGGTGGTTGAGTAGAGGTGCCACCATAGAGGAAAGAGCAAAGAGGAAAAGACGAAGTTAGGGTGATTGAGTGTGGCTGGGGCCAGAATGGGTAGAGAGATGGAAGGACT
Source organism: Equus quagga (assembly GCF_021613505.1). NCBI lineage: Eukaryota > Metazoa > Chordata > Mammalia > Perissodactyla > Equidae > Equus > Equus quagga. The sequence continues at coordinate 86,553,392 of NC_060277.1, read as the reverse complement.
CATCTCTTTTGATCCAGTTTCTCAGCCTCCTCTTCACTGTGCCTGTGAAGTGACAGCTCTGACGTCATCTCGGCTGCCTCATTTATTACAAGACCATCTGCTCCATTTCTCTAGTCCTCCATGCTTGGAGACATCAGAGCCGCCCAGCTTCCTCCCTACTGTCCCTGGGGCAGTTTGTTTCCACAGGAGAGTGATTCCTATTCGGCAGCTGAAGTAAACAGTCCCTTCCCGGTTGCCGTGGGGAGTTGAAACAGATATACAAGACACTCACTCTTTTGTGGGAGGTGCTTAAGATCCAGCCAAGAGAGAGAATCCAAAAGAAATGAGTAGGATTTACAAACTAACAGAAGAAATTACCTTTGCATATAAAAAAAATCATCAAGAAATCTTCCCAAACATTCTTAGCAATACAAAGATCTGGCCCAAGCTTGAAAACAACTGGTTTTTATTTTTTTTTTAAATATTTCCTAGATAAGTTCTTGGATGAGGTTTCCATCCCCACTCATCCAGAGCAGAACCTGGGGTAGCTGGGGGAAGACTGGGGGTAGATTGTGCCCATTACCCATAGACAAAATCGGGGGCAGCACGGTGGAGTGGGGTAGAGCAGTGGTCTCAGGGAGAGGTGCACAGGAAGATCCATATAATATACATATAATTTATACGTATTACACGTCTGTGTCTATAACGCACAACTGTCTACAAATCTATGCATATTTAAATATGTATTACTTAAATATACATAAATGTATACTTATTTAAATATATATATACATGCACACACACAGGTGAGTACTAAAATTTTCTTCACTGACAGGAATGCATGCTCAAAGGCATTTGGAGGCCACTGGTTTAGAAAATGGGCTTTAGAGTCTTAGCTGCGAAAAACGTATAAAACTGGGAAAATGCTAGTACCTCTTAGGGTTGTAGTGAAGATTCAGACAATATATGCAAAGTGCTTAGTGGTTTTTCCTGCTCCTTGGTAAGCTTCATGAGAACAAAACTTGCAGCTGTCACATGCATAATGTATTCCCTGGGCCTGGCATGAGGTCTGCATAAAGTAGGTGCATTATAAATATTAGTCAGATAGATGAGTGGTTGATAGGTTTATGCAATTCCTTCCACATTAACTGTAACTGCGCTCCCATCTGTGTTGCACAAACAACAACGTGGGAGTACACAGAAGTGAGAAACACGTTATGATTGGGATAACCTTCAATTCACCCCTTACAAAAAAGTAGGTGAACCATTCACAAACTTAGGTAATTTATTTTTAGTAACAAATGACTTGCAGCACACCTCACAACTGATGGGGATTCACCAATATACTATGACCCCATCCATGGGTGTGAGCCAACTGTTATAGCCAAAGCGACACCTTTTGATCTAATCTGGTTGGATTCTTTCATGAGATACATTTGTACAAATCACTGTCTAAACAGTGCTTCTTTATAACACCCAAAATGGGTAAATGAGAGAAAATGAATGTAAAGTATGAGAGCAGCAGAGACTTAGGTTAAATATGGAGAGATTTTCTTGATGGCAAGAATTGTCAAATTCAGTCCTATTGCCATTTAAGAAACCAATTGTTTTCTGATCTGAATCTTCTGGTTTTCCTCCTGAGCGTGTGTATCATGTCTGTTACATATAAGTTTTTCTCCAAAATTCTATCATAATATTAGTTTTTCTCAATGGCAAACAACTTTTCACTGATAAATTTCCATGACAAGAATGTCTTTATCAATTCTGACAAACAGTTCAGATTCCAAATTCCACTGCCACATTTCCGCTGAGCAATTTTAAGCCTGTTGGGCAATTTTAAGCTCTCCCTTGGAGCAGCATGCTTTTCTCTCCCTTGGTCGCTTTCATCCTTCCAAACCAATTCCCCATCTTTCTAGTATCTCCTAAGCCTTGCACGCCTCTCAACTTTGGAGAGCCACCAAGCTGAAGATGTGCTTGATGAGAGAACCAGCAGACCCCAGCACGTGGCTGGTTTCTAATTAAATAACAGTTAAGCACAGAGAAGCCTTGAACAAAAAATAAATATGTGCAGACAGCTTCCCATTATCTTGGGAGGATGTGAAATAGCTAAGATCTTTCTTAATCCTGCTGTCACAAAGCCCTTATCTGCAACACTGACAGTCCAAGAAGGTCAAAGTCGAAATGAACTGTTACAACAGGGGTAGATAATAAATGCTCTCTTGCTTTCTACATTTCAACCACCAGTGTTCTCAGGGAAGATGAAACCATGAGAAAAAGCCTGCCTTTGATACTCTTGAGCGATCTTGGACTGTGTCTGCCCTCTTGTTCTCAGGGACTTTTGCCCTCATCAAGAGGATTGTGTTATTTGGTGCTCCCCCAAAGGAAAGGCAGTGAGAGACAAATCACAAAATGTGGCCATTCTGCATCCAACTTGCTGAATCACTTAGTTACTCTGCATAGATTCTGGGCAGCTATGGAATTACAGGGCAAACTCAGGATTGAATCAGAATCCCTGGGTTCTATTAATCCCATTCTGTCAACTGAAAGGTTTATGCAAGACCATCTGAAACTACCTTGTCTCTAAAATAAGAAAACTGATTCCCTCCCTACAAATTGTGAGACAGATTAAGCGATGTGCCTGACACCCGCTGAGCAGCTCTGGAGGAATCTATGGGATATCTGGAAGGATCTGGATTCTTTAGGGCTAGTTCTGAGCTTTTTTGGGCTTCAACCCAATGGGTATGCACTTGGACGGACTCCATAGCATCTTTTCTTTGTGACTTGGCTCTTGCCTCTCTTTATAGAACTGAGAGTTTCTCATTCTCTTTCCTTTCAGTTATCCTTTACATTCCATGTAGCAAAACCACAAACACATTTTCTTGCTGAAGACATTTTTCCTGTTTTACCCTCCTTAAAAACACAACAAATGGTTACTTTGCTTGTGCAGGGTCTATTTCCTAGGTAACTGATAAAACCTGACCTTCTAGCTTCTGCCCAAGGCCCCGCCTCAGCATGGTTATGTCCAAAAGAATCATGTCCCTGACCCTAAAGGTTCTTGAAATGTTAAGCATCTCATCCCATGTCCTAAACATTCCCTTTAGACTCTGTAGTAGTTTGCTAGGGCTCTCCTAACAGAGTGCCACATGCTGAGCGGCTTAACCCACAGAAATTTATTGTCTCACAGCTCTGGAGGCCAAAAGTCCGAGAGCAAGGTGTTGGTAGGGACATGCTCCTTCTGAAGGAGCTAGAGAAGGATCTGTGCCAGGCCTCTCTCCGACCTTCTGGTAGTTCCTTGGCAGTGGTCATATAACTCCATTCTCCTTGCATTTGTTTCTGTGTCCAGATTTCACCTTTTTATAAGGACACCAGTCATATTGGATTAGGGGTCCACCCCACTCCAGTATAACCTCATCTTAGCTAATTACACCAGTAATGATCCTATTTCAAAATGAGATCACATTCTGAAGTACTGGGGTAAAGACTTCAGCATACGAATTTGGGGGGGGGGGGGAACACAATTCAACCCACAATGGAGACTTTTCCTCTTTCCAAATTGCTTCTACAGGTGGCAGCTCTCCAACCATATACTCCTTCTCCTCAACACTCCCAAAAGGAGCCTAAACCTGCCCAAGAAATGTTGGGCCTCCAAGTGATGGGGCCCCCTACTTATTTTCACTTTATCTGCTGATATGATAATAGTGGCTTTCATTTCATTGAATTCCTACCAAATGCCAGATACTTTATATACATTATTCTAACCATCACCAACGTTAACATTACTCATTTCTAAGTTGAGGAATAAAGGTAGGAAGTTAATTGATGCATAAGAAGCTCAACAGCAGGTGGTGACAGAGGGGGATCTGAGCTCAGTATTTCTGGGCCAAAGCCCCAGCTTAGTCCCCTCCACCCTGGAATCTTCTGGAACACCAGAAGATAATGATTGGGCCAAATTACAATAATTTAGTTTTCCTCTGCCGGAAACTACGGTCATCTTATTCGGAGGAGAGAATCTGAAAGACTATTAGATTATTTAACAGACATTTATCGAGCAGCTTCCTGGGTATGCAATTCTAGCATGGGAGAGAGATGGGGTGGAACAAACGTGGTTTTGCTACTGTTGAACAGTTCTGAGAAAATAGATGGCCGAAGGTGATATGTCTAGTGTCGAGTTCAAATACTGCCTCCCATGTGGCCCAGCTGTGTGGCCTTGCACAAGCCCTAGCATTTCCCTAAGCTTTCATTTCCGTATCTTTAACCGGGTTTGAATTGTGCCATTCTCATAGGGGAGGGTGAGGATTCAGTGAGATACGAATGAAAGTGTCTGGCCTGTAGCTGACTTGGTAGCTCTCCGTTCTGTCCCTCCCTGCCCTTGCCTGGGAAGAGTTTTGCTTGTGTCCTGCCCACAGCTGTCATCCAAATTAGGCCAAAAGATTGCATTTGCTTTAGTAAAAATTGTGCATAGTGGGAGGATAATGAATTAAAAGAAGGTGGGAAGGGGGTCCTAATCTCATAAGGAAACAAAAACAAGGCAGTATTGAGATGTTAAAGGAACTTCTTGCTTCTAGCTAGCAATCCATTCCACCAGGTTTTAAAACATTCGTTAGAACTTCACAGCTGTGCAACTAGCAATTCCATTGGGAAATAAAGCTCTATTTAAAAATAAGAAATAAATCATGAAGATTTAAAATTCAAGCAGGTGGAAAGAACGTTGGGGGACAAATAAGAAAAAGGGAAAAATAGGATCTTAGTCTCATCTCTGAAGCCGCATGCTGGGGAAGAGCACTTTTCCTTCCGGGCTGGTTTCCTCATTGGTAAAATTCTTAAAGACACTTCCAGTTCTTATAAGACTCTCAGCTTACACTCTATACAGAAAAGATTGTTTTAAATGCTGAGAAACTGGTTCCTGCGTGAAGAACACAAACTGAATGAACCACAAAGCAAATGAACCAGAGGCTTTGGAAAGCTTAATTCCTTTTATTCCAACACTCGCCTTAGAGTCTTTTTAGTTTCTTTCTTTCCTTTTTTTTTTTTCTCTCCCCTGACTATATTTCTGTTCCCCTTATCGGCTGTTGCTGTTATTATAATTATTTGGTTTTTTGTTCTTCTCCTTCTTTCTCTTAGAATCTATTTTTCTCTGGGGCTGGCCTGGTGGCGTAGTGGTTAAATTCACTCATTTTGCTTCAGCGGCCCAGGGTTCACTGGCACGGATCCTGGGCACGGACCTATATATCGCTCATCAAGCCATGCTGTGGCAGCACCCCACATAGAGGAACTAGAAGGACTTACAACTAGGATATACAACTACGTACTGGGGCTTTGGAGAGAAAAAGAAAAAAAAGAGAGAGGAAGATTGGCAATAGATGTTAGCTCAGGGCCGATCTTCCTCACCAAAAAAAAGACTTTATTTTTCTACCCTCCATCTCTGTTTATCTTTCTTTTTCAATTAACCCAATATGGAGTTGAAACATAATTGAAAATATTTGTACTTTTAAAAACATTGAATGAATGTTTACTTCACGTTCTTAACTTTAAAATTAGATGAGTAGAGTATTTTATATTTCTCTCAAAAAGCTAAATTAATTATTATTATCATCAATTTGGGGGATCCGCTGATTTTTGTTTTTCCTCCACTGATATGTTTTGTCTCCTCTGATGTATACATATTCCCATGATAGGGGAAAGAGGTAAGAAGGTTAGTCTAGGCAGAGTTCACACTAGGTAAAGGGCAGATTCTTAGAAGCAGCCTGTGAATTTACTGTATTTTCCCATTCATTTTGTATTTTCGTTCTAAAGTGGAGATGGCTCCTTGACCATGAAAGAAAAAAATACATCTCAAGGATTTTTGGTATAATTTTCAAATCACATATTTAAGAGAAAACATGATTTTCTGATAAAATATGAATGCAATTAAAAATAAATATTAAAAATGTGAAAAGAAAATAACTGAGATTATCTTTATTTTTGTTATAGATGCTAAACCCAAGGGCAAAACAGTTCCTTCACTGAAGCTGGCAGGGCGGGCTGGGCCATCCCACCTCTTCGGTTTTCTATAGGATAAATTAAAATTTAATTTCTCACTTTTCTTCATAGTTTTGGAAGCCATCAGACTTTCACCGTTGGTGAACTCTACAGTTTCTGCTTCCAAGCTTTGTTTATGTTGTCCCTTCTGTCTAAAATTCCATGGCCTGTCCTACCCTCCAAGCCTCCAACATACTTTTGTCCTTCTAGAAGATAGCCGCTTATCTTTCAAGACAAATCATCTTATCTTTGACGCTGGAGTCTAAGATGAAATTGGCCATTCAACATTATTCAAATGTTTCTAGGTGTTCATGTCTCTATGGACTTCGGCGCCCTGTGTAGACTTCCGGCAGAGCATCAGCAATGCTTTCTTGTCCTTCATCATCTAAGTCATGCCTCACGCCTCCTCTTCCTGTTAGGCAGCCAAGACTGGAGGGCAGGGGTCATGACACATTCATTTCTTTGTATTTCCACCCATGGCCTCATTGGAAGAACGGGTTTCGTAAGCCACCACGTGAACATACGGGCTGCTCTGACCTTGGGGAAGGGAGGATTAATAAAAACACACACACAATGGAGATAATAATTCAAAATTCTGGCAATAGATGAATGAGCAGGGAAAGACATTTATTAGTTAATAGTGACAAAGAAAGGGAGCAAGCAGTGCTCGAGGGAAGGAAATACCACACTATGGGGACCTCAACATTTTGCAATGAGTCTTCTGTAACTTTGAATTGGAACAAGTCAAATCTGAGGACTGAGATTAAACTTCCTGATGAGAGGTATGAAAGAGAATCATCATCATCATCATCATAACAGCTAACCCTAGGTACCAAGCACTGTCTCAAGTACTTTCAGTGAATTAACTCATTTAAGTACCCCAAATAGCCCACAGGTCTTACCACTAGCCCTGAGGCACAAAGAGGTGGTCCTGGCCACACAGCAAGTGTATAAACCAGCAAGTGTTCTAGCTTGGTCACACAGCTGATAAGTGGAGGAGGCAAGGTTTGAACCCAGAATCCAAGCTTTCTCGGTTAACCACTATGCTCTACAATTACTATATTCCCTGTACTGATTCACAGTGGGGAACAGAATGTGAAGAGCTGGTGTGTGTAGAAATAATAATAATCTTAAGTCTGGACAAGTTCAATGGTTGCCTTGAAAAGAAAGGATTTGCTAAATATAGGATAGATTTGAGCTAGTCTCATTCCTCATTATACACACAAACACACACACACACACACACGGACACACACACTGTTGACTCTCTTCTTTAAACTCTTTGAAGGGGAGCAGAATATGCCTGCCAAAAATATGTTATTTTGGCATATTGCTCATTTTGAATTAAAGTTACTTGAGAAACAGCCCGTGCAAGAAGGAGACTCTGACTGTCCTTTGTCTTCCTGAAAGCAGGAAATAAATCTGCCATGTGAAAGGTACCCTCCCTGAACCAGGAGGGTAGAAGGCATCCTTCTTGCCAGAAATAGGGAATTTAGGGCCAAGAAGGCTGTATAAACCAAGCTTGTTACTTCTTAACTAATTTACTATTCCAAGCCCAAACTCCTTTGTCTTGTCAATTTTTCTTTGTCTAAAAGGTATAAAAGCTGCCTAGTCTGATCAGTTCTTTGAGTCTCATGTTTTTTATGGGGTGCCCATACATACAAAATTAAATTTGTTTTTCTCCTATTAACTTGTATTGTGTCAATTTAATTATCAGGCCAGCCAGAAAAACCTAGAATGGAAGACGGGAAAAGTTCTCCGCCCCTACACTTTATTCAAATATCAGTCTCTCCTAGAAGTTGCAAGGATAGCATCATCAGGAATGTGCCAGTAACCAACTGTACTATGTGATAGTATTGCTGAGATTTTGCATGTGGAGAACTTGACCAAAACCACCTTGGAATTCTTACCTTAAACAGTTGCAGTATCCACAAAGAGGGTGATGAGGAAGCAGAAAATAAGGCAGAGCTCCCAGTTATGTAGCCAAGCAGGACATATGTGCTTAGAGAATGGCAGCCACTTGAAGAATGGTTTGTCCAGGATGTCTAGAGCTCTCTCCCCAGTATGCCCCAGCCAGCCTTACACCATTGTGCTTTTCTTCCCTAGTGGAGCAGGATCCCCAAATTGAAGGCCAGGCCCCCTTGCCCAGGGAGCCCCTGGAGCATTTTGCTGCATCACCACCAAGCGGATGGAGGGCTGGCCCTCGAGAGCAGACTCAGGAGCATATTCCTTACTGGGGTCCTTGCCTCGGCAGTCATACAGCACACAGGAAATGAGGAAAACCAGGAGCAAGATGACGTAGCTCACGACTAAGATGATCAGGTTCAAGGTGACAGGGTCGATCTCCAAGTAAAACTCCATGACATCTCTCACGCTTGGGAGGTGGGTCTTGAGAAAGGCAACGGGGTCAGCTGAGGATTGCAGGGAGCAAACCCTAGCTCGTCGGAATAGCTACATTGGCTCTGGAGTAGAAATACATTAATCCCCATGGCTCTAGGAGACCCTACAGATTAAAGCTGCTCAGTTTAATAACTTAAGCTCTTGCTGTTAATACCACAGCCACCAAAACACAGAAGCTGTCTCTCATCAATTCACCTATGCAGAGAGAGAAAGAGCAAGAAAGAGACAGTTCATATGTCACCAAAGAGTGGTATATAAGCAGAGTGTCCATATAATTCATTGTCCAAACAGACAGTTTGGTGAGCAAAAGTCAGTGCTGTTAATAAGCGCACTGTTAAAACATTGGATTGTCCTGGAAAAATTAAGCATAGTCACCCTTTACATAAGGGAGGTTTAAATATCAAGTATCCATACTTGGAATAATTTGGGCCATCAGATCAGTGGGCCTTGGGACTAGATATGTTTCTTTAAGAAGAGGAACACATTTTGTTCCTTTCTTCATTTGTTGGTTTTTTCATTCATTAATTCAAAAATACTTTTTGAGCACCTCCTGTGTTGCAGGCACTGTGCTAAGCAACGAGAAGACACAGAAGCATTTAGTTTAGCAGGGGAGACAGGCGTTCAACAAATATTTGCACAGAACAGTGGGAATAAGTTTATAAAAGATAAGGAGAGGGTGGGAGGAGAGTGTGTCCCAAGGTGGGTCAGAGAAAACTGCCCTGAGGAAGAGACATTGAAGCTATGAGCCGAAGGCTATGCAGCGTTTAGTTAGGTTAGGACGGGCGGGAAGACTCCTCCAGCTACAGAGAACAGCATTTGTAAAAGATCTGAGCAGAAAGAAGCCGGAGCGTTGGAAGAATTGAAATAAGAGCAGCTTGACAGGCTTATAGAGAGAGAACGGGGAACACAAGCAGAGAGAGGTAGGCAGGGTCAGATCACAAAGCGACTTGTGGGCCATACTTGAGACTTGATCCTAGACCAATGGGAGCCTTTGAATCATTTTATGTAGGGGAGTGATACGATCAGATTTACATTTTATAGAGGTCGCCTTGGTTGCTGTGTGGATGCAGAAAAACAAGCAGATTGAAGGGAGGATCAGATAAGAGTACAGGTATCCGTTGATTTATGGAGCATTGTTCTCCTTTGTAGCCCTGTCCCAGTAGTGTCATATAAGGCCAACTTCATGGGCGTGTGACCTGTGCTTGCACAGGGCCCGGTGCTCAGTAGGGCCCCACACTTGGTTTAATGCTCTGCTGTCACTGTCTTGAAATTCTTCATAATCTTTTATTTTGCACTGGGCTCACAAATTATGTATCTGGCCTTGGTCTCCTACACACACTTTTGTCCAGACAGGGCCATTTCTCCAGGAGCTAATGGGACTCTTTTTCTACTCCTAGTTAAGGGCCGAAACTCCCAGAGGTCTGCTGGTTTCTTATTCTTGTTAAACTTTAATGGCCTAGCAGCTTCCTGCCTGGCTCCTTTATGCCTAGCCTCCGTGGGAACCTGAGGGGATGCTGTAGAAAGGTGTTTGTGTTGATCTGGAAGCCTTTTTCAAATAAAATACTCTATGATTCTGTGGTCCTGGACTAACCTGAGGAATTATATTCAAGAAGGTGAGTGATTCTCAAACACTGCAGGTTTAGGGCCAGCCTCATTGGGATCAACTGGGTTTTTTAGGGATACAGATTGCCAGATCAACTCCAAATGTATTGAATTAGAATCTTTGGGACTAGAGTCTGGGAATCTGCATTAGTAAAAATCTTCATGGATAATTTTGATATGCAACTGGCATGGAGGATTGTGGCCACATAAGTGTGAAAGAAGGGTCACCCAGAGCATTGGTTGGCCACCAAGAGATGTCCTAGGGGACATTCAACACGGACTTCAACACTGTCTGAAATTGTGAGTTCAACAGGCTCAGATAGTTCATTTTGTCAAGAGGAAGCCCTTTTCCTGGTGGCAATTCACATTTACCAAGCTCATAGGAGACTAATGTTTAAAACAGAATGTGAATTTACTAAGTTGCAGTGAGAAATACAACTGTCACAGGTTGGGAGGGCTGGTGCTGGAACCACCGTAGCTTTTTCTCCCTGGAGGGAGGTCTGTGGGCAAAGTTCATTTGTCATCAGAAAATGTCTTGGTGCGCTCAGACTCTCAGCAGGTGGAGTTGTCTGGTACATCTGTAAGTGACATGTAGGGCTCCCAGATCACAGCGAGACTTTAAAAAGGCAGCATTATTATAAACCAGTTAATTACTTTCTTTCACCCACTCTGAACTTTTAGATTCTTGACTTCAATAGTAAACTCGTGTCTGAACAGCACAGGTTCTTCCATGTAACAATAGTTAGGGGAGTTCTTTGATGACTTTAAAGGGATGACACAAGGATTTGCTAAAATTGACTGTGAAATGAGGACTACATACTTTTTAATCCACATGAAATTAAACTGAAACGTATGCAGCAACTCTTGTGTCCAGTGGAGTTTTCACATGAGCTCAGGGTTTCTCTGTGCAAATGATAACCCTTAATGATAGCAGTTGATCTGGTCTGGCCTCCTCTCTCCTCTTGCATTGTCCTAGTTCTGCTGATTCTCTCCATGGTGTTCCGGAATATTTTGTTCAAGGCGATTGTTTTTATTACTACCTGCAGAGAATTTTTTTTTTTTAATAAAGATTTTATTTTTTTCCTTTTTCTCCCCAAAGCCCCCCGGTACACAGCTGTATATTCCTTGTTGTGGGTCCTTCCAGTTGTGGCATGTGGGACGCTGCCTCAGCGTGGTTTGATGAGCAGTGCCATGTCCGCGCCCAGGATTCGAACCAACGAAACACTGGGCCGCCTGCAGCGGAGCGCGCGAACCTAACCACTCGGCCACGGGGCCAGCCCCCTGCAGAGAATTTTTTAAAAATCTTTGTATCTACCTGTGCTCAGAGTTCATTTCAAGTCCAGCCTTGTGGAAGCTTTGCTTCCTTCCAAGGTCTTCGGTGAGATGCTGGCTACCTGTTTTGCTTCATTAACCCCAGGAATGGCTGCTTTATGCACATCTCCGGACCCTCTTTCTTGCTCTCCCCTTTTTATTAGGGAACTTTCCTCTTGTGCCATCTAGTGGCCAAAGCAGAAACTGCTAAGTAAAGAAAAAACGTTGGCGAAAGGCAAATTGGGACAGCTATTTCTAATCAGCAGGGGAGGGTGCCATAGGTAATAAGAAGCAGCCACATTTCAGAACAACCTCTTGAGGTAGTCAGGATATAGTCATTCCTTCATTCCCTTACAAACGCTTACCATGTGCTGGCGGGGTGCTTGGCGCTTTGGAGGTTGAAAATGTAATAAATACTGAAGCTGTGCCACATGCCCAGTGTTAGACAGCACTAATGAGAGAGGAATTATCAACTTCACTTTAGGAATGAGGGAACTGAAGCTCAGAGAGGGGATGGAATTCTAATTAGCTCCTTCTTATTCGCTTTCTCCCTCTCACTCTTCCATCTCTCTTTTTTGCTGCCTGAAATGTAAATCCAATATCTACATAGCACATCCTATGCTATGTGCTTTGGGGCTTTCGGAACCCAGAGAGGAATTCCATGGGTTCTCAGTTGTACACACACTTATTTACAGTATAGTCCACATTGCCTGCTGTCCTGGAACATCACTTGATAATGCCAGATAAATATGTGTTCCAAGTAAATGCATTTCTAGGCAACTAAGTTTATGCCTTAAAACACCAAAACACTTTTGTACTTTAACTATTCTGGATAGGAATTTATCTTTGATATTATGCAATGCCTTGCTTCCTCGATAAAATGCAGTATCCTAAAAGTCTTCTTGCGATTTTAAGTTTTAATAACTTCAGAGGTAAAAATGTCACAAACTTGCAAAAAGGATCATTGGGAGGTTAATTATGTTACAGTTGAGGACATGGAGGCTCAGGGAAATGACTTCCTTAGGGCCAAACAGATGGTAAATGACAGAAATAAGACTTTAAGCCAAGCTTTTTGAATTCTAATCAAATGCTTTTTTTCCTGGGAGCTATTGACTAGATAGAGTGGAAGATGAAAGAGGGCTAGATGCTATAGATGCTAGAAAAGTGAGAATGGCAACAATAAAAAAAATCAAATGCTAACCCTCTATATCTTCTCAAGTCCACTTGACGTAAGAATTTTCCCTGAGAGAACACAGCTCTCCTCTAAAACCACTGCCGTCTCAACTTCCCAGTCGGAATCGAGTGAGTGGCTCATCTGGGAGCCTCTGGGGAAATACCGCCATATTTTATCGCAGAACGACTTCAAGTTATTTTTTCCACATGTTCTGGGTAGAATAGTGTCTCCGTCCAAATTCATATCCACTTGGAAACTCAGAAGGTGACCTTATTTGCAAATAGGGTCTTTGCAGAAATAATTAGTTAAGATGAGGTCATGTTGGAGAAGGGTGGATCTTAAATCCAATGACTGGTGCCCTTATATGAAGGCTATGTGAAGACACAGAGACACACAGAGAAGAGAACACCATGTGAAGATGCAGACAGAGATTGGAGTGAGGCATCTACAAGCCAAGGAATGCCGAGGGTTGCCAGAACCACCAGGAGCTAGGAGAGAACCAGGGGACACTTTCTTCCTCAGAGCCTCTGGAAGGAAGCAACCCTGCTGACACCTTGATTTCAGACTTCTGGTCTCCACAACTGTGAGAGAATAAACTTGTGTAGTTTGCAGTGCCCCAGTTTGTGGTGTTTTGTTACAGCAGTCCTGGGAAACTAACACACCATCTGTCTAATGCTTAGATAAATCCAAGTGTGGCTTGGAGCAAACTGCAAGGTGTATAAAGCTCTTTAGACCTCCGTCTGTTTCCTTTTGGCTCTTGCCCCTTCTAGCCCTGGGTTTGGTTCCTGGCTTCTTCTCCTGAGGTGTGGCTCCATGAAGAAAATGGCCGAGAGAAAAGAAAATTTCTGTACGTGAAATTTACTTCCATAAAAAATAAACGCAAGCCCTTCAGTTTAAGATAGAAACTGGCTGGCAGCCCCTGATGTAGTCTTTTACATCTTCCTAGTAAAATTCCTTGGAAGACACAGAAAAACATAAAAATCTACAAGAGAAATGAAAAACAGAATAGCAGGGGTTAATATTTTTAAGATGTTAAGGCATTGCTTCTCCCCTCTCCCTTTCCCAAGAAATATTTCAATCCATTTTTCTCTTACATCATCCTGGATTTCTTTTCTTTTCCTTTTTTTTAAAGATTGGCACCTGAGATAACAACTGTTGCTAATCTTTTTTTTTTCTGCTTTATCTTCCCAAACCCCTCTGTACACAGTTGTATATCTTAGTTGCAGGTCCTTCTAGTTGTGGGATGCGGGATGCTGCCCCAACGTAGCCTGATGAGCGGTGCCATGTCCACGCCCAGGATCTGAACCCTGGGCCGCTGCAGCGGAGCTCATGAACTTAACGACTCGGCCACGGAGCCGGCCCCCATCCTGGATTTCTAATGATAGTGACTCTCAGGAGAGGTACAGCCTGGAAGAGTTAAATTCATCATTCTTGGACTTCTTTGTAGACTTCTGTAAATTTATACAAAAATCCATAGACTTAGAGCCAAGCATTGTGCGGAGAGCAAAGACCGTTTTAAAAATGATAAGATATTGGCTTAAGAGACCAAGAATACAGAATTTATAGCACAGGCCGAAATATAGGAAAGAGAAAGTGAAGAATGCAAGCACCTTTTCTACTCTTAGGGTGATAAGAGTTGAAAGGGGGATTCCAAGGGGAGGTAACAAGAATTTAGATGTTGGTGTGCCCCTATGAAGCCGCATCCCTTCCCCTACACACCATCTGTTGGTGGAGAGACTATAGAATCACCCAGATGGGCGCTCCAGAGCAAAAAGTCTCTGGCTTTGATTCCATAGTCTATCTCTGGGAGATTGTCAGATTCTTGGAGAAACCCCATGCCCCATATGACACTGAGCAGCAAAGTGCTGGAATGGTAGAGAGCAATTTCCAAGACAGGTGGCTGACTGGGCAACCCAGAGCTACCTTACAATCGAAGATACACCAAGGTGGTGCAGGGAAAGTACCCAAGAGTTTCTAAGACTCCAAAATGGAATCAAGATGGAGGAATTGAGAGGTGTCTGTTTGAAAAGGGCTCATGGTTCTACCAAGGGCATAGAGTGAGCAGATCTGACAACTGTGAGACTGGAGACTTGGACATGAGCAGTGATATAGCTGGTACAGAGTCTGATGTCCAAGAATGAATGGGACAAGCCACAGCCCAGCGGGGGACGTTGAAGACAAATGATAATATGTAGTCTACATGCTCCTTCTCCAAAGCTGAGACACTACCTAAGACCTTAGGAACTTAGATGGAAAAAGTCAGGAAGAAGGGGAAAAGGAAGAATCCAAAATTTGAATATGTATTTACTTTCCAAAAGAGGAAGCTTTGAACAAGAAGTAGTTGAGTTATTTTTTATTGACAAGATTGAATTTTCACCATTGGCAGACATGGGAACTTCTGAACTAATTTGTTTTAGTTACAGAGAAATGAAAGAAAGTTTTGTCTATTTGAGTCATGCCTGTAATTTATACATGCGTTAAAACAAAACTGAAAGACAAACTATCACCAGAATTTAAGAAGACTCTTAATAACTATAAAGTAGGTAGAGCTGGATTGAGAAGTATTTAAACAGTCTTTGCTGCAGGACATAATCAGGCCTTGCATTATGAAATAGAGACTGTGTGAGGATAGTTGGGCATTTCTCCAACCAACCCTACCATCTGCCCCTGTATCGTAGGGCCAGGATCCACATAAACTCATTGCCATCCTCCCATCCTCAGCATCTTCAATCCAAGAGAAGTTGAGTAGAAAGGGAGGGTAGTAGTGGTGGTGCCTTACATCATGGGCAGTAATTACCCACGAGTAAAAGATAAACGTGTGTGATGTGATGATTTGATACGTTATATCTCAAAAAAGCTGAAAAAAAAGAAAAGAAAAGCAAAAAAAAATTAAAAGAAGTAAAAAGAGCAGAAAGACAAGAGAAACTCTCAGAGAAGGCACAATGAGCAGGAGAAAATTCCATCTCAGTCACAAAGCTGTGCCAGATGAATGCAGGATCAGATCACATAGGGCTTAGTGAGCTATATCAGAGAGATTCAAACAGAGTGACGGTGATCACAGTCGATTTTGGAGAAACTCTCAATGGCTGCTCTGCAGAGAATGAATTATAGAGAGACAAGAACAGGAGCAGAGAGATCAGTAAAGGAGGCTGCTGCAGTGCTGTAGCTGAGATATGGTGGTGGCAAGGACTAGCGTATTGATGAAGATGCTAAGAAGTGGCTTGGAGTTGAGAAATATTTGTTGTACTTGTTGAAGATTGGATGTGATGAGAGAAAGAGGATTTTGGCCTGAGCAAGTGGGCATATGGGGGTACCATTTAGTGCCATGTAGATGACTGGTTTTGGAAGCCTCCTCCTGGAGTTCTCCTTAGGATTCATTAAATTTGAGATGCTGAGGAGGCAGGTGAATCTCTGGGTCTGGATCTTGGTGAGAAGATTAGTGTTGCAGAAGCAGATTTTGGCGTTATCAATACATAGGTAGTGTTTATAGCCAAGGAACTGGATGAGGTGACATTGGAAGAAAGTGTAAATAGGAAAGAGAAGAGAGCTAAGGGGAGTTCAGAGTATTCCAACATTTAGAGGTCAGCAGAGAATGAGACAGAGAAGAAGTGGTCAGTGAGGTAAGAGGAAAACCAGAGAAGCATAGTATCAGAGAAATTTAGGAAAACGTGCCTTTACAAAAGGAAGTGGTCAACTGAGTTAAAGGCTGCTAGGTGACTGGGTAAGATAAGAACAGAGAAGTCACCATTGGTTTTGAGACCTTGATAAAAACTGAAGGGGTTTTTCATGGAGGAGATGGGGTGAGGAATGAGACCCGAAAGACTAAGTTGAGAAAAGAATAGAAGGTAAGATAGTAGAGACAGTGAGCAAAGATAATTTTGAGGAGTTTGGCTGGGAAAGATTGAAGAGAAGTGGGAAGTAGCTGGAGGGCAGTGTGGAAGTAAAAAACAGTTTTTTGTTTGTTTGTTTTTTAGATAAGTGATATTAAAATGTGTATGTGAGCCAAAGGAAACAATCCAGTTGTGAAAGGACAATTGATAATACAAGAGAAAGGGGAAAATTATAGGAGCAAGTCCCTTGAGCAGGGAGAAGATACAGAATAAGCATGGACAGTTGGGGCTCACCTAGGAGCAGGGACAATCCCGCCATTGTGTCCAGAGAGGAGAAAAAGTGAGCGGGCTTAGAGTGCCTTTAGTGATAGGAAAATGAGGTTTGTGCCATCTGATTCCTGAGCTTTGTTTTGTTTTGACTCAGGAATGAGTTGAAGTCATTAGCAGAGACTGAGGGAGGGAAATGTGTGGTATAGGAAAGATGAGAAGTTTTGAAATATTTATTTTGGGGAAAGAGAAAACAAATGTCCTAGGGAAGGAGGGTGAAATTGCAGGGCAGTGTTGAGTTTCCATTTGAGATTTGTCGTCGTGAATTTAAAGTGAGATGTTTGGCTCAAAGTAGGTAGATAGTTTGGTTAAGCAGGTTGGAAGCTTAATCAGGCAAACAAAACAGGGTAGGGCCGATGAGAGTGATAGGAAGGAAATGGTTCTAATACTAGATCAAAGCATCTAAGCTGGATAAGAAGGGAAATACGGATGTGTAGGGTGTGTGTGTGTGTGTTTGCGTGTGTGGGTGTAGTGATAAACAGTAGGGTCAATGCAATGGCAGTCCCTGTGTGGTCAAAAGAGAGTTGGAGTAGAGAATTGAGCACATACACTGGGAGGACTGGAGGTGGTGGTTGGAGAGGGGCATGATTGGAAGTGAGATTTTGGAGAGGGTATAGTTAGTGGAGATGATAAGGTTTAGGGAGGACTCTGAGAGTGTGCATGGCTGACATGGAGTGGAGGGCATCTCTTTTTAGTCGAAGTACAAAACCGGCAGTGGCAGAGTATTGTTGAAACAGCCAAGAAGGCTAAAAGTGTTAGAGTAAAGAGAACAAAATGAGCTGAGCTCGAAAGCTCTTGGTGAGAGAGGGGTGTCGGGAGATTGTTAGATGACAGTGAAAAGAAGAGGTGTCTGGTGGTCGAGTCTAATGACGTGTCCTTCACAAGCGTCAGCACAGTACTCAGGATTTTGATGGAGAAAGGGCAAACACATGTTTAGAAGTAGCAATTCAGTATAACAAATCATGAAAACTGCAGGCTGTATGTGGGTATATTAGTTTCCTGTGGCCGCTGTAACAAAGTAACCCAAACTTTGTGGCTTCAAATAACAGAAATGTATTCTCTCACAGTTCTAGGGGCCAGAAGTCCAAAATCAGTACTACTGGGCCAAAATCAGGTGTTGGCAAGACTGTACTCCCTCCAGAGTTTCTAGGGGAGAGTCTGTTCCTCATCTCTTTCCCCTTTTGGAGGTGACTGGCATTCCTTGGCTTGTGGTCACATCACTCCAATCTTCAAAGTCAGAGTCTTCAAATCTCTCTGCTCTATCTTCACAATGCCTTCTCCTCTGTGTGTGTAAAATGCCCTTTTTTTTTTTGAGGAAGATTAGCCCTGAGCTAACATCCACTGCCAATCTTCCTCTTTTTTTTTGAGGAAGATTGGCCCTGAGCTAACATCCACTGCCAATCCTCCCCTTTTTGTTGAGGAAGATTGGCCCTGAGCCAACATCTGTGCCCATCTTCTTCTATTTTCTATGTGGGATGCCGGCCAGAGCATGGCTTGATAAGCAGTGTGTATCTCTGCAACTGGGATCTGAACTTGAGAACTCTGGGCCATCGAAGCAGAGCACGTGAACTTAACTGCTATGTCACCGGGCTGGCCCCCTGAGTAAAATCCCTTTTTGCCTCACTCTTATAAGGATACATGTGATTACATTTTGAGCCCACTCAGACAATCCAGGATAATCTCCCCATCTCAGGATCCTGGATTTAATCACATATGCAAAAATCACCTTATAAGGTGACGTTCATGGCTTGCAGGGATTGGATGTGGCTATGGTCTCAGAAGGCCATTTTTCAGCCTACCAAGTGGAGTATGGAAAAGAATTGGCTTTTGTTTGAGAGGACTTGGGGGGAACCAACGTCTTCAGGTATGGTCAGTTTTCAGTAAAAATAATGCTAATAATAGTAATTATAATAATTTTTACTTAATAAAAAATTATCTTGATCTAAAATCTCAGATTATATGAACAAAAATCCAAGAAGGAAAAGATGAGTAGAACTATGCTAAATTCTTCATCTCAAATAACAAAAACTCAAAAAAATCACATAATTTCAGCAATTAGAGAGAAAATAATTTTGTAGCTTGCTTTTGAAAGTATTGACAAGAAGTGTTATGAAAAAATAATTGCACCATGCTAGTCATCCAGATTTAGGGATAGTAAATTTTATCACTTCCCTGGTCTGCCTTTGTTTCTTCTGCTTTCTTTCATTTTTCTGGTGAGAAATGTTTCACACCCATGATGACATTCTATATTTCCTTATCTGAATATCATGCCATCTGGAAGCATTCTGCATTCTTTTTGGCTTTGGACTTTTTTTTTGTTTTGCAGGGAAAGATTCACCCTGAGCTAACATCTGTTGCCAATCTTTCTCTTTTTTTGTTTTTCCTTTCCAAAGCCACAGTGCATATTCTAGTTATAAGTCCTTCTAATTATTCTATGTGAGCCACTGCCACAGCATGGCAACTGACAGGTGGGTAGTGTGGTTCCATGACTGGGAAACAAACCTGGGCCGCTGAAGTTGTGAGCACCAAACTTTAACCACTAGGCCATCAGGGTTGCTCAGCTTTGGACTTTTTAAACCTGCAATTAGGGTATAGAAGGTTGAAGATGCCTACTTTACCCAATTTCCTGTGTAGGATTTAGATAATGTTAGTGTTCATTTATTTTGATATATAGATTGAACTCGGGAAGACATGCATGGATTTAAAATGTATACTTCCCTCCAAAATAGGGAGAATGCTCAGATGCAACTGAAACTTTGACAATGCTAATTGTCAGGATGCCAAAAGCAACCCAGAGGGAGAAACGAGAACCAGATGGGATAGCAGAAAATCCTGGTGGCTCTACATTCAAAATATATCAAGAATCTAAACCTCTTTTACTATCTCCACTGCTTCTACTTTGCATCAAGCCATGGTTACCTCCTGAGTTGACGATTACAACCAGTCTGCCTGCTCTCTATTCCCCATGGCTCCCACCCAGTCTGTTCTCAACACAATAACCTGAGTGAACCTTGTAAGAGATGAGTTAGACCATGCCATTCCTTTGCTCACAACCTTCTAATGATTTCCCATTTCACTCTAGTAAAAGCCAACGTTCTTATGATGGCAGTAAGGCACTGCACAAGTGGCCTAACCTCCCTCCTCTCATTTCCAAGCAGTTTCCCTCTCCTTTGGTCTACTCTAGCCACTTTGATCTTCCTTGGACTCTCCAAGCCAAGTCCACCTCAGGATCTTAGCCCTTGCTGTTCTGTCTGCCTGAAATGTTCTTCCTCCAATTATCTGCATGGTTTGTTCCCTGGCTTCCTTGGGTCATTGCTAAAATGTGACCTTGTGAGAGAGTGTTTCCATGACCAGCCCTTATAAAATAGTCACCCTCCCTGCCCAGGGCATTCCCTTTTTCTCTTATTCTGCTTTCCTGTTCTCCATAGCACTTGTTCCCATCTGACATACTCTACGTGTCATCACATATTTTGTTAGATGTCTGACACCCCCACTAGAAAGCAAGCTTCCTGAGGGCAGGAGGCTTGTTTTATGCACTGCTGTATCCTGGCACACTGCCCAGAACATGGCACATGGGAAGCATTGAATACATATCTGGGAAATGGATGGATGAATGAGCCACTTGCAAATACATCTCTTGCCTTTCTTGATAAAGTCTCAAACTGTTTATTATGAGGTAATGGTGATGAAAAGAGATCTCCTTGACAGGGGATTAGAGAAAGTATTATAATGAGAAAGAGGGCCTAGTCTAGTGTTATGGGCTGAACTGTGTTCCCCTAAAACTCATATGTTGAAGTTCTAACTCCTGTACCTCAGAACATGACTATATTGGAGATAGAGTCTTTAAAGCAGCGACTAAACTAAAATAGGGCCATTATGATGGGTTCTAATCCAGTCTGACTGGTGTCCTTATAAGAAGAGGAAATTTGGACACAGAGAGACACCAGGGATGTGCACGCGTAGAGGAAAGGCCACAAGGGCACAGAGAGAAGGTGGCCATCTGCAAACCAAGGGGAGATGCCTCAGGAGAAACCAAACTTGCTGACACCTTGATCTTGGACTTCTGGCCTCCAGACCAGTGGAAAAATAAACTTCTGTTGTTTCAGCCCCCCGGTCTGTGGTATTTTGTTATGGCAACCTTAGCAAACGAATACACTTAGCTTCAGGGAAAAGTAATATTGTGAGTTGGGCTTTCAAAGTGCCTGGGTCTAATTATATGAAGCCAAATGGGAAACATGAGCTCACAAAAGATTTCTAAGGTCCAGTGATTCCAGGGAGTTCATAATTCATAAGAGAGAAAGAAGTTCTATTCCTAGTAGCAATTGTATAAAGCTAGATTGACTTCAATCCTGAAATAATGAAGCATCCCCTAGAGATCACTACCACTGTCATGACCACAGTAACTAACACCGACTGAAGCCTTATTGTGTGTCGGGTTCTCTCCCACCTGCTTTCCCTGCATTGAGCCATCCAATTCTTGCAATAACTGAATGCAAATTTATCACTTCATTTTACAGCTGAGAAAACTGAGGCACAGAGAGGTTGAGAAAGTAGACCAAGGTCATGCATTTTAAGTGGCAGAGCCAAGGTTTGAAGCTAGGCCGTGGCTCTAGGGCCTGTGCTTTTCACCACTGCGTTGTACCTCATTTATGTATCTTCCCCTGTCTACGGAAGGCTTCTGCACATCTAGATTTGCTAGTCACTGGTCTACAAGGACAAGTTCTTAGCTTAGCCTTCTGTTAGTATAACCTACCTTTCCAGCTTTATTTTTCATTATTCACTTATATCTAGAAAAATGGTCTTATCCCTCATCTCCCCCCGACCTCGTGCCCCATGTCCTGGCTGTTTTTGGGTCATTCTAGTTTCCTATAACACCTTCTGTGCTTGTTCTTACCTACTGTCCTTATTTAGAATCGACTCCTGAAGATGAAACCCAAATCCTACCTCCCCCGTAACGTCCTATATTAACTCTCCTCTGAAAACTTCATTGTACACACAACTAACTTGGGAAGTAATCATGTACTTCCTTATTAAAACCCTTCTATTAATGTTTCAATATTCTATATAAATATTCTTAGGACTTAATTTTCCACCAGTTTTATGTCTCATCTTTCAAATAGATTTAAATCATTGAGGGTGGGGATAAAATAGCTACTACATATGATTCTCTGAACATAATGAAGATCCAGTAGAGATTCATTGATCTGCTTTGATTTAAACAAAGAAATGGACAAGATAGAAGGAAATGATAGATGTAATCATTCTAATTAATAGCTGGCACGATGCTGAATGCATTATACACATTAGCTAATTTATTCCTTACAATGTTATTGTGTGTACTATAATTATTGCCATTTTATAGTGAATCTTAGTGAATCTTAGAGGTACCATGCAGTTTGTCCAAAGTGACACAACTTGTGTTAGGCCTAACATTTGTTAGGCCTAACATTTAGAAGTATTGTGATGGGCTAATATGAGGGAGTTATAATAATGAGGATTTGAATAGCATGAGTTATGAGAAAGTAGAACACAAACTGACCTCTAAAGCTGTGGTAGCCATAGCCTAGAATTTGGTTGTTCACCAAAATCTGTGTTCTTCTTGAGCACACAGCTAGACCACACCCCTGCAACTAGTTGTGGTTTTATGACTGAGCTTCAGCCAATGGAATGTAAGCACAAATGACAGATATGGAATGTAAGACAAATGACCATTTCTAGGCTTGTCTGTTTTACCAACTGGATGCAGAGGGTGATGATGAGGCCCCGTAGGATGGCAGAGCCACAATATGGAAGAAACCTGGACCCCTGGGTCACTGTGTGGAGAACTCCCTGTTGAACAGGAACATCTCCTTGGGACTGTTACATAGCAAGAAAAAAATCTGATTGGAGGGGTCTATTTGTTACTCTAGCCTAGCTTAACTAACTGATACACTCTAGTAATCATGAAGACATCTATCAAGGGAGTCAGAGCACGTTCAACAATCCTGGTACCAAATCAAGTCTTTGTTGTGGAGTGTAAAGGTCAACTTAAAATATCTCTCACTTGAAGAATGAGACAAAGGGGCAGAGAACCTATTTGAAGAAATAATAGCTGGAAACTTTCCTAACCTGAGGAAGGAAATAGATATCCAGGTACAGGAAGGTCAGAGAGCACCAAACAAGATGAAACCAAAGAGGCCCACACCAAGACACATTGTAACTAAAATGTTAAGAATTAAAGACAAAGAGAGAATCCTACAAGCTGCCAGAGAGAAGCAACAAGTTACATACAAAAGAAACCCCATAAGGTTATTGGCTGACTTCTCAGCAGAAACCTTACAGGTTAGAAAGGAGTGGCGTGACATATTCAAAGTGCTGAAAGGAAAAAATCTAGAGCCAAGAATACTCCACTCGGCAAGGTTATCATTCAGAATGGAAGGATAAATAAAAAGTTTTCCAGAGAAGCAAAAACTACAGGAGTTTATCACCACTCAACTGGTCTTAAAAGAAATGTTAAAGGAACTTATTTAAGTGGAAAAGGAAAGATCGCAGATACAAATAAGAAAATTATCAAAGAAAAAAATCATTGGTAAAGGCAAATATACAGTAAAGATAGTGGATCAATCACCTATAAAACTAGCAGAAAGATCAAAAGACAAAAGTACTTAAAATAGCTATCTCCGTGATAAGAGGATAAGGGATACACACACACATAAAAGAGGTAAAATATGATATCAAAACATAAAATGTGGGGGGAGGAGAGTAAAAGTGTAGGACTTTCAGTAAGAGGTCAAACTTAAGAGACCATAAACTTAATATAGATTGCTATTTACATAGGTTAATTTTTATATATATAAATCACAAACCACAAACCTGTAATAAATATACAAAAAATAAAAAGAAAGAAACCCAAATATAATACTAAGGAAAGCCTTCAAATCACAGGGGAAGAGAGCAAGAAAAGAAGAAAGGACTACTACAGAGGACTACTAAAACACCCTGAAAAAAGTAAGAAAATGGCAATAAGTACAGACATATCAATAGCTACTTTAAGTGTCAATGGACTACATGCTCCAATAAGAAGAAATAGGGTGGCCAAATGGAAAAAAAACAAGACCCATATTTATGCTGCATGCAAGAGACACACTTCAGACCTAAAGACACTCACAAACTGAAAATGAAGGGATGGAAAAAGATACTCCATGCAAACGGCAATGAAAAGAAAGCTGAGGTAGCCATACTTATATCAGACAAAATAGTCTTTAAAACTAAAACTGTAACAAGAGACAAAGAAGGGCACTAGATAATGACAAAGGGAACAATCAAACAAGAGGACATAACAGTTGTAAATACCTATGCACCCAACATAAGAGCACCTAAATATATAAAGAAATTATTAGCAGATATAAAAGGAGAACTTGACAGTAACACAATAATAGTAGAGGACTTTAACATTCCACTTGCATCAATGGATAGATCATCCAAACAAAAGATCAATAAGGAAACATTGGCCTTAAATAACACATTAGACCAGATGGACTTAGTAGATGTATACATAACATTCCATCCAAAAACTGCAGAATATACATTCTTTTTGAATGCACATGGAACATTCTCCAGGATAGATCACATATTAGGCCACAAACCAAGTCTCAATAAATTGAAGAAAGTTGAAATAATACCAAGCATCTTTTCTTGCCACAATGATGTGTAATAGAAATCAACTAGAAGGAGAAAACTGGAAAAGCTACAAATGTGTGGAGGTTAAACAAAATGCAACTGAAGAAATATTAGGCCAATTAAGAAATCAAAAGAGAAATTAAAAAAATACCTGGAAACAAAAATAAGACACACCAAAATTTATGGGATACAGCAAAAGCAGTACTAAGATAGAAGTTTAGTGTAATACAGGCCTACCTTAAGAAACAAGAAAAATCTCAAATAAACAATCTAACAATACACCTAAAGGAACTAGAAAATGAAGAACAAAGCCCAAAATCAATAGAAGGAAAGAAATAATAAAAATCAGGGGAGAAATAAATAAAATAGAGAGTAGGAAAAATATAGAAAAAAATCAATGAAGCTAAGAGCTGGATCTTTGAAAAGATAAAAAAAATTGACAAACTTTTACCTAGAATTACCAAGAAAAAAAGAGAGAAGCCTCAAATAAATATGAAAGAGGAGAAATTACAACAGACACCACAGAAATCCAAAGGATTATAAGAGAATACTATGAAAAGTTATATGCCAACAAATTTGATAATCTAGAAGTAATGGATAAATTCTTAGAATCATAAACCTTCCAAAATGGAATCAAGAAGAAATAGAGAATCTGAATAGACTGATCACTAGTAAAAAGATTGAAAGTGTAATCAAAAATCACCCAAAAAACAAAATTCCAGGACCAGATGGCTTCCCCAGTGAATTCCACCAAACATTCAAAGAAGACTTAATATCTACCCTTCTCAAACTCTTCCAAAAAATTGAAGAGGAGAGGACTCTTCCTAACTCATTCTACAAGGCCAACATTACCCTGATACCAAAACCAGACATGGATAACAGAAAAAAAAGAAAATTATAGGCCAATATCACTGAGGAACCTAGATGCAAAAATCCTCAACAAAATACTAGCAAAGTGAATACAACAATGCATTAAAAAGATCATATGCTATGATCAAGAGGGATTTATTCCATGGATGCAAGTATAGTTCAACATCTGCAAATCAATCAATGTGATACACCACATTAACAAAATGAAGAATAAAAATCACATGATTATCATAATAGATGCAGAGAAAGCATTCAACTAGATACAGCATCCTTTATGATAAAAACTCTGAATAAAATGGATATAGAAGGAAAGCACTTCAACATAATAAAGGCCATATATGACAAACCCACAGCTAACATTCATACCCAATGGTGAAAAACTGAAAGCTATCCCTTTAAGAACAGAAACAAGACAAGGATGCCCACTTTTGTCACTCTTATTTAACATAGTATTGGAAATCCTAGTTAGAGCAATCAGGCAAGAAAAAGAAATAAAGTGGTCCAAATTGGAAAGAAGGAAGTAAAACTGTCACAATTTGAAGATGACATGATTTTTTATGTAGAAAACCCTAAAGGATCAACCAAAAAAGTATTAGAAATAATAAACAAATACAGTAAAGTTGCAGGGTACAAAATCAACATACAAAAATCAGCTGAATTTCTATACACTAACAAAGAAATAGCAGAAAGAAATTAAGAATACAATCCTGTTTACAAT
This sequence comes from Equus quagga, assembly GCF_021613505.1. Classification (NCBI taxonomy): domain Eukaryota; kingdom Metazoa; phylum Chordata; class Mammalia; order Perissodactyla; family Equidae; genus Equus; species Equus quagga. The sequence continues at coordinate 86,527,504 of NC_060277.1, read as the reverse complement.
CACAACAAAAAGAATAAAATACCTAGGAATAAATTTAACCAAAGAGGTGCAAGACCTGTACACTGAAAACTGTAAAAACATTACTGAAAGAAATCAAGGAAGAAATAAAGAAATGGAAAGATATTCCATGCTCATGGATTGGAAGAATTAACGAAGTTAAAATGTCCATACTTCCTAAAGCAATCTACAGATTCAGTGCAACCCGTATCAAAGTCCCAATGATATTTTTCACACAAATAGAACAAAGAATCCTAAAATTTATATGGAACAACAAAATACTGTGAACAGCCAAAGCATTCCTGATAAAAAAGAAAGCTGGAGGTATCACACTCCCTGACTTCAAAATATACTACAAAGTTATAGTAATCAAAACAGCACAGTACTGGCATAAAAACAGATGCACAGATCAATGGAACAGACTCAAGAACCCAGAAAATAAACCAATACATCTATGGACAGCTAAATTTTGACAAGGGAGCCAAGAACATTCAATGGAGGAAGGAAAGTCTCTTCAATACATGAAGTTGGGAAAACTGGACCACACGCAAAAGAATCAATATAGACCATTATCTTATGCCATACACAAAAATCAACTCAAAATAGATTAGACTTGAATGTAAGACCTGAAACCATAAAACTCCTAGAAGAAAATATAGGCAGTATGCTCTTTGACATTGGTCTTAGCAGTAGTTTTTTGAATACCCTGTCTCACCAGGCAAGGGAAACAAAGGAAAAAATAAACAAATGGGACTACATCACACTAAAAAACTTCTGCAAATTGAAAGAAACCATCGACAAAATGAAAAGACAACCTAACAATTGGGAGAAGATATTTGCAAATCATATACCTCATAAGAGGCTAATATCCAAAATATACAAAGAATTCATACAACTCAACAACAAAATCCCAAAGTATCTGAAGAGACATTTTTTCCAAAGAAGATATACAGAGGGCCAACAGACAAATGAAAAGATGTTCAACATCACTAATTATTAGGGAAATGCAAATCAAAACTATAATGAGATGTCACCTCATGCCTGTCAGAATAACTATAATTAAAAAGACAAGAAATAGCAAGTGCTGGAAAGGATGTGGAAAAAAGGAAACCCTCATACACTGCTGGTGGGAATGTAAACTGGTACAGTCACTGTGGAAAACAGTATGAGGATTCCTCAAAAAATTAAGAATAGAACTACCATACAACTCAGCTGTCCCACCACTGGGTATCTACCCAGACAGCTTGAAATCAGCAATTCCAAAAGTCCTATGCACCCCAATGTTTATTGCAGCATTATTTACAATAGCCAAGACATGGAAGCAACCTAAGTGCCCATCAACAGATGAATGGATGAAGAAGATGTGGTACATATATACAATGGAATACTACTCAGCCATAAGACAGAACAAAATCGTCCCATTTGCAACAACATGGATGGACTTTGAGGGAATTATGTTAAGTGAAATAAGCCAGTTAGAGAAGGACAATCTCTGTATGACTCCACTCATATGAGGAATTTAAAAATGTGGACAAAGAGAACAGATTAGTGGCTACCAGGGGAAAGGGGGCGTCAGGGGTGGGCACAAAGGGAGAAGTGGTGCACCTACAACACGAATGACAAACATTAATGTACAACTGAAATTTCACAAGATCGTAACCTATCATTAACTCAATAAAAAAACAATAATAATGAAAAAAAATAAAATAAAAAAAGAATAGAACTACGATATGATCCAGCTATTCTACTTCCAGGTATTTATCCAAAGAACATGAAAACACTAAGTCAAAAAGATATTTGTATTCCTATATTCATTGCGGCATTATTCACAATAACCAAGACTAAGTGCTCGTCAATGAACAAACAGGTAAAGAAGATGTGGTATATATACACAACGGAGTACTACTCAACCATAAAAAAGATGAAATCTTGCCCTTTGCAACAGCATGGATGGAGTGTGAGGGTATTATACTAAGTGAAATAAGTCAGACGGAGAAAGCCAAATGCTGTATGATTTCACTTATGAGTGAAAGATAACAACAACAACAAACAAACACGTAGATACAGAAATTAGATTGGTGGTTGCTCAAGAAGAAGGGTAGAGGAAAGAGGGCAAAAGGGGTGATACGACATACGTGTATGGGGATGGATGGTGATCAGCCTTTGGGTGGTGAACATGATGTAGTCTACACAGAAAGTGAAATATAATGATGCACACCCGAAATTTACATAATGTTATAAACCAACGTTACCTCAATAAAAAAATTAATAACATTTCTCTCTCTCATCCATTAGCACCCTTTATTTCACATGTGGTAGAGTAATGCTAACAGTGTTGGTTCAATCACTGGTGGTCTATGATCCATTGTGCCACAAAAAAGTTTTAAGTGAAATGAAACAAACTGGAGAATAATACCTTTTATAGTTACAGAATAGACATCTCCCATCTGCTCCGAAATTGAAAATTCCGTGATCCAGGCACACCAGGTTCTAAGGCTTCTGAATTTAAAAGGCCGGTACCACAACTACTACTTTATCCTTATAGAACAATTTCGAATTGATAAGGTTCTATAAAAACTCAAAATACAGGGGCTGGCCCCGTGGCCGAGTGGTTAAGTTCGCGCGCTCTGCTGCAGGCGGCCCAGTGTTTCGTTGGTTCGAATCCTGGGCGCGGACATGGCACTGCTCATCAGACCACGCTGAGGCAGCGTCCCACATGCCACAACTAGAGGGACCCACAACGAAGAGTATACAACTGTGTACCGGGGGGCTTTGGGGAGAAAAAGGACAAAAAAATAAAATAAAATCTTTAAAAAAAAAAAAACTCAAAGTACAATACATCTTGTTACCTTAGCCAGTAGTTCAAACATACAGACTTTTGAAAATATCTGGAGGATGGATACAACTTATGAAAATCCTTTAGATGAGTGACAGAATCAGACTTTTCTAAGACGACAGACTGGAGGGAAACACAGTCCTGGCCAGTTAAGAGCTCTCTCTCTCTCTCTCATTTTTTCCCCCCTCTTTCATTCATTAAACCTTCTTTGAGCACCTGTCTGATGTTAGGAGTTACCCTCCTGGAATTTCTGGACTCAACCTTGGTTCCAGGCTTGGAAGGAACCTGAGAATTTCCTGTCCCCTTTCTCCCTCTCACACTCTCTCCTTCTTTCCTTTCTTCTTATCAGTTAACACATTTATTGCGTCTGAGGCCCAGGGCCAAATTCTGGGTTGGCCTTTCTTTCCTCAGTGCAGGCAGCTGCAGTCTCCCTCCCCGACAGTAGAGGGCACCAGAAGACCACAACCCTGTGTAAGTCTGCGGTTCATGGTCCAAGTTTCCTTTCCATGCCGAGCAGGAAATGGACAAGTGGTTTTTGGATGATAATGTAGTTTTCTCATTTTCCACTTCTTTATATCACCAGTGACATTCTTTTGGCAATAAATGGAAAAAATAAACTAATTTTTTTTCACATGATCACTTCACAGTTTGCATCCATTTCACTTCTCTCCCCTCTTCGTAGTCAGTCAATTTCTCCCTTTCCAAGAACTGTTTTTCCCTATCACGCAGTTTCTGGAATTATCTGTAGGGAAATGTCCAAATCTCAAGATACGACAAGCTTCAAAGCTCTCTTTACCGTGCTTAGTTGGCTGGCCCTCAGCACACTTAAATTTTTTGTATTGAAAGCCTGAAAAATGAAGTCATTTGGGAAGAAGATATCCTCGGGATCCCATAATGCACTCAAAAAGTATCTTTTGCTTGATATGCTGTTGGGCAGACTTGTAGTTTAAAATGGTGGAGGGGGTGTGTTGCAGGAATGAATTGTGATTCTGATGTATTTACATCCTTTACCATCTCAAATAGGCTTTTTACTGCCAAAAATATGAGAAGAAGAGAAAGGGGAAATTGTTTGGGCCATTTCTCTCTGGCTGCTGTGGAAAATTCAGAGACCGAAGCTGCCACAGCCAGAAACAACATTTTTCTCCTGGTTAGGGGTTCTCCAGTTTATTCAGAGCCATTAACTCCAGCGAATATGGTCTAAGTACCAAGCATTTTATATTCAGCCAAGATACAATAAGCCATATTTTCTAGAAGTCAGGGACTGTCAGAGAAAGAAGGGATGAAGATGACGTAGTGCAATTTACCAACTTTATAAGCAGAAGCTCAGAGGCCTAAGGTCACTCAGCTGGTTGGATCTTAATTTTCCTGTCTGTGGCTCTTTCTCCATCTTCTCTTATTGTTAACTAAAGTTCTGTCGGGGAAGTTGTATTTTCTAAGGGTTGTGTGAGGATGAAGATAGACAATTGTAATCAGAAATATATGTATGCTTCTTTCTTGGACTAAAATGCTTCATTTGACCTCTTACCAAGAGAGGGCACTCTCTGAGCAGGAATTTTCCCTTCTAGACTATTTTATAGCTAGAAAAAATAGGCCATCCCTAAATAGATCACTGGAGATGGGAACTACCAACTCAGGTTTGAAAACTTTGTATCTACCCTCAGAAAGCATTCAGCTTAGTAGGGGTGGCAAAAACCAGGCTCTGCCCACTTGGCCGCAGAAGACTCATCCCCATTTCCTCCTGTGTCTGCATCTCCATAGCTTCACGTGTGTGCTCATGCTGGCCTCTGCCTGAAACGCCTCTTCCTTTCCTCCTCCTCTGCAAAACTCCTAGCCATAGGTCAGAGTCCTAAACTGTCCTCTTCACATTTCAGCCTTCTTTCCTCTGTATTCCAGATCTTTTCACATCCCAGGATTAGGGCATATATTATCCATTATTTTAGTGTGTCTTGCTGCCTGGACTGTGGAACCCTTAAGAGCCTGGATCGTGTTATCACATTTTTAGCCCCAGTGCCCAGCCCCGTGCGAGGCACATAGTAAATACCTGACAAGTGTTAGTTGTACATATGAACACACAAATCATTACAATTACTCACAATAGTTCACTAACTAGGATAACATCACAGATGGGTGGGATTATTTGAGGAAGTCTTAAATCTATAGCTTAATAGTTTTTACTTTTTCTGCTAAGGTCCTTCAAAGAAATACACTTTGTAGGTACAGTAATGTAGGCAAAAGACACATCTGATAAAGGACAGTTATCTAAAATATACAAAGAACTCTTAAATCTCAACACTAAGAAAACAAACAGTCCAATTAAAAAATGGGTCAAAGACCTTAACACACACTTCACCAAAGAAGATATACAGATGGCAAATAAGCATATGAAAAGATGCTCCACATCGTATGTCAGCCGGAAAATGTAAATTAAAACAACGAGATTCCACTACACATCTATTAGAATGCCAAAATCTGGAAAACTGACAACCCCCAAATGCTGGCAAGAATGTGGGAAATGGGAGTTCATTCACTGCTAGTAGGAAAGCAAAATGGTACAGCCACTTTGGAAGACAGTTTGGCAGTTTCTTAGAAAACTAACATACTCTTACCATATGATCCAGTAATTGTGCTCCTTCGTATGTATCCAAAGGAAATGAAAACTTATGTCCACACAAAAATCTGCACATGGATGTTTATTCACAATTGCCAAAACCTGAAAGCAATCGAGATGCCCTTCCGTAGGTGAGTGGATAAATAACTATGGTACCTCCAGACAATGGAAAATTATTCAAGAGTGACATCACCAAGATGGTGACATAAGTTGTTCCTGACTTCAATCCCCCTCACAAGAAGAACAACTAACAACTACTCCTGGACAAGACACCACTGAGAGAATCCTAGAACATGAGGGTGAGGCTGAAGCATCCCCTGCACCACAGAGATCAAAGCAGAACTCATCAGAAGGGTAAGAGGGACAGCTACATGCTGACCACTTTGCCCCTCCTCCAGACCAGCACAGCACCTGAGAGTTTCCTCCAATGGGAAAAGAGAGCCTAGGGAGGACATCCAGTTCCCCCAGCCTTGTGGGTCACTTCTTGGGAGCCCCCACTGTCGTCTCACCCCATGAGGATTGCAGGGGAATCTGGGGGGCTTGATCACTGGGAATCTGCTTGTGATGGAGAAGTGGGGAGGGGCTTCCCACAACCAGCACTGAGATCTTGGCGGACAGAGCTTCTTCCTGCAGAGCCCAAGTAGTCCCAACCAGTGGCTTTGCTCATCTGCAGAACCAGGTCGGTGGCGCATCCTGATCAGGGAACTATAACCCAGCCCACAGCTGAGTGTAGCCCCTAGAATATTATTCGGTGCTGAAAAAAAAAGTGAGCCGTGAAAAGACATGGAGAAATCTTAAATGTGTATTACTAAATGAAAGAAGCCAATCTGGGCTACAGACTGTATGATTCCGACTATATGACATTCCGGAAAAGGCAAAACTATGAAGCAGGTAAAAAGATCAGTGGTTGTCAGGGGTGTGGGCTGGGAAAGAAATGAATAGGCAGGACACAAAGGACTTTTAGGGCAGTGAAAATACTCTGTGTGATACTATAATGATGGATACATGTCATTATATATTTGTCTAAACCTACAGAATGTACAATGCCGAGAGTGAACCCTAAGGTAAACTACAGACTTCGGGTGATGATGATCTGTCAGTGTAGGTTCATCCTTAGTACAATATGTACCATTCTGGTGAGTGATGCGGACAGTGGGACAGGTTATGCATGTGTAAGTGCAGGAGGCATAAGGCAAATCTCTGGACCTTCCTCTGAATATTGTTGTCCTCTGAATAAGACTGCTCTAAATAAATAAAGTCTTAAAAAAAGAAGAAGAAATGTAGCTAAAGAGATTTGCACAAAGAACCAGGACATCTGAGTAGAATTCAAATTCTGCCACACACTTCCTGTGTGACCTTGGGTGTCACTTAACCTCTTTGGGTTTTAGTGGCCTCATTTGCACCTTTCGGGGGATTCTTCTAGATGCTTGCTCTGCGTCCTTCCAGCTCTATTTAAGATTGCATAAAGAAGAACTCACAGACATTAATATTTATTCTAAAGAAAAAAAGGAAGTATTGGTTAGAACCATCCTTTTCAGGTTTCCTCCAACTATGATACACAAGAGATTTCCACGCACAGATGTCAAAAACAGAATATGGTTAATTTTTTAAAAAGCTAGTTGATTTTGAAAATAATCAGCTGAATTTTGTCCAACAAATCATAACTAATTTTCTGTTACAAATACTTTGTACAATAATTTTACCTAATTTTTCTTCCTAAATAAGTTATCGTAAGATGCAGCCTAGCTATAGCACGTGAGTCTTCATTGAATACATCATTGGCCATCTTGTTGAGTCCACTGAGACTGTTTCCAACGTCATTCATAAACCACTCCAAGACTGCCATTTGGAGACGAAGTGTTTAACCAATAATTCACCATCAAACTGAAAGCTGAGCTCTCCCCTAAACACTGAGCAAAGGAAGAGAAACAAAATGAGAAAGTTTGATCTGAAAACAAGAAAGCTTTACAAATCCCCCACAAGAATCTCTAAAGTCCACGACGATTTAGCAAAAAAATCCTTTGGATATATTGCATATAAAGATGATAGGAATACGACTTGGCTTTCCAGAGATTGCCTGGGGCAGTGGCAGCCGTGGGAGGGAGATGAGGATTGCAAATCAATCCAGCCCAGGAATGTGAAAACAGCCAGTGTTGCTCTCGGAACTCAGAACCTCAGAACTGAGTTGACTTCATTCAACCTTTCACTGTCATTCACAGACCAAGCTCTAGGGTCCTCCTTTGGCAGTCGGAATCTTAGTGGAGGCAGAAGGTTTTCTGCTTAGCGATTAGGATGGGAACCTAAGAGGTTTAGAGCTAATTAATGCAGATGGCTCCAAGAGGCTGTTAAAAATGCAGGACAGCAGAAAGAATTGCTTGGATGTAGAACTCCTCACCTGGGAATTGTGCAGGAAAAAAGAAAAAGTGAAAGTCCATCCTCTTCCCTTAGGCAAGTTTGACAGCAGATCTAGGCAGCCAGGCTCAGGGAATAAAGCAGAGGTATCTTATTCGCGTCTAGCCAATAATAATGATGTAATTTTCCCACTTCCCTCATGGTCATCATAGTTCAGGTCTTCCGGACTCCCAGATTCCATTTTATCTCCTTCTAAACCATCCTTCTAAAGCAACATATCTTCTAAGTCATTCTGGTCTTTATCAACCTTTGCCAAATCTCCATCATTTATGGATGAAAGGCAGAACATCTCAGTCATGAAAGGAACTTCAGAATCCCAACACTGCTTTTCCCTTTTCTCTTACCAATTTCTCCACATATCAAGCTTCCCATTGTTTCCTGTTCAAGTGGTGGTTGCTCATAGCGTCATGCCTTTGCCTTCCCAGAATGCAATGTCCCTCTTGTTGCTTTGGTGAACACCTACAAATTCTTCAAAATTTGCTGCAATTGTCACCTTCTTTGGAACTTTTTGCATCGCCCCAAGCCAGAGTCCTTTATACCTCCTTCTATTGTCTTAGTGTGTGTACAGACAGCCCTCCACTTTTGTTTTCATTTTTCCTGCCCTAACTAAACTGTGACCATTTAGTATTTACCTTTGTGGCTCTGCCTCCTAGCAGTATCAGTCATATGACTAATGGACAATCAATATTTGTGAAACAAATGAATTTCTTGGTACTTAACTTTTGGTCTTGATAAAGCGGGAATGTTATTTCGTATTGGCTACATACTGAGGAAAACAAATGCTCAAGGAAAAAAACACTTCAATTATTTTTTTCCTTTGGAATCCAACTCTATTTTTTATCAACTACTTTTATTCTGACTGCCCATCAGTATTCAGTCACTGTTTTACATAAACATGGACCTATAGCAGACATAATTGTTTAAGAAGTGGAATGTAACCATAATAATAAACTAAGAGAACACAATAGTCCTGAGTGGGACCCGAGCAGGAGCTAAACAAACCAGACAATGGTAAGATAAATTTAATGACAAGGAGATAACACTCAGAGATATTTGCCATCATACAGGAGAAGTATTTCTCCGTTGTGTAGAAATAGATCATTCATATGTCACCCAAGTGTCACTTGTGTAGACGACCCATCCCCCCTCACTTTCTGGAGTCAACTTTTGTTTAAAAATCCAAATAAAATATTGCTGTGCAAAATCTATGGTGTGCAAAATCTTTTGCTGTGCAAAAATCCCACCTGTGGATTTTTGTGGCGTCTACTTGTCTTTGCCCATGCTGCACTGTGCTTCCTAAATATTGCTCCTGGTTTCTGCTGGTTTTCTTTTTCTCATTTACTGAAGCTTTGCAGTAACTGAAGAGATTATAGCACAGCACCAGAAAGACACCAACTTAAAGCTGAACATTAGATATCATTGTCCTAAAATTCCCTGCTACGGGTTGGTTACATGGAGGTTATGTGGAGGGCTGGCTTGTCTTCTCATGAGTCCTATCTTCTACTTATCTCTCTTCTCTTCAGATCATCTTGCCTGGGTTGCCTACTGAGACTCAAAGTTCCCAGTTAATTGTGAAGAGCAATTCACTTCTAATTTTCCATATCCTTCCAGATTATGACCTGAGGTGGAGTGGGGTGGGGTGGGCATTCACAATGAGGTTCAATACGAGGAATATTGTTTTCTAAATAGACAGCCTCTTGTCTGATTTGATGCTACTCTGCAAGTGTGTAGAAGAGCCCAGAGTCTCTTGTTCTAAGTAGTAGTTTTCTTCTGGATAAGACAGAAACAGTTGCTTTCTAGGCTCAGAAGCTTTTAGAGCCAAAAACGTAGAAGCCCAGAATGTCTGATTTGGAAGCAATATTAGAACTCAACCAAGTAGGATATAGTGATGTGTTTTCTTTTCTTTTTCTTTTGTCCATGTTTTCAACAGTTTGTCCTCATGATTTGAAATCCAGATGTGTAAAGGCTATATGGCGAGCTGTTCTCATAGTGTGAATATTGGCCACGAGCCAAAAATGAATCCAGCGCAACCTACAGGCTTTAGTCAGCCCCGTTCTTTCTTATTCAATAATGCTTTAAGTCGCTTCAATTTAACGATGTACTTTTAGTGGAATTGAACTTGACTGTCTCAAAATACTGTTGTTAAACATATTCAGCTTTGATTACAATTACAAACTTGTCAAACAAATCTCATGAAATTTATAATTGGTAGCAGTCAGACATGACAGCAATGGGAAACCCATAACCAGCTAGTCTGTTAAAAAATTCTCAGGAATAATAAAAATAGTAGCAAGAATAACAGCTATAATTAATTAAGTATTCCTATGTGCCAGGCACTCTTCTAAGTTCTTTATGTGTAATAGCTGCCTCACGACGAGCCTATGAGGTAGGTACAATTAGCATCTCCATTGTACAGATGAGGAAATCGAGGCACAAATAGTTTAACAACATGTCCAAGAAAGGGAGGAGTTAGCACAGGGTCCAGCTGGCTACATTTGGCCAATGGGTCTCATAGGAGAGATGAAGAGACTTAGATGTACAGAAGTGAAGACAGATGTAAAGACTTGGACTCATATCAGTCGACACCAAAATTCCACTGTTATGACCCTCTATTGGCCTTATAAGTATGGTACATTGTTCTAATTATACAATAATGCTTAAACTTTATAGAATAGAGACATACAGAAAATAAGATAAAATTTCTAACTGTACAATCATCTTGTAATTATCTGGGGCTCTGTGATACCAAGCCACTTCTCTATTTGGTCAAATGACAAGTTGATTCAGAAAAAAGCAAAAAGCAGTTGAAGCGGTTTCCCCATTATAGTTTTCGATCCAGTTGAAAAAAAGTCAGTTTAACAGCAGCAAAATTCTTTGTTGCTAACAATAAAAATCAGTTCTAACTAGTCTAAGCAAGAGGGGAGAATTTAATATAATGGCATAGGAAGGTGGCCTGGAAGCCAATGGCAGGAATGCAGCTGTGACTCAGAAGGGACTAGAAGGCCAAGAAGAGCCTAAAAAACAGGTTTTCTCTATATTTTGTTTCTACTACTCGCTGCAAATGCTTTTCATTTTGCTGACTTTGCAAATCAGCTATCTCTGTGTTACTTGTCTCCTCCTGAAATAACGGCTATGCCCTGGTTCCCAAGTTTATATATCCCAAGTCTTTGTATAAATGAACCCACACTGAGATTTCACTCTCTCAGTCACGGAGCCCCAAGGAGGGGCTCTGATTGCCTCAGGTTAGTTCTGGTGCTCAGCCACGGCCAATCAACTGAGTCCTAAGTGGTAGTCTTATTAACAAAACATGGCTTCAGGAGTGCCATCCTGTGACCCAGGGGATCAGAGTGGAGAGCTATTCTCCCAGACGAGGGACTTGTGAGCAGGGCAGACACCACAGGGGTCACTTCTATTCCCAGCAAACTAGGTCTCCGTGTGACCCAGCGTTTAGAAATTCAAGGACTAGGGAGAGTACAAGGACAATGTCTCTTCTTCCAGCTAGTGATATTTTTAGACTAGATCGTTGACTATGGAATTAGGGCGACAAATAAAAAAATCAACCTGAAAAAACCAGAATGTTGATTTGAGTTTGCTGAAATTAAAAAACATAACGGATCTCAAAGCTAAGGGGAAGTGTTTTGGATTATACTTGACACCACATCCTTAAATGGCGGGGATAATTGGGGTGTAGCCAAGCTTTTAGTCTCACTGGTGGTGTTTAAGATTTAGCTGAAATTAGACTACAATATTTCCTGTTGTAATTGGTGTTCTGATCCTTGGAGACTGTAGGGTTTTCCAGTGCCGGTGTCTAAGCATATAAATCAATCTGGGGAATGCGTGAGTAGAGAAAGAGGAAATTCCTGTCATGTTCCTAATGTATCTTTTGTATTCTCCTAAGACCTGAAAGAAATTTGAGAGATTATCCAGGTAGATCCCCTCATTTTACAGACGGAAAGTGAAACACACTGAGAGGAACTGACTAGTTCATTGTCAAATGACATTTGAGTGCAGATGCAGGATTAAAATCCTAGATTCCAGTCTTCTTTCTATCCTGTCCTACTGTTAATAGTAGGATTCACAGAACATATGACAGTACTGCCAGGCAGTTATATTTTTACCAGTTTTTAAATTACTTTTTTCTATCCTCTGGACTTAAACTTATTCAGTCTATTATTTTTCAGGCCTTGAGTATAAATACTTTGGATAATTTTCTGGCTAATTCAACTAACTTGTAATAATAACTCAGTAGTACAGATGATTAAATAGTAGAGAAATATATATGTACATATATGTATAGTCTAGTGTTTTGGTAGAGAACTAGGTTTAAATTTTCTTTTTTTTTCCTGAGGAAGATTAGACCTGAGCTAACATCTGCCACCAATCCTCCTCTTTTTGCCTGAGCTAACGTCTGTGCCCATCTTCCTCTACTTTATATGTGGGACACCAGCCACAGCATGGCTTGACAAGCAGTGTGTAGGTCTGCACCCCGGATCTGAACCGGCGAACCCCAGGCCACCAAAGCAGAACATGAGAACTTAACCATTGCACCACTGGGCTGGCCCTAGGTTTAAATTGTCTTAATTGAGGGAGGAAAAACAGCAAACATACACTTTATAGTTTGAAGTAAATTTGTTCTCCACTACTAATTGTTAAGAAATCTTTAAGGACAAATTTCCATAAATATAATTTTGTGTTAGAACCATGAGAACACGTGGCCCACAATGCCTTTTCTCCACTCCATGAAGGCAGGCTCCAAGAAGAACTGCGCTTTAGATTAGAAACTGAAAACTGGTTCATAGATTTATAAGTGCACAGTATTCTTTCGATCTTTCCTCTTTCGTTGTTCACAATGAACAAAGAGGAAATATGACTAAAGAGATTTTACTGATCCAAAGATGGCCATGCTAAATTCCAACATGCATCCTCAATTCCAAATAATTTGGGAAATGAAGCATGATGATAAACAGGAAATTGAAAAAAAAAAAGTAAGTGTAATGTGCCAACTTCCCTTGGCCAAATGGTGTAGGGTGAGAGTTCAGAATTCCTCAATTGTAATTTGTCTAAGTTTTAAATATATATTGCATTCATTTGCTTTTTCAATTTGACAGAATAAATTACTTGATTTTCAAGTGGACTTTTATTTTTAATTTCAAGAACTTTTTGTTAAAAAAAAAGAACTTGCTGGGAAGACTAAGATTCTTGGTGATTATAATTTTTAAAAATTTTAGTTATAGTTATTATCAAAGAAAAGCAGAATCATATTGTAAAAAGTCAAATAGGACTGCAAGGGTCCTGCTCCCTAACACTGAGTCACGCTCCCCAGGAGCAGAAAATTTCAACTCTTAGGTGACTCTTCTGGATTTTATCTCCATTTTTCTAAATATGATGAAAAAATGTCGATTTTGTTTTCAATTTTAGACATTATTTTACTGATTGACTTTCTGGTCACAGCTTTCTAAATTCTCATCTTCCTGATACGACTGTGACAATATTCACATGGTCATAATATTATTAACACATCCTAAAATTGTAATATTGGGAAAGTGGTGATAGAAGAACCGTGTGTACATATGCAAATGAGACGTTAGTATATACAGAGCTAAATCATTCTTCTCCATCATCAAATGATAAAATTATATATAAATTTATATATATGTAATTATATAAAAAATAAAAACACAAAGATGGAGTGTCCAAAATAAACAGGTTGCTGAGCAGACTCTGCTTCTTGGTAAATATGTTTGTTTTTAATTAGAATATATATTTAAAAAGCATAATCAAAGAAATACACAGTTACATGTGTCTCTTTTGAATAAGCTTTTGTTTTTCCCAGTGCTAGTCATTGCCTTAGTTTTCGGTGTGCCTGTTTTCCACATATCTATCACTAATCCATTCTCATGTGCCCTGCTGTAGTTGTTTATCAGTCCCCTCAGAGCAGTCAAACATTTTAGATAGTCTATCTGTTCTAGAGTCACCCTTCTTGGAACTTTCTAACTTCTTGTGCCAAACTTGACAGGTTTCTGGGCTTGATGACCAGCCAACATCCTAGGATTTCCCTCTACCTTCAGTCTAGAAACTTCTTCCCCCTCTTGTGTGGGATCCACTGTTTCCTGGATCCTTTTTTGGGGGGGGGGGGCTACTTTCTCATTTTGTGGGGTATATTTTCCAGTCACTTGTTGAGAAAGAGTGCTTGACAGTTAAATTTCTTGAGACAGTATTTCACGTCTGAAGACATTTTTATGCTACTCTCTTTTATGATTAGTATTGTGTGTGGATAGAATTCTGTGTGGAAACTCATTCATTTGAGTTTTGAAGACATTGATTCTTTGCTTTCTAGGTTCAAGTGTTTCTGTGAGGAAGTCCAACATCATGTACTCTGGTTTTTTTTGTGTTTTTCTTTTTTTTTGAGGAAGATTAACCCTGAGCTAACATCTGCTGCCAGTCCTCCTCTTTTTCGCTGAGGAAGCCTGGCCCTGAGCTAACATCAGTGCCCATCTTCCTCTACTTTATATGTGGGACGCCTGCCACAGCATGGCGTGCGCAGCGGTGCCATGTCCGCACCCAGGATCGGAACCAGCGAACCCTGGGCCGCCGAGAAGAAGAATGTGCGAACTTAACCGCTGCGCCACGGGGCCGGCCCCCTCTACTCTGTTTTCTAAAATCTGGATTTGAATTTCACAATGATGTGTGTTAGTGTGGGTCTTTTAAAAAATTCATTAGGCTGAGCACACGGTGGGATGTTTTGATCTGGAGATTTACATCCATCAGTGCCAGGGTATTTTTTCTTGAGGTATTTCTCTGGTAAACTTTGGTCCTCCAAGATGATTCAGACCTCTATGAATGGGGGTATAGCTTATTGGCTTCATTTTAGGGAGACTGGGCATGGACCTGGCTGATTTGTTGGAGGGAATTTCCCCAAATGCTGAGCCTCTCAGTGTCTTCAGAGAGGCACTGGCCTGGATGTTGTAAGCCTGGCTGCCACTTTTGGGGAGTGTGATATTGTGATTTGTAATAAGAAACATCTATTTGGTCTTTGTCCACTGTTCCTGGCACAGAGCTCCTAAAACCCTTGGAATTTCACAAGCGATGAAAGCAATGAGTGTCTTTTGTTATGTTATTTAGGTGACTTTTGGACCACACCTAATGATGGGGGCTGGTTGCCAGGAAAAGCAACCAGGTGATTAGAGGTTGGAGCTTTCAGTCCCACCCCCTGAGCTCCGGGGAGAGGAGAGGGCTGGAGGTTGAGTTCAATCACCAATGGCCAATGAGTTAATCAACCTGGCCTATATAATGATGTCTCCATAAAACCCCAAAAGGATGGGGTTTGGAGAGCTTCCAGGCTGGTGAACACATGGAGATTTGGGAACAGTGTTGCACTCTGGGAGGGCGTGGAAGCTCTGCACCCCTTCCCCATACCCTTGACAAGAGATTTTCACATATTGAGGTGTATGGGGTAACTATTTGGGTTCAAAACTTATTCGGCTTGAAGTAAAAAGCCTGACTTATGGCCTATCAAACATGCATTGTACATCTGCTCAACCATTGCTTAAAGCATGCACTCCCTTAAGATAAGAATGCACACTTCCCCTCCTATGCCCTATTGGTAATGCCCTATTGGTAACACCCACATTAGTCCCTTTCCTGACATCATGGTCCTGTTGACCTGCTAATTTGCAATTGAATACCTCTTTGAAATTTTGATGAAAATGTATCCTAGGTGTGTTTAATGTATGTTCTTTGTTCTAAAAAAGTTTAAGACTGAACAGAAACCCATGCTTCTCCAGAACGCCTCTAAGTCCATCCTGGGTTATAGTCCTCACTCTGGCTTGTAATAAACTCACCCCAATTCTGAATTATAGGTTAGTTATGGATTATTTGCATTGACACCTTGCCTATGCGTCTCTTTCATCTTGCTCTTCCTGAGGGATATCATTTTATAATAAACTGGTAATCTAACAAGTAAAATGCTTATCTGAGTTCTGTGAGCCGCTCTAGCAAATTAACCAAACCCAAGGAGGGGGTCATTGGAACCTGCAATCTATAGCTAGGCAGTCAGAAGCACAGGTGACAACCTGGACTTGCGAATGGCATCTGAAGTGGAGGTGGGGGGCAATCTTGTAGAACTGAGCCCTTAACTTGTGGGATCTGCTGCTGTCTCCAGGTAAATAGTGTCAGAATTGAGTTGAATTGTAGGACACCCAGATGGTGTTGGAAAATTGTTTGGTGCTATGAGGAATAACCCCTCCGCATCGGAATTGGTCCCAGAGTCTTAGGAGCTGAGTGGAAGAAGAGAGTAAGGAATAGAACCTCTCAGGTTACATTTCTCCAGATGGTAAACTTCCTGTCTTTTACCACAGTAGAGGAGGGGTAGTTCACTACTTTGCTGAATCCTGGAGGAGTTTAAGGAGTAGAATTCTTCCTTATGTAATCTTTCAATCTCAACACTTGCCTGGACTTTCTGAGAAACCTGGTATCACAATTTTCTGAGCCTTTCTAGGGTTCTGTAGAATGAGTTGCTTGCATTTTGTTGGCTTTCCCTTCTGTAATCTAGACTATCAGATTGATTAAGTCAGTCGCCACTTATTCATCCTTTTTTCAAGTTCTAATATTTTGCTGACATCTTTTATATACTGTTATTACCTCTCCCATTCTCTTTATTCTTGTATATTTGTGTCATACTAATTTATGTCAATTAAATTCCTTTGGTTCCTTCCTTTTTGAAACATTTTTGGGAGAGAAGAGAGATAAATATGTATGTATGTATCTTTCTCCACCATATATATTTGGGGGAATCAGGACTTGACTCTGAGACACCAACCACTTGACTCAACCCTTTTACCTTTGACTGTAATAATTTATTTTGGCGGGCTGATCTCTGATGTTACGCTTACAATGTAACATCAAACAGCTATTGAGAGAAATACTATACCTGTCTGCTTAACTTGCTCTTCTGATTAGAATTTTTCTAAATTCCTCTTGTCTTTCTCTTTTGCAGGTCACACTCACAAAAGATGCAAAATTAGGAGAAATACAAAACACATTGGAAGACAGAATTAAGAATTAAAACAAAAAGATGTGAAGTAGATCTGCATATTTGAGAAATCGTTTAATCTCATTAAACAAAAAATATTGCATTGAGATTCAAAAAGCCAATTATAGAAGCGCAAGATGGGAACTCCTATCTTGATAGCTGTTCAAATGAAAATACACTGAGAGTTTAAAAGCTAAATATGATATATTTTGTCAGTGATTTTAAGAAAGGAAATGTGTTTATAGGTGATATTATGTAAATATATAATTTAAATTAAAAAGTTCAGACCACACCCAGAGTTTTGTGTTCACTTCTGAGTATTTGATTTTAAAGGAAGATTGACAAGCAGAAGTGCGTACAAACAAGAGTGCTTAGGATAGTGAGAGTTTCTGGAAAGCATGTCCCATGAGAATGGTTAAATGTACTGTAGATAATTAACTCAGAAAGAGAAAAGCTGACAGTTCTAAAATATTTGAAGGATTGTCAAATAAGAGAAGAACAGATTCATTTAGTCTCATTCTAAAGATCAAAACTAAGACTAGCCTATTGATTAATGTTTAACAATAGAGCTCCTTGTCAGTGCAAAGAGCTAGACGAGATTCTTCTTTAAGGTGGGATTTTGAATTAGACACTTAAGTCATCTGTCAGTGTCCTTTTAATGAACAGCTTGCTGGAAAGTGCCTTTGAAATTACTTTCGGCTTCATGTGACTTGGCTCAACTTGGAAAACACCTAGCTACTC
Organism: Equus quagga; assembly: GCF_021613505.1. Lineage (NCBI taxonomy): Eukaryota > Metazoa > Chordata > Mammalia > Perissodactyla > Equidae > Equus > Equus quagga. Next base: position 86,509,879 of record NC_060277.1, on the reverse strand, counting down.
TGTCTCCAACAGACTCCTTGCAGTCACCTTGAATTTGTGAATGATGTGGATGACTTTTGACCTTGGCTCTGTAGTTAGTCCTGCCGTAGACATCTCCCATCACATTTTTGATTCTCAGCCTTTTCTTCTCCCTCCTTTTCCTTTATGTTATTCTATCTTATTTTTTATCTTTATTAAGCTATAATTTACATATAATAAACCACACATATAAAGTGTTCAATTTGACAACTTTTGACATGTATATATATATACATATATATACATAATTGTCTTTTGCTTTTTTATCCAAGTTGACCATCTCTGACTTTTAATTGGGATAATTTAAACCATTTACATTTAATGTGATTATTGTTATGGTTTGCTTTAAATATACCATCTTGCTATTTGTTTTGTATTTATACCATCTATGTTTTGTTCCCTTTCCTATCTTCTTTTGTATTAATTCAGTATTTAGAAACATCCATTTTGTTTGTTGGCTTATTAGCTATGTCCTTCTTTTGTATGATAGTTTAGAGTTTGTAGTATACATTTAACTTATCATAGAATGTCTTCAAGTAAACTTAGACCACTTCATTTTTGTATAAGGACCTTACAACAGTATAATTCCATTCCCCTCTCCTGGCCTTTCTGCTCTTTTTGCATATATATTTTACTTCCATCTAAGTTATAAATCCCGTACTACATTCTTATTATTTTTGCTTAAAACAGTCTTCCAGTGACTAATTATATCTTTTGTAAGTCTGAAAAAATCTTTATTTTATATTTGTTTCTGAAAGAATTCTAAGTTGACAGGCTTTTTTTTCCTTTCAGTATTTCAGAGATGTTCCACTGTATTCTGGCTTACATTGTTCCCGAAGAGAAGGCTGCTATTATTCTTACCTATATTCTTTAGTATGTAATGTGCCTTTTTTCCCCCTCTGGCTGCTTTTATGATTTTCTTTTTATCATTGTTTAAAACATTTTGATTATGACACAACTTGATCTATTTATTTATTTTTTTAAGTATTTCTTGTGCTTTGGGTTCATTAAGCATCTTGAATCTGTGGGTTTATAGTGATCATTACATTTGGAAAAAAATTTAGTCATTTTTTTTCTTCAAAGATGATTTCTATTTATGCCTCTCTTTCTTCCCTTCAGAGACTTCAGTTTCACGTTATTAGACCTCTTGATGTTGTCCCACAGCTCACTAATGCTCTGTTTATTTCTTGTGTGTCTTTTTCCCTTGTGCTTTACTTTGGATAGTTTCTATTGTTTTATCTTCAAGTTCACTAATATTTTCTTTTGCAGTACATAACCTGTTATTAATCCCATACAGTACGTTTTTAACCTCAGACATTATAGTTTTCATCTCTAGGAGATCAATTTGAGTCTTTCAGAAATATTTTCCACAGCTCTACATGATTAGTCTTACTTCTACCACTTTGAACATATGGAATATAGTAATAATAATAATACCTGTTTTAATGTCATTGTCTACTAATTTTATCATCTTTATCATTTCTGGGTCTGTTTCTATTAATTAATTTTTCTCCTCATTATGGGTTATATTTTTCTGCTTCTTTACCTGCCTGATAATTTTTGATTGGATACCAGACTTTGTACAATTGTTGGGTTCTGGATGTTTTTATATGGTAATAAATATTCTTTAACTTTGTTCTGTGATGCAGTTATATTAATTGCAAGTAGTTTGATCTTTTCAAGACTTGCTTTTAAGCTTTTTTAGGTAGGACTGGAGCAGCCTTTGATCTAGGGCTAATTTTTCTCTATTACTGAAGTATATGTTTTTGAATGATCTATCTGATAGACCATAAATGGCAAGGTTTTCCATTCTGACTGGTGAGGACACAAACTATTCTTGGATGTGTGAACCCAGAGATTGTTACCTCTGCTCCTTTGGGTTAGTCTTTCCACAGCCGCATGTGGTTTCCTCACATGTGCTGGTCAGTACTCAGCTGAAAATTTGGTGGGGGATGAACATTTGAACATTTCTGGGACTCAATCTATCTGTGCAGATATTCTCTCTCAAAGGATTTGTCTTGCAATCTCTAGGCACCTTGATCTCCTTGGACATCCAGCTCTTTCTCCTCAATTCAGGAAGTTGCCTGGGCTCAACCTGGGTTCTGCCTTCCTGCACTGCTGCGTGGAAGAGCTCTTCAGATAGTAAGCTGGGACGATCATGCTTATCTTGTTTGATGTCTTTCGGGATCTCTGTCCTGCATTGTCTGCCTGACACCCACAAATATACATACATGTATATATATATACAAATATGTATATTTATTTAGCTATTTAGTGGAAGGTTAAATCCAGTCCCCTGTTACTCCATCTCGGTTAGAAGTAGAAATCCTGTTATTTTATTTTTGCCATAAATCTTAAGTTTCTTTGCTCAAAACCATTCAGTTTTACTTTGGAATGTTACACTCTAGGTGGCAACATTAGGCATCATGTCATCATTCTTAGCTTTATAAAAGCCACTATAAGGGTCTTTATTTCTAGCATCTGTAAAGTAGTCCTATTCCTACCTCAACAGATGTTTACTGAGTGCTAGGTCCTTGATACTTAGGATGTCAAGAGAAGAAGACAGAGGAAGCCCTTTCCTTTACAGAGAAGACATTAAATAAATAATAATACAATAGCTCCCTATCACTGTCTCCTTACCTTACTTTATTTTTCTTTATAATACTCTCTGCCCCTGATATAACATACGTCCATTGGTTTATTTTTTGGTTTTACTCCATGAGATTGTAAGCTCAATAAGAGCAGGAACTTTTATTTATTTATTTTTTACTTCTGTATCCCCAGTGCCTAGAAAAATGGCTGGAAGTAATGAGTACTTAACAAATGCTTGTCAAATAAAAGAAGGCTGAATGAAAGTGCTACAAAGAGGAAGATAAGGATGTAATGAAATTCTGTAACCTGGAATACCTATCAGGATGTGGTCCTTAGAACCACTTGCATCAGAATCATTTCAGGTGATTGTTTAACATGCAGGTTTTTGATCCTCTTCCCAGATCCACTGATAGTGAATTTCTGAGCGTGAGGACAGGCAATTAAAAATTTTACTGACCTTCCCAGAAATTTCGTCCACACCTTGAATTTGGAGAACCACTGGTTCAGTGTATAGGAAAGGTTGAAGAGAAGTAGCCATGTAAATGAAACTCTGAATGGTGTATGTGTGTGTGCGTACAACCTCCAGGAGGGAAGGAGATATTTCAGAAAGTGTTTTTAGCAGGGAAGTAACATGATTAGGTCTGTGTTTTTTAAAAGATCACTCTAGCTGTAGTGAAGTAGTTTCATTTACCTCAAAAGTTCTCTTGCCTTGTAGCTGAGAGGTTCCATATGTAGAGAAGAGATCGTGTGCTTTGTACTCAAATAGACTAGTCACAGCCTCTTATTAGTGTATGACAGAGAAAAAGTACATAACTTCTCTTAGCCTTTCTTTGCTCACTTGTAGAATGGGGATAATGGTACTTTTCTTATTGGGTTTTCTAAAGAATCGACTGGTTTAATTCATGTAAAATACCTGTACAAAACAACCTGGGAATAACATTGGTTTCTTATGGCCCTCATCCTCAAGGTGTTTCTGCCTTTTGGAAGAAAATCAGGGAAACACATCAAACACTGGTATACCCAGGACCACTGTTGGCAAGTTGTGAAACCAGTCACAGGTTTGAGACATCCTGCACAATGTTGGGTGAGACTGTGAGTAGGCAAGGACTCGTAGAGGCAGCATCAGGAAAAGCAGAAGAAAGTGGTGGGACCAGTTCTTGCTGAAAAATAAATGAATAATTTAGACACAGACAATCTGTCGTCAGGGACGGGGACTGGCAGCCAACTGTTCAACAAGATGTTTCTCAAAAACCAACACAAATCACTTTAGTTCCAGTCGTAAAGTTTTCCAAGAATTTTATTAGTTTCCTCTCTTCCCTGGTGATACATTGCTCTTGATTGCACAGGATAAAAATATCAAGAACGTTTTGTACCTTGAATTCTCTTCTTTATTCCTTCCTTACTTCCTTCCATCCCCCTTTTTTCTACTCTTCCTAACTTACATCTTAAACAATTAGCTTCTAAGAGTTGGACCTGTTTCACATTTTCCTGTTACTAGAACTGAGTGGTGGTTTGAGCAGAGATCCATGTTCCCAAGCCAGCATCATGTTCCTGTCTCCCACATACACCCTCCACTGTGTCCAATCATCTCTCATTAAGTTTCACATTGCCTGAGTGTAACCTCTTTATCTTTTGAGGCTGTCCTTAATGTTCATTGTAACCCACTTTCAGCTGGTTAGAATTAATAGGCAGATATCTAGGGTAAACTTTGGTTTGCTGAGACATTCTTTCATTCAATTAAATATAAATAAACACTCATAGCGGAGGTAAACAAACACACACACACAAGCACATGTATAATAATACATGGTGATAAGTTCCATAAAGGAAATAAACAGGGCACATTAATAGAGAATAACAAGGAGAGAAGGAAGAAGCTTATTTAGCATGATCCTGGAAGCATCTTTGAAGATATGAATTTGAGGATAAGAAGGGTCAGCCGTGCAAAGAGCAGAGGGACAGGAACTCAAGACAGAGGGAGCAGCATGAGCAAAGTTCCTGAGACAGGAAAGAATTTTTTGTGTATGAGGAATCGAAAGGAGATCAGTGTCGTTTGGCATAAAGAGAAAGAGTGGCCCAAGATGAATGAGGACCAGGGATTAGATCATGGCAGTTTCTGTGGGCTCCAAGTAAGAAGTATGAGTTCTATTTTGAGTGCATTGGGAAGACACTGAGAGTTTCTGTGAAGGGACACGAAATTATCTGATTTTTATTTTACAAAGATTTAGTCTGGCTTATCTGTGGAATATCGATTGGAGGATCAAGGGAGCATTCAAGAAGCCCAGTGTGGAGGCTATCCCAGTGATCCAGCAGAGAGATGGTAGTCATTTGAACCAGGATGGTCAGAATAGCAATGAAAAAAAGTGGGTGTATATCATATTTATTTTGGAAGCAGAAGTGAAGGAATAGATTTTGGATTGAGAGAGAGTAATCAAGGATGGCTTACAATTTCTAGCCACTTACTGAGAAGAGGAAAAGCTGTGAGAGGAGTGGTTTGGCGGTTAAATCAAGAGCTCAGTTTTGAAAAGGTTAAGTTTGAGATGTCTGGGAGAAATCCAAGGGTACAAATCAAATAGGTAGTTAATTTTATAAATTTGGAGTTTAGAGGAGAGCTCAAGGCTGTGAAAAATTACAGTTCCATCAGTATATAGATGATGTGTCAGTTGGGATACCAATTAAGATTTTAAAAATGGCCCTAAATACGACAAATCAAAAAGATACAAGTTTATTTCTTATTCACGTAATGGTTCAGAGACAGGTGGGTGGTCTAGATTAGGTGGGCAACTCCACTCCGCAAGGTCAGTCAGGGATTCAGCTTACATTTATCTGATTGATTTGTCATCCCCTTGAATATTATTCTTCTCTGTATTGTTGAAATTGGCTCACTAGCACGAGGACCACATTTCATCACTCAGAAAAAGGGGAAGAGACGGCATCCTTTTTTAAGGAAGTGACCCGGTACATTCACATATTACTTAGCTGCAAGAGAGGCTATAACATATAATCTCTAAACTGACCATGTGCCACCTGGTGAGGTGTTGATTCTACTACTAAAAAGAAAAGAAGAATGCATACAAGAAGACAATACATATTTTCTGCCACAGAGAGTGTATAAAGCCAAGGGACTGAATATACAGGGTTTCCCAATGTCAGCACTATTGACATTTTGGCACAGATAATTCTTTGTTGTAGGAGGCTGTGCCGTGTAGGATTATGCATTAACCACCAATGTTGAGCAGCATCTCCATCCTCTACCCTCTGGATGCCAGGAACATCCTCCAGTTGTGACAATCAAAAATGTCTTTGGTAATTGACAAATAGCTCTTAGGGGGAAAAATCGTTCCCTAATGAGAACCACTGGATTATATAGGAGAGAGGATAGAGAAAGAAGATGGGAGCGTGGCAGCTGGGGTTGAGGAGTGCCAACCTTTAAAGATTGGGTAGAGAGGAGCAAAGGAAAGGAGCAAAGTTAGCAAAGGAGACAGGCAAGGAGTAGTCAATGGGACATAATGAAAACCAGGACTGCAGAGTGTCACAAATGCTAATGTAGGAGGGGCTCCAATAAGGTCGGAATGGTTGACTGTGTTAAATGTTACTCTGAAATCAACTGAGGTGAGGACAGAAAAGTGTTCATCGGATTTGGCAACATGGAGATTACTGATGACCTAGACAAGAGTAATTTCTGTGTAGTGGGGTTTTTAAATGGATGATGCTAGAGCTTGTTTTGTATGAATCGAAGGAAATGATCCAACATAAAGAGTGTGACACATGATCCAGGAGAGAGAGGAAAAGATCAAATGATCAAAGTCCGTGAGGGGATGGGATGCAGGGCACTTATTGAGAAATTGGCCTTTGAGATGAGAAGGGAAAGCTGGGTGGTAAACTGCAGAGGGAGATCAAGGATGCAGTTAGGTCTGTAGATTTGCTGATGGGAATATGAGGGAGTTCCCAGAAGATGGGAATTTTCAGTGAATTTGGATATGGCTTCTGGGTTGAGAGTTACGGGTCACAGAGCTGCTTTGGCATTGTGTGGGTGTGTGGGGGATGGTTCAGTGATGACATCTGAGGGCAAGCATGAAAAATAGTAGGAGAGTTGGACAGTATTGAGAGAGAGTCTATTTGAGATTTCAGTGAAGTCAGCCTTCCTGGTTGTGTGGACACAATAGCAAGGGATGGACTTGCTTAGTATTCCGAAGTGAAATAGCCAACAGAGTATACAGTATTCAAAAGCCTATCCTGGAATCACTTCCCTCTCCAGTCTGAATGAAAGCAACTCTCTTCTCTGCTCCCATTTCTGGAAAGGGGTCTGGCAAGAGCAAGAAGTGTTGAAGTCTCATGCAGTCCTGGTGTACTAAGGTGAGAGCTGTGAGCAGCTTGCATGAAGAGCTTGTGGGAAGTTAGACTTGACCCTGAGTGGAGGGTAAAGGATAGGCCTTTTTACATAGGTCTCTGGCATGTACTGGAACTGGTCTGAATAAAAGAACATTTAAAAACACTATGGGACTAGATACGCCTCATTCTGAAAGCGGATTACTAAAAATAACTAAATTTGATTGCAGCAGTGACTAAACTAATAAATCCAGCAAAGGCTGATCTCCTGGACGTTCACCAATAGCTCGTTTGCAGCAAGGATCTCAACCCTTCCTGTGCAGCATTATGCTCATTTTGCAGAGGAGAACATCATCATTTGAAGAGGTTAAATAATCTACTTTAGATCAATAGTTAATAAGTTACGATTGAGCTCCAGGTCTACCTGACTCTAGTTGTTAACCACTGTGTTCTAAGCTTCAGTATAGTCAAGAAGTATTTCTTGAGCACATTTGCAAGGTAATATGCTAAACACTATGAGGAGGAGAAATCTTCATCAGACATAATATGTACCCTTGAAGACTTTATATTTTACTAGGAAAATACTAATAGCCTATGATGCATGGTAGACGAGGGACTCAAGGATGGAGAACTTACCTTTTAGAAGACTTCCTGGAGGGTGTAGGTGTGGAAGTGGGCCTTAGAAAGAGGCAAGAGGTGGTCATCCTGAGCCAAGAAGATAGGAATAGACAAGTATTCCAGTTGGCAGGCAGAGCAGGAGCAAAAATACAGAGGTGGCAAAGGGAAGGGATTTTCTGGAAAACTTAAGTAGCCAGATTGGTTGGACAGAGAGAATATCTGTGAGAGTAGAGAGATGATGAAAAAATACAGTGAAGATTTCAGTGGTGTGAGTAATAATTACAGCTAAGTGCCAAGCACTGCCTTGGGGCTTTAAATTCACTACCTCATCAAAAACTTCTAATTAACCTGTGAGATTGATGTTATTCTTACCTTCCATTTTACAGATGAATAAACTGAGGTTTAGACAAATAATTTGTCTAAGTTCACATGGAGAGTAGTGATGAAGCTGAGACTCAAACCCAAGTTTGTCTAATGTTAGAACCCATGTTCTTATTCATGGAACTAAAATGGTCACCCAGCAAACACTACTATTGACACAAATGGACTCTGCTTCGGAACTACAGTTTTAAAACACTGGTGACCTTTTCTTCTCCCTTGATTTATACTGATCTGATGCATTTTGTCATTTCCCTGCAAACTTGAAGAGGACCATGAGGGAAGAGTTGGCCCTAATTTCATCCCAGTGGAGAAAGAAAAAAATAAATGAAAAGTGAATCAAGTTACTCTCTGCTGAAAGTTGTCTTTTCTCCCCAAATGTAGCTATATGAAGATTCGATCTTCACATTCTGCTGTAAGAGAATGGACTCATTCATCCTTGGACTTACACTGGGAGAAGGATCAAGGGGTCATTCCCAGAGGCTCTGGCTAATATATCATTTGAGACACCTTCCAAGAGACGGTACCATGTTGGCTTTGCAAAAGGTTACTGATTTAGGGTGACCATTCATCTTAGTTGGCCAAGAGTGGTCTTTTTCTATGCCTGTCAGCTCAGCATAATTATTAATAGTACCGTCTTTTACTCTCAAGTTGTAAGAGTTTGAAAGATAAATTATATGGTTACTCTACTAAAGTTCAGGGTAGCTAAGGCGGTTGGAACAGCTCCCAGTACCATCACTTCGGGTGAGGTTTCTGCCTTACAGGGAGATTCCACCAGGAGTCCAGACCACTGTACTACAATTCTGCTCCTTCCCAATGTGGCAGAATAAATAATGCCTTAGAGATACGGACTCTACCCGTTAAACCAAATGACTGCTAATGTCCTTGGCTGCTCCAGAGACAATGACATCAGGTGCTTTTCTTGACATTTGAGGGGATGAACTCAGAGTGAAAGAAGAGGAGAGGCTGTCCTCATCCATGAAGTCAGCAGTTTTGGGAATGGGAGGATATGGGCTAAGAATTTCAGTCTCAGGAGATCCTGTTGAAATCAGAGTCATGGTGAGTCACATGAAGGGAGACGCAAATTATACCCTCAGCTTCGAAAGCTCTGTAATGAGGCATTTATGAAGCCCCACTTCTTCTAGGAAAGAACGTCCCTATGTTGGAAGAGTTATTTGTACTCAGTGATGTTTCTTACTAAAAATTAAAAAGTGTCTACCTGTCTTGGGTTACTTCTTAACATGGCATACTTTGCTTATTGATGATTTGGAGGATATTTTTCTCTCATGCAATTCATTCAGAAGATATTTGTTGAGTACCTACACAATGCTGGGCCACTGAACTCAGGGCGGAGATTGGGAGAAATGAGAGTAAGATAATGTTGGTCTTGCTCATAAAGCTCATTCTCACCAGTCAGTACAATACACCACTTAAGCAAATATTTTTAAACATCCCAAACAATACCATATATTGTTTGTAGAAAAGTTCATGTATAATAAAAGTAAAAAACATGCATGGGAATGATGTAATAAGTCTTGAATACTGGTTAACCTTCGGGAGGGTGGGAGGGAAGGAAAGGGATGGGCTTGGGCTTTAGCTGTACTGGAAGCATTTTGTTTCAGAGGTAGGGAGGGGAGCTGAAAAAAAAAATGGCAACATTTCAACATCTAAATCTAAAACTGTTATCAGTGATGTTATTTTCTGTACTTTTCTAAATGTTTGAAATATTTTATAACTAAACACTTAAAAAAATCCTACAACTGCTCTCTAAGGAAGGTGGGTCTATTAAAATGGGTTGCTCTTGTGAAATGACAAAGAATGATTCAACAAGGAGGTGATGAAGAAAGATGGAGGGAGGAAGAGGGAGCAGTGAAAGGGGATGAGGCCGGGGCCTCGTGGGGTCACGGAGTCTACGTAAAATCTCCAAGGATGATTTGACTATTTCACAAAACGGGATTTCTATGTGTAACTTGAAGTTGTGTGTGTTGCTCTAATATAAACCTCTCCATCTAATGTACCCACATGAGCCTGCTGAGAGCTGTTGTTTTTTAAACTGAAGAAAGTGCCAGGTTCTTATCTGGGTGACTCTGGTATAGAAAGAAATAGTACAGCGGGCACAAGACCAACAACTCACATGATTAGCTAGCTCAGGGTGAAGCAGGAGGTGAGGGCCAGGGTTGACTAAAAGGATCCACCTCTTGAGGAATTCACAAAAACTTTGAGGAGTACTTTGGTATTCTACAGGGCAGGGTGTAAGAGAGAGTGGAGTTGAGGCGATCTTCTCTGAAATTTAAGGGCAAGGAGACATCAGAAGAGTCGGAGTGAAATTATTTCTCACGCTGGTGAGGCGGGAATTAGGAAGCCCTTCAACCACAGTCATTATGAGTGAGACTTTAGGAAAAGATGGAAAAAATTGGAAAATTGTAGGGGGAGGGGAGATGTGAGGGAGACAGAAAAAAGGAAGTAAAAATAGAAGAAAGTGCATGTGATAGGAACTTGTGGAGAGGCACATGGGCTTCCCAAGGTCTCACTGAGTGACAGCTGAGTGAGAAACAGGCCATCCAGTCGATCCTAATTGGCTAAGAACATCCGCAGGTACTTATGGAACTAGTGGAACAGTTGAGGATGCTCAACATCCCCTACACATCCATGAGTTCTCAGGGAAATGACATTGGAGTGTGGCAGCTGGACTCATCCAGATGTCTTGCTTTATCCTGCCTTTCAAACTATGGGCCACCAGGAATCTCACAAGGAGCCCTCCTTGCAAACACACTGGGCATTTTTGCCAAGTTGCTGACTTATGACCATAAAATGGACTGAGGTCTGTTGTCCCTTTAAGAACATAGTGAGAAGGTAGTAACCCAGAAAAAGCAAAGTAAGGAAGTAATATTTTACCATCTGCTGCAGCCACTGACCATTCATCTTTCTGTTTTCTAGGTCTGGCATTAGCTAAGGTCACGTAGAAGCTTATTTCCCAATGGGGAAGGAGTTGATGCAGTAGCAGATGGGGTTAGGGGTGAGATGGTGAGGGAAGTGCTGGGGAGAGGGAGGAGGCAAGGGCCAGGAAGACTGCAAGGGAGGAGAGCAAAACAGGTTCCTTGGAAATAAAACTGCTTCCAATAAAGAACTGCCTGATGTGATAAGAGTCAAGTAATCAAAAACAGACAGCTCACATTTGCCTGGAAGTGGAGACCAAATATCAACTGGATTTTGGCCACTTCCAGATGGTTGTATTGGCCCAAGTCCTTCCCCAGGCCCTGGGTGGGGAATGGGGTGGGAGAATCTTTCTTTGAAGGCTCCCTACTGACTGTATGGCAGAGAGCACAAAGCCATGGGAACAGTGAGCTGTCCTCCTCCCTCCACCTCCCAACCAATATTATTCCCATCAGCACCAGAAATGCAGGGGTGGAAAGTCTCCTCGCTCAGCCCACTCTTCCTTCCAAATACCCCTCACTCCCCCCTTGTACTCCCCACAGCTGCTTCACTAAATCATCCAGTGCAGAAAGAACTGTCCACATGCTGGCCATTCATTCCCTTGCTGTGTAGAGGGCTTGTCTAATTCTAAGAGGGAGAAGGTGAGTGGAATCTCCAACTTCACGCGGCTCACTAGGAGAGGGCTTCATTTGATAGCCCTGGTTCAGAGGAGTCAGTGGTGGGATTTGATCTTGGATCAAACAGTTTACCTCTCCCACTCCCTTCCAACCCTTCATTTTGGCTGATCTCCTCCTAACAGGATCCCCAGAGCTTTCTGAAGCTTGTACCCAAACAGACTGACTTCTTGCACCATCAAAAGTCTGCAGTTTCTGAAACCTGGCAGGAACAGTCTGTTTCTTAGGTAGCCGGAAAAGGGAAAGGGCAGGTCTCTAAGAAGAAAGCAGGACTTTGGCTTGAAGCTAACAGATCGGTGGACCTGGAGAAATAGACCCACTGTTAACCCAGAGTCTTCATTTACTCCTGAGAGCAGCAGCAGGGGCAATTCCGAAGCTGAGATAGCTGTGCAAAGGCAAAGATGAATATCTGACACTTCAGCTAGATCCTAGTTGGGGAGATGAAAAGCAAAAGAAAGGACAGTTATGTAACTTTCTCACATGTTAGTTGGTGACCAAGTCTGGGCACTGGTCTCTCCATGGGCTTCCCTCTCTTGATCCAAGTAGGCTCTGGGTTTCCTAGTCCTGAATGCAACTTGGTGGAACATGATCTCTCCTTTTCTTTTAATTGTCAGGGAGCCCAGCACAACAACACTGATTGAGTTCAGATGGTGTGTGGAGGCCCTAAGATGAGCTGAGCGCTGTGGTAGCTGTTGCAAGAATTGAAGACATGACTTCTGGTCCAACTGGAGAGGAAGGACACATTGGTTTACAAGTGGCTTAGTTTAGACTTACAAGGTGTACAAATGACTTCAAATTAGGAGTGACAGCACGGTACAATGTAGTCTATTTATCTGACACTTCAGAGAACTTTTATACAAGATTCTTATCCACTAAAATTTAAGCTTTATTACACCAGGAGTTTTGAGGTATTTTACTTCCTGCTGCATCCTCAACGTCTTGAATACTGCCTAGGCATACTGCACATATTAGACACTCATTAAAATTCTGTCAAATGACTGCATCTATGTCAGCATCAAACCTTCTTTTGTATTAAGTGCCTGTTACAAATCTTTCCTAAATTCTTTATAATTTTTATTGGTACTCTAAAGAGAAGACACTAAACCTAACTTAAATTTTGCTTGGTGACTCAGGGCCTAATTCAAACTTTCACACTGTTATAAGAAGAAGGGAGCTCTCATCAGATATTACTGAGATGCATGTCCATTTGCCCCTCTGCTAAATGGCCTCAGACTGTTTTGTGTTCTTCTGTTGTACTTGTGTTGTTTTCCTACATCCTCCTTCAAGGGAAAATTGTGGTTTTAATGTTTTTGATTCTTTGGGCGTTTACCTATACCTCCTGAATTCTGATTTGCTGCTTAGAAACTGTGACCTGGAATGGCCTAGTCTAATGGGATAAAAGTGTGGGTCTTGGATCTCTGGGTTTGATTTCACCTCCTAACTTTATATATGTGTAACTGGACAAGCTGATTAACTGCTGTGGGGCTCAGTGTCCTCATCTTTAAAATAAAAATAAGAACGCCTTGCTCGCTATTGTGAGAACGCAACAAAATATCTGACATATAAGTCCGATGCCAATGAATCACAAGCCCGTGAAAACAAAATATAATTTTAATGGTATTTTCCCGTATTTCTTCTATGTCCCACCCCAGAAGTGAGCACCACTTAACTAATCCCCCTGCTATGTCTTAGAGTTCCCACAGGAGTGCCATACATGTATGGTTTGTCTTCTGCTCCCACCCTCGCTTGTCAAGTGTGCTGTTCTCAAAACGGAGCCTCAACACCGCTATAGCCACAGGGTGAGCTCCAGCATGCACACCAGTGAGCTACTTCCAGACGATCCTGCATTGCAGTGGGCTGGAGCAAAGCTCGGTTCTGTGCAGAAGGAAGAAGGAAGGCCTTCTCCCTAGTTGGGCAGTACTGCAGCCCCAGGGAGCAAAGCAGCCCTACCTGTGTTCAGAGCCTCACAACAGTTTCCCTGAACGATTCAGGCAGCTTCTGTGTATCATTTCTAGCCTCGAATCTCCCTGTCTGTCATGAAAGAACAGCTTCATCAGTTTCTGGCCTTTTCTCCTCTATCCCTGGCAACATACTCCCACCCAGCGCGGCTGTGTGGGCACAGGTGTCATTCTAATGACTCTAACACATCCACTCTCTCCTTGGCTCCTCCTGCTTGGCCTCAAACTTCTGTTTCTTCTTTTTTTTAAATCTGAATTACAAAACCCAAACTGTGATACACGTGGGGTAGAAGGAGGGTACTGTGAATGAGACAAGAAATGTCAGTTCCAATGCAACAGATACCTGAACTGGAAAGAATTCCAAAGAGGGACAGAGATTCCAAAGAGATAACAGTGGAAACTGCGCTTATGGTGATCAATCAGATGGGAGGGAACTGCTCCCCCAAGTTTTCCTCTGAACCGTGACTACAACATCCAACACGCAAGACCAGACCCCAGGGTGCCAGGTTCATCAGAGCAAGGGCATGTTATTGGGCAATTGATCTGTGTAAAATCCATTCATTCAACTAAAATTAATTGAGCTCTTACTGGGAGCCAGCACTCCACTCTGCTGGGAGTGTTCCTGTGTGAAGCCCTCACTGTTTCTTTCCTAATGGAGACTTCATTCTGGTGGAGGTGAGAGGCATCAATTAGTCAGATAAATGCATAATGACAAATTGTGAAGATGATGATGATGATAGCAGCTAACATTTACTGAGCACATAATTGTGTGCCAGGGATTGTATTAAGCATTTCACACGTGTTATTTAATTTTCTTAAGAATGCATTGAAGTAGAGAATATTATTATTCCCATCTTACAGATGACAAAACTAAGGTTCAAGGAGGTTATATAATTTGCTTAAGTTCACACAGCTGCTACGTAGAAAATCTGGGATGCCAACTTGGCTGTCTAACAGCCTCTATTTTCAACTATACTGTGGTTATTTCTATATAAATATAACACCATGTAACAGTGGGCCCTGATATAGTATGGAGAGGTCGGGGTAAAGAAGACTTCTCTGAGGAAATGATGTCTAAGTTGAGATGCAAAGGGAAAGAAGGAGTTAACCAGGCAAATGGGTTGGGAATTGGAAGAGCTTTGCATGTAGAGGAAACGGTATATAGGCCAACAGTACATGGGTCTGTGTTGGAAAGCAGTATGACGCTCCTGAAGAAGTAAAGGAAAGTTCTTATTATGGGTGTTTTTGTTTTATGGTTACAAGATTGGAACAGATGATGCCTGTGTGTGTCATGGGAAGCAGTGTCTTGGGGCGAGAAATGAGCTGATTTTGGTCTCGGATTTCTGCTCCGATTCCAGGGGTGCGGTGGGGGATCTCATATAGCCTTGGGATTATTTTTTCTATTAAGTTTCCTTCAGTTTGAGCTCAAGATCACTAGAATCTCACCTTTTTTCATCCCTCTGCTTGAAAACCTGTCAATATCTTCTCATCATTCTTTGGATGGAGATGAAACTCCTTAACATCCCTCCATGTGCCGTGTGGTTTGGCTGCTTTTTGCTCTCCAGCTGTCCTGTTCATCCTGCTCCCTCCCGCTCTCTGTACTCCAAAATTCCCACCACGCTCATTGTTTTTCAGTCCTTCATACTCCTCCCATCTCTTTCTGCCTAAAGAGTTATCCTTTCCTTCTTTGCCTTGTTCATGCATTCAAAATTATTTTCTTGCATCTACTATGTGTTGGGTACTGTTTAAGCATTGGAGTTAGAACTAAAATTCAAGATGTATGTGTAGGGGTTGGGAGGCAGACAAAAAAAAAAGAAGCAAACAAGAAGAAATGCCAGCTTATGATAACAGCCATGCAGAGAATTAAAATCAAGGCATCTAGTGGAGAAAAACTGCATATACTTTAGATCAGGTGGTTAGGGAAGATCTTTCTAAAGGTGTGGTACTTAAGGTGAAAACTGAATGATGAAAGGAACCAGACAGCTCAGAGGCCATAAGTTGTGAATAAGCATGGAATGTTTTGAAGAACTGAAAGGACTGTGTGGCTGGAGTAGAGCTAGGGATGAGGCTGCAGGCGGGAGTGGAAATAGTAACAGACGAAATCAGAAGATACCAATGTCAGGTCTTAGAGGGCTGCGTAAGCCAGTGGAAGAAGTTTGGATTTTTTTCCTAAGTGCTATTGGAGGGATTTTAGAAGAAGATTGACATGATATGATTCACCTTTTGGATGGATCACTATGGCTGCTGTGTGGAGAATGAATATAGGGGACAAGAGTGAGGTAATTCCTGAGAGAGAGGATGGTAGTGTCTTAGCCCTGGCTAGTGGTGGGAAAATGGTGGAAAGTGGTGGATTTGGCATAAGAGTAGAACTGTCAAAGTTAACTGATGCCTGCTTTGGGGAGGGGGAATGTGAGAGAAAAAAGAACTGGGGATAATTCCTCAACTTTTGATTTGATCAGTTGGATGCATGGTCTTGCCACTTAGAAAATGGGAAAAGCTGAGTGAGGAGGTGTTTGCTAGGGGTACTGAGAACTCTGTTTTGGACACATAAATGGAGTGCATACTAAGAAACTACCAGAAAGAGGAATGAACAATTCCATTTACAATAGCATAAAAAACAGTAAAGTACTTAGGAATTAGCCAAGGATGTAAAAGATTTGTACAATGAAAACTGCAAAATATTGCTGAAAGAAATTAAAGAAAAAAAAAATATTCCAGTAATCTATGTATTCTGATATCTGTTCTGATCTTATAACCATGAAATGAACAGCAAGCTCATAATAAGAAATTTCCTTTACTTCTCAAGTGTATCATGCTGCTTTCCAACACAGGCCCACATACTGTTGGCCTCCATACTGTCTCCTCAGCCTGCAGTACAGAGAGCGGGAGGGAGCAGATGAACAGGACAGCTGGAGAACAAGAAGCAGCCAAACCACAGGGCACTTGGAGGGATGTTAAGGAGTTTCATCTTCATCCAAAGAATGATGAGAAGATATTGACAGAAGATATTGACATTAAATATGAGATGTCTATGTACCATCCAAGTAGACTCTCAGGTCTGGAATTTTGAGGAGAGGAAGGGGTGAATATGTTCATTTGGGAGACATGGCCACATACAAGATGTTTAGAGCCTTGGGGAGATGGATGGAGAGGGAAGAGAATGGGGTCCAACTGGTTAACTCCTGATAATCAGTCATATTTCCCCCCAGTGTCTCCTTCCTCATGGATACCTTCCCCATCTCCTGATTACGTAAATCCCTGTAGTAAGTACTCATATCCATCACGTATCTCTCCTTCATAGCACTCAACACAGTTGAGTATGATGTGATAATACTCACATTTAATTTATTATCAAATTTATTATTAAATGATAATACTCATTTGATAATGTGAGCATTGTGTCACTAGTCAATAGCTCCCCGAGGGCAGAGACTGTGCCTGCTTTTGTTTATTGTGTTGAGAAAGATCACCCAAAACTTGGAAATAAGACAAAAATGATGACCGTGTGTTGTTTCAATTACACACAGAGAATTGTGTAATAAGCCCGTCCATGGGAAACTGGTTATCATTTGACAGACTATTTACCATCAATTAAGGCCCAGACTCTATGAAATTAGGACTGAACTTATAGAAGACTGATACGATACAAATGATTTTTGTCTTGTAGAGAGGATTATTCCCAAAAGGTTATGGTTTTATTATACTGTAGGATTAACTGGCTTTGTATCCAACTTAGCAGTCTTATTTTATTCCAGCATTCTTTTTCTTTTTCCTTTTTTTTATTGTGGCAAAATACACATAACATAAAGTCTACCATCTTTAAGTGTATAGTTCAGTGTATTAAATACATTCGTAATGTCGTGCAACCATCACTACCATCCATCTTCAGAACATTTCTTCTTGTAAAACTGAAATTCTATACTCATTAAAAGACAACTTCCCATTCTCCTCTCCCCTAGCCCCCGTCAACTATCCTACTTTCTGTCTTTACGAATATGATTACTCTAAGCATCTCATATAAGTGGAATCATATGGTGTTTGTCTTTTTGTGACTGGTTTATTTCACTTAGCAAAATGTCCTAAAGGTTTATCCATGTTGTAGCATCTGTCAGAATTTCCTTTTATTAAGGCTGAATAATATTCCACTGTTGTATGTGTACACCACATTTAGCTTATCCATTCTTCTCTTGATGGACACTGTATTGCTTCCATGTTTTAACTATTGTGAATAGTACTGCTATGAACATGAGTATACAAATGTCTCTTTGACGCCTGCTTTCAGTTCTTTTGGTATATACCTAGAAATGGAATTGCTGTAATACATATGTTGCTGAAATATATATATATATTACGTATATATATTTTCTTTAATTTCTTTCAGCAATGTTTTGTAGTTTTCATGGTACGAATCTTTTACATCCTTGGTTAAGTTAATTCCTAAGTATTTTACTGTTTTCTATGCTATTGTAAATGAAATTGTTAATTTCCCTTTTAGGTAGTTTGTTATTATGTAGAAATGCAACTAATTTTTGTTTGTTGCCTTGGTATCCTGCTACTTTGTTGAACTCATTTATCAATTCTAACAGGTTTTATTTTTTGCTGTGGAATCTATAGGGCTTTCTGCATATAGGATCACGTCATCAATTTGGATGTGCTTTATTTCTTTTTCTTTCCTAGTTGCTCTGGCTAGAACTTCCAGTACTATGTTAAATAGAAGTGATGAGAGGGAGCATCCTTGCCTTGTTCCTGATCTTAGAGGATAAGCTTTCAGTCTTTCACCATTGATTATGATGTTTGCAGTGGGTTTTTCAAATATGGCTTTTATTATGTTGAGGTCGTTTCCTTCTGTTACTAGTTTTTAGAGGTTTTTTTTTTTATCATGAAAGAGTTTTGAATTTTGTCAAATTCTTTTTCTACATCAATTGAGATGATCATGAGATTTTTTTGCTGCTTCATACAGTTAATGTGGTTGTACCACATTGATCGATTTTTGTATGTGGAACCATCCTTGCATTCCAGGAATAAATCCCCCTTGGTCATAGTGTTGAATCCTTTTAAGATACTGCTAAATTTGGTTTGCTAGTATTTTGTTGAGAATTTTTGTATCTATGTTCATGAGAGTTACGGATCTGTAGTTTTCTTCATAGAACGAGTTAAGAAGTGTTGCTTCCTCTTCAACTTTTTGGAAAAGTTTGAGAAGGATTGGTATTAATTCTTCTTTAAATGGTAGAATTTACCAGTGATGCCATCAATTCAGGGCTTTTCTTTGTTGGGAGATTTTTGATTACTAGTAATCCCCTTACTAGTTATAGTTCTATTAAAATTTCCCATTTCTTCATGATTTAGTCTTGGTAGGTTTTGTGTTTCCAGGAATTTGTCCATTTCTTCTGGTTATCCAATTTGTTGGCATGTGATTGTTCACAGTACTTTCTCATAACCCTTTTTATTTCTGTGAAATTGATAGTTAAGTCCCCACTTTCTTTTCTGATTTTAGTAATTTTAATCTTCTCTCTTTTCTTCTTAGTCCATCTATTTGCCAATTTTGTTGATCTTTTCAAAGAACCAACTTTTGGTTTTGTTTATTTTCTCTATTATTTTTCTGTTCTTTATTTTGTTTATCTCTGCTCTAATCATTATTATCTCCTCCCTTCTGCTAGCTTTAGGTTTAGTTTGTTGTTATTTTTCTAGTTTCTTTAGTTGCAAGTTAGGTTGTTGATTCGAGATCTTTCTTGTTTCTCAGTGTAAGCGTTTATAACTATAAATTTCCCCCTAGGTTTTGGTATGTTGTGCTTTTGTTTTCATTTATCTCTAAGTATTTTTTAATTTCCCTTGTGATTTCCTCTTGGATACATTGGTTGTTTAAGAACATATTGTTTAATTTCCACCAGTTTTTTGAATTATCCAATGTTCCTTCTGTTATTGATTTCTAACTTCATTTTGTTGTGGTCAGAGACGATAGATGATGTTTTGCATGATATCTATCTTTTAAAATCTATTGAGACTTAATTTGTGGCTTAACATATGGTCTAGCCTGGAAAATGTCCCATGTGCACCTAGGGAGAATGTGCATGCTGTTTGTTATGTGGAGTGTGCTGTATGTCTGTTAGGTCTGGTTGATTTATTTTGTTATTTAAGTCTTCTATTTCCTTACTTATCTTCTGTGTGGTTGTTCTGCCAATATTCTTCTTGGTAAGCTGCCTCTTTCCCTCACACCTCTCTCTTTCTCCCTCTCTCTCCATATATATATGTGTGTGTGTATAATCATATAATATATGTATAATAATAAATGTGTATATATATTTTATATCTATCCTCATATTTCCTTTCTCCTGAAACTACTCTCTCCATCCTGCTCTTCTCTGTTCTGCACTTTAGAAAGAAGGAGTTGTTGGGTATCTCCATGGTATTTTTGGGAGAGAGTGGCATTCAGGATGAGTCTGTCTTGAAAATGTCTCTCCCATTTTGTAGAGACTTGCTGCAAACTTATTTAACATTTCTGGTGGTGATAAGCAGTCCAGGGACTTGCTGCTTAATCATCTATAACCATGTGAGATGCCCTTGGACGTATTCATTCTTTTGTTAGCCTTTTGCATTCATCTCGATATCCTTAGTTGTTTTACCAGCTCATTGACCTCTATGCAACCGAAGCATTATGTCATATATTTCTGGGTGATATGGCATAATGGTGTGGACAAGAGAGTGGTTGCCTAGAGAAGAGGAGCTTATAAACTGGGGTTTAAATGAAGATAGTGTAAGGAAGCATGCTGGTGAAGAAGGAGGTGGAGGCATTTTAGAGAATTATAGTCTAGGCAAAGACACAAGGATAACATGTCTTCATTCTTTTATTCATTCATTCAACAAATATTTATTGACTGTTTACTATGTGCTCAGCATCTGTTAAAGATAATGAAGAATGAAGATCGATGAGACACTATTCTAGACAAGTTCATAGAGACAGAATGTAGGTTAGAGATTATCAGGGTTTGGGAGTAGGGAGAAATAGGGAGTTAATGCTTACTGGCTACAGAGTTTTTGTTTGGGGTGATGAAAAAGTTTTGGAAATATGAAATACATAGTGGTGATGGTTTCACAACCTTTTGAGTGTAATTAATGTCACTGAATTGTACACTTAAAAAAATGGATAAAACAGCAAATTTTGTTTATATATATTTAACCACAATTTAAAAGATTAATAATGTATTATGCCCAAACTTTTGAATTGTGCACTTTAAATGGGTGAATTGTATGGTATGTGAATAATATCTCAATTAAGCTGTTAAAAAATAAAGCACTATTCTTGCTTTATAAGAGTTCACTGTCTAATGGAGAAAATCACTGTATAAACAAATTATTACAAAAGGACAGAGATGTCAAAACTGGATGGTTAAGAGGACATTTAGGGAGTCACGCTGCTTTCGTCAAATCACTGCTTTTCTGTTTCAATATGTAATAATTTTTAATAATCATTATTTTGTTAGGCATTACAGTCTCAAAAGATGAAATGACATTTCTTCATGTGTATTTACTACTCTTACTTCTACTGAGTTGTGATGGACATCACAGCATCCATTCACTTACAACCCGACTGTGGTACTGACAGACAGCATGGGGAGTTTTGCATACAGGATGCCTATATTACCTTCTTCCATAGCTTCCCAATGATGTCTCAATTCTCTCATCACTTTGTCTGTTTGCACAACTGTACACCTGCATTTAAACAGTGCTCTGTGGGCTCATTTGGCCTTCACTTAGTACCAATGTCATTATCATCACAAATGCAAAAGTGGCCCAGACACTGTAGGGGAGAACTCAGTTATAAAGTCATCATCTAGCATGGACAATATACTAGAATTAATTTTCAATGATGGGTTATTTAAACTTGTTTAAATAAATTAAGTGGGTTTAAGCTATTAAATTTAGACACAATTTAAGAATTCACAGTGAACTTTCAGACCTCAGACTACACTTTTTCTGGCACTCGGATGTCTGCTGTTGCCAGTTTATGTTGCTGTGCTGTATATGATTGCTTCTATGCTTTCACTTTCTGTTTTCCTCTCTTTCTAAGCTTTTTGGCTATCATCTTATCTGTGCATGGTCTTCTGCATTATCATGCTACCATCCAAATCAAATGCCTATCTCTATCCACATCTACGTCTATCCCTGCATCCATGTTTAAGGTAAGAAAATAGCACCATTGTGTACTTTTTCCAAAATTTTCTTTGTTCTGTTTTGTGTACTATTCCTCAGTGATGAAAAATTATTTTAAGATAAATACAAACTGAGCAACTATAATCCATAATGGATACGTTCCTTAAAGTTCACGCTGGATGTTGTGACACACAGATTCCCAAATCTAACATTGTAGTCCATATTAGAATACATGGCTGCCAAACTCGAGTTAGAACTCCCATCCTTTCTTTGCCTCTTCTTTATTTTCTGTAAATATGAGAGGGTGGCGCCAAATAATTGCTGATGCTCTGATTAGGTCAAATATTCTCTGATTCTTATGTTTCTCATCTGGTTTAATTAAGCTCTTCTATGGACTATAGAAGCACCCCATGGGACAATAACATCCCAGAGGGTTGGGATTTTATCTGTTTTCTTTGCATTTTTTCCTTGGCACTGAGCCTGGAGCCTTGCTCATGTTAGACACCCAATAAACAAGTATGGAATGAGCACTTATTGAATCTCACTAATATACCCTCAGACATCATATTTGCTTTGCTTCAATCCACCAACCATACAGATCTGCTCACTCTATTCTTCCACATCACAATCTTGGAATGGACTCGCATTGCCTACTTAGAGAACAAAATCTAAACCGCTTCCTGAGGCATTTAAGGACATTCACAATCTGGTTCCATCTACATGATGCTGTAGAAAACTATGCACAGATAAGATGTCAGCCAAGAAGCTTAGGAAGAGAGGAAAAACAGAAAGTATTAGTCCCATTTCCTGCCACTCTGCCCCTGTACAACAGCCATATTAAACTACTTATTGCTATTCCACTGCTCCACCCTTTAATTTTGAAAGTTCCGGCTGCAGATTAGTGATACATTTTTACAACTTTGATTTGCATCTCCAATAAGTATGGAGAGTTGAGATTTTCCTATATATTTTAGGTAAATGATCTTTGTGTGTTTTTGTGAATGCAATAGGTCTTTCCTTTTTCCCCTTTTCTTTCTTTCTTTCTTCTTCTTCCTCTTTTTTTTTTTTTTTTTTTTTGCTTAGGAAGATTTGCCCTGAGCTAACATCCACTGCCAATCTTCCTCATTTTCTTTGTATGTGAGCCGCCACCACAGTATGACCACTAAGGGAGTGGTGCCCGGGAACTGAACTGATGCCAATGAAGCGGAGTGTGTTGAACTTAACCACTAGGCCACTGGGGCTGGCCCCTCCTTTTTCCCTTTTTAATGGACATTTTAATGTTTTGGGACTTGTGTTTTATTCTTGATATATGACTACTACTAATTTTTATGAGAAATCCTCCTCATAATCTTATCCTTCCATTCATTTATTCTTTTAACCATTGTCTCATAATTTTTCTTTTAGCTTTAAATATTTTAGTTTTGTAATCTAAATATTTTCTGGAAGTACGCAAACAGTTCGTCTTCTCTAAGCAACCAAAAAAATATACGATTGGTTATGTTTGTTCTATGTTAATTATTAATCTTTTTCTCAATATGTCTGGGCAACTTCCTCTATTAATTTGCTAAACGTATACCTTATGGCATTTATATGCATTTAACAAAATTAATTCTTGAAATAATTAAAAATTATACAATTTAGCATTTCCAATTTCTCTCACTTGTTCTCATTTTTACTTGATCTATTGCTAAACTTAGCTCCTTCAGCTCATCATGGAACATTTACTTGGAATGTCCTGTTTATCTTGTCGTTTGTAAACTAAAAAAATTAGTCGTTAAATTTTTTAATTCCTTAAAAAAGCTTATTGGATTTCCAGAGGAAACTAAAAAGATGTAGAGATTTCTAGGCAACTAAAAGTTTTTATATTACTTATTGTAAAGGTAATTTCTATGCTTTTGTTTAACTAGATAATTCCTAATATTAATAATTTCAGCTTTATTTATGTCAATCTAAAAGTATTTACTGTGCACCAGGTGTAGAGCCAGACCCTGGGTAAGAGAGGTACGTAGCCATGTTCCCTCCCCTTGAGGAACTCTCCATTTGCCCAGGGAAACAGACAAGGGACAGAATATATATAGATATATATATGGAGAGAGAGAGATTCATTTTGAGAAACTGGATCATGTGTTTGTGGAAGCTTGACAAGCCAAAACCTGTGGGTAGACAGGAAAGCTGCCCAAGGAAGAGTTGCCCTCGAGTCCAAAGGCAGACTGCTGGTAGAATTCCTTCTTGCTCTGGGAAAGTCAGTTTTTGTTCTACTAAAGCCTTCAGCTGGTTGGATGAGGCCCAACCACATTCTGGAGGGTAATTTGCTTTACTCAAAGTCCACTGATTAAAATCTTAATCTTATCCAAAAAACATCTTCACAGAAATACCCATAATAATGTTTGACCAAATATCTGCGTGCCATGGCTCAGCCAAGTTGACACATAAAATTAGCCATCACAGATAGTAATAGGGCGATGCGTTCGGGGCAATGCCCACCATGTGAGCAGTAAGCTACGTGACCATGTGGCAGTGAGGAATGGTGACACCTCCCCTTTCTAAAGTGGAGAATTCTATGGTGACTTCATAAAAGGAAGTGACCTTTCCAGACTTTTAAGAATAAGTATGATATAACCAGCAATAAAAGGATATTTTTCCTAGATCGTCCTTGTAGTGGTGAGCTTTGAAGATTTGAATTTTAATTGCTTTAAATGACTGTACGTCCTTTGTAAGTACCCCCTTTTGGGGAGCTATAGTGCCTTTGGCTTTTCTCAATGTCTTTTTTACTCAGCCACGCTACTGAGTGTGAGCAAACCTCTATCATCTAAGGGATTGGTTGTGTGGTATAGAGTGCCATTGTCACAAAGCTGTTTGCTTCCTTCCTTATTTTTATTTTTATTCTTTCTAACAGAACTTACCCAATATTTTCTAACGTGCATTTCATGGTACACTGAGCCTGAAAAGTGTGCTGGGGAATAAGAGGTCAAATATATTTGCAAATAGCTGCATGTAATTCCCTTCTTAGAGATTAACAGTGCAAATCTATGTTTCTTGGCATGGTGATAAAGTGAGGTTAAAAAATCTCCTACCCAGAGACCTCAGATTTCCTTTTAAAAAAAGTATTACACTTGTCTAGTAAAATACCTTTCCAAGCTGCTAGGAGAAGAAGGTGAGGTCCGAAGGACTTGGACCAGCAAAATACAAAGTCACAAGGGAGATAGCTAAATCTCCGATTAGAAATGCTCTCCTTCCAAGAGTAGAGAAAAGAAATGAGAGGGAGCAGGAGAAAGGAGAAATGAGAGTAAATGAGTGATACGGTGGATTTCAGTTATTTGCATTGTTGCTGTGTAACCCCTATTTATTATAGTTTATTTCACACACAGAGAACTTGAGTGAGATGAACGTGACTGATTCCTTCACTTAGGCCAACGCCAGAGCAGAGTTCGTGGAATAACTGGAAGACACCATAGGGAACCAGAATTTAAGGAACAGGGCAAGTCAGAGCCAGTGGCAATCACGAGCACATAAGCCCTGGAGTATTTCATAGACATCATGGGGAAGATAATGGATTCTCCCTCAAGGCAAAGAGAAGGGGTTCATGATAATCTCTTTTTAAAGTACAGAAGACCCCTGCTGGCATCTGGATTGTGTGTATGTACGTGTTTTCAAGACCAGTGATGGAAGTTTACTAAAATGTTAATAATTGTCCTTTCTGGGTCATGGACTCTCAAGTCGCCTTTACTTTCTTCTTCATACTCTTCTGTATTTGAATTTTTCTCCACCACGCATGTATTATTTTTGTAATAAGATTAATTTAAAAAATCTATTTTCATTTCTAAAACTCATTCTCAAATTTTGTTTCACTCACGCAGGCTTTTGGTAGGTATTTGGGAGGTGTGCCCCCCAAGATTGTTTACCCTAAGATTATAAACCCTAGAAAGTGCTTGGAATGCAGCTCATCAAGGTTTCCCATTACAAACCCACATGTCTTAACAGTCTAGCTGGGGTGTTGTGGGTAGTCCTTTATGGAAATAAGTCCAAGAGCACAGGTAGCCAACAGAAGGCCATCTGACCTCTACTATGAAGTGATCTAAGGCAGTGCCATCAGTTTGGAATCTCACAGTAATCCATGTGTTGATTCAGGCTTAAAACATCCTTTAGTTTACTACTGGTCTTCTCTTGCTTGGGAGAACCAGGTAGCTGGTTCTTCTTCTAACTTTTAGGTCATTATCCTCTCTTAAACATGCGTTCATACTGTTTCATCTCTGTTTTCAACCACATTGATCCCTGGAAAAATGAACGTTTTTTGTTTGGTCCCTAGGTCCTATTTGAGCTTTAGGTCATGATCATGGGTCCACAAATTTAACATCCATGTGTAGGTCAGGCTTGGACCACCCTCATTCTCTTAGCTCTGGTGTATCACATGGATCCTAGGCTTTTCCTTGGCTTTGCTTCTACGCACACAGTTTCTTTTCTCCTGTCTTTTCCTCAAGAGTCGGTGCCACCTGAGGGTTAAGAGCATGTGATTGGAGCCAAACAGTTGACTTCCAGTCTTGGCTTGGCCATTTAATAACAGCATGATCTTGTGTAAGCTGCTTGACCTCTCTAAGTCTCAGTGACTCATCTATAATGTGCGAATAAAAATAGTTCCTTCTTCAGAGGTTGTCGTGAGGATTAATTGGATGATGCAAGAAAAATCCTTAGCTGACTCTTTAGCACATCATGAATGCTCACTAAACATAAGCTGTTATTTTAAAAAGTTATCTCAATTTCTATTTTCTTTCTACCTTCCATCATGTTCTTGTAGGGCTGATAACAGAGCCTACTGTTATCACTTCACTTCTTTTTAGTGGGAAGCAGTAAAATGAGCACAGACTTTGGAGTTAGAGAGACCCGGTTTAGAACTGTGGTTACACAACTTACTGTGTGACTCCTGGTACTTACAGTACTTACTGTACCAAAGCCTCAGTTTTCTCACTTATAAAGTAGAGATAATAAAATCAACTTAAAGAGCTTGTTGTGAAGATGATTAGATGTCCTCATCCCTCCAAATTATCAGGGTGCTCTGTCCACAGTAAATGATCAATGGAAGTAAGCACCACACTCTTTCCTTGTATTTGAATTTCTTTAAGATTTCACTTCTGGGTCACTCAAACTTCCGTCTGGGATCAACATTACCCTCTTCTCACCCCTCCCTCACCGGAAAAGCCACGTCTTTAAGTTTCATCAAAGGGTAGATTAGTAGGGTGGTTAAAACCTAGAAGTAGGATTTTATTTCTACTTTTCCCACATTTATGCTCAATAACATTGGGCAAGTTTGAAAGTTTCTGATCTTCTACTTTCCTCTTCTTTAAAATAGAGATAATGATACCTACTTCAAAAGCTTGTTGTGGGGACCCAATCAACTTTACTTACTCAGTGTGTTTTGAGCACCTACTGAGTACCAGTACAGTACTACCAGCTGAGACTCTGGTGCTGAGATTCCAATAGATAGTGTGTTTGTATGGTGCTCAGCACAGGGCCTGGTATACAGGAAGCCTCACCATGTAATGTCCATCACCAGCATCATGCTCATTATCATCCTATCTGTGTTATACTACAAAGTACAGAATAATGTAATTGCATTTTAAATCCTCTGGTCTCAATCAAAATAAATGTCTTTCAATCTTAGGAATTCTGGGTAGATACGTCTTCCCAAAGAGGTATCCATAACCCCCATGGGCATCATGCTATAGTAAAAAAGCCATAAGTAAGGCAAAAAGTGATTCAAGTAATTCTAACATACAACTGAGGCTGCCAGTCCTTGGCGTACGGTCTACTATCGTGTAATCGGTACCTGACTGAAGGGAAAGAGTAGTCTGTATAATCCTAAAGAGCAAAGAATATTTTCAAAATCAGATAATTGAACAGTAGAATGGATAAATTGTGGCATATTCATACAATGGACTACTACACAGCAATGCAAAAGAATGAACTACATCTTCTTAGAGGTAACTGGTAATCTCACAAACATGATGAGCAAAAGAAGACAGATACAAAAGAATACATACTGTATGATTCAATTTATATGATGAGCAACTTATCTATGGTGATACAAGTTAGAATAGTGGTTACCTGTGGGGGATAGGTATTGACTGGGAAGTGCATGAAGAAAATATCTCTGCGATGGAAAAGTCCTATATCTTGATATAGGGGATGATTGTATAGCTAGAAGAATCTCGGGGCCGGCCCCGTGGTGGAGTGGTTAAGTTCGCGCGCTCCGCTGCAGCGGCCCAGGGTTTTGCCGGTTCAGATCCTGGGTGTGGACATGGCACTGCTCGTCAGGCCATATTGAGGTGGCGTCCCACATGCCACAACTAGAGGGACCTGAAACTAAGATATACAACTATGTATGGGGGAGGTTTGGGGAGATAAAGCAGAAAAAAAAAAGAAGAAGAAGATTGGCAACAGTTGTTAGCTCAGGTGCCAATCTTTAAAAAAAAAAAAGGAAGAATCTCTCAGCAGCTTGATACATTTTACATACATAAAAATGTATCAAGTTGTTTCCTGAAGATATATGTACATTATTAAATTTAATGTTACATTTAATATAGCACAATGTTAATTGTATATGTAACAAAAAATGTTACAATTAATGTTACATCAATACAAAGTAAATTTTAAAAAATTAGGTAATAAGTATCTATCTATATATACGTCTCTCTCTCTCTTTCTTTCTCTTGCCTATTTACCTTTCAGTTCATTTCTGGTTGGCACTGGTGCTAAAATGAATTTGTGTTTTCCAAGTATATCCTTGGCTCTTCTCTTCCTTCTTCAACGTTCTCCGCAGTGCTTATGGGGGAAGAGGCTGATCAGTGGGTGGTGGGGGAAAGTCATGGAGCAAATATAAAAGTAGTCTTGGACTTAAAATGTGCTTTAATAATTCTTAAGGTGAATCATCTGTATGTGGGTAATTGCTCGTTACATGAGGCCATTATGATTTTTTTTCCTCCTGGCATTGGCAGTGCAGTACTGGGGTGTCTCATCTTGGCCCAGAATTAAACAGGATAATGGTAATTACAAGCAGGTCTCTAGTTCTCCAAGTCATTATTTTGGGTGGATGATAATGGCCTTGGCAGTGTTGGGGATGGAATAAGGGTAAGAAGAGAGTGGGAAATTCCAGGCCTTGAGCATTTTCCTCCATATAGATTTTGGCCTCTGCCATTCTTTTCTTTAGATTTGATTGACACCTGAGGGAGCAAGGGATGGTACTGGCCTAGTTTCCTGTCTCCTTCTGACTTGGTTTTGTGACTGGACCATGATGGTCCCTGTGCAGAGTGCAGCTTGCTCCCTGAAGTTTGGAAAAGAAGAAAGTTAATAGTCAAAACACTATGTTATAAGTGACCATGTGCTCTGAGAGTTCCCAGCTGGGCCCATAATCGGGGGTTGGTGGGGGGTGGGGGGAGCAGGAAGCAGCAGCAAGGTCTATAATGTAGAGGGAAGAAGGGACTCAGAGAAGGCACAGAAGTTAGTATAGTTCTTTCCTATAAAAGAGAGTAAAAGAGAGAGAGAGAGAGAGAGAGAAATTTGGCTACAAAAGAGAAAATAGGAAATGAGTGGAGCTGGGAAGGCGGGAAAGACAGAAACCAACCACTAAAGAATAGTTACTTGACAACCTCCAAATCATAATTAGGAGAAACTTCCTGGCCTCACATTTTCCACATAAACACTCAGGCGCTGGGCAAAGTTAATGGGTCCCTGACTACTGCACAAGAGAGCAGCCTCTGTCCAAAGCCAGCAGCGATTGACGTCACAGACAGTGTCTCAGAGGAATGTGCTCCGCTCCCCTCATTTATATGTTTGACCCTAACCTTTCCCAGATGTGCAACTGTTCTTCCTTCCAAACAGGGAGTTTAAACACTGGGCATTGTGTGCTCTCTGAATCCCGTCCTGCGGCAAAAACAAAAGTCCGAGTTCCTGCGTTTTGGAACTGGCTTTGTGCGCTGGAGTGTCTCTAGGCTGTTTGGGTCCCCGCTGGAGGCTTGCATAACGGAGTTTCTGTGTTCACTGTGCTTGTTATCGCACGTCTCAAGCTGCTCCTTAGCATCTGGCTGGCCGCCTCTCTTTGTCTGGCTGCAGAGAGGTGGGAGTAGACGGGCAAGCATGATCCTTTACGATGGGGCTCCAGCCTGCTCCTCCCCTCTGCCTGCATGAACTCCCTGCCTTCCTGGCTCCGGGCACACACATTATCTGCAGTTGTACTAACACTTCTTGGCGACTCACGGCCCTGTGGCTTCGCCCACTCTGTTCAGGGTGCTGGCATGTCTTCTCTCCTTTTCCCTTTTTGACTTGGTGGACACTTAGTCCTCACTCAGTGCTCAGGTCAGTGCAAGCTCCCCCTGCTCCTGGGAGCCTTTTCTCACTCCCTTCCCTGCCCCCTCCCAGTGCTAATTGGCTTCTTCCTCCATAGCTCCCTTGCCCTGCTTTATACAGACTCCAAACCTTGTGCTTCATTACACTGATGTGTTTACTCTTCTCTCTCTGCTTTGTGTTTGAGTTGGTTGTTCATGTGTCTACTTCTCTGAGTAGGTTGTAAGCCATTTAAGAACTTGGACCATATCTTGCCCATCTTTGAACCTCCCATTTAGTATTTAGCCTGATACATAATAGGTATTCAGTGAATGTTTGTTGACTGAATTAATGAATATGCCCAAGGAAACGAGGATGATGATGTAACAGAAGACAGGTATCTCAGTGACCTCGGAAGAGTTAGCATTGACAAAATAGCAAGGCCTTGTTACCACTGATGAAGAACAGTGTAGAAAAATAAACATAAAGTTTACATAATAGGGACAATTACTGTTGCTGTTACAGGTCCTTAACTCTGTCACTTCCTAGGTGCTTCACTGATGTTATTGCATTTTCTTGTTACCACATCCTCTTCCAAGTGGCATGGGGGTTCTATAATTATTGTTGATGTTATTTCAAGTTTTTAGACAACATGATTCTGTAGCCTACAGTGGAGACATGTTCCAAGACCTCTCAACCCTTTGGAAAACCCTAAATCCCTTTGCTGCAAAGCAAGTGCACTATGCGTTACAAAGCAGCTGAACAAAGGATCATGACTTCAAAATTCCCTCTGTGCTTATTACATGAAACCTGAACTTCCCCTCCCCTCTCCACTCAGTCACCAACCCTCCTTTCCCCAAACCTAAGACCCCTGATGTAAGGAGGATCCATGAAGAGGTAACAAGAGCCACCAGCTGGGTTCAATTAGCATGTCTTTCCCCTGAAAGATAAGAATATGTAGTTATGAAAGAGCTACTCATATCTTGAACAAGCTACACGCTAGTCTTCAATTTGTGAGAGAGAGGATTGGAAGTTGTAGCAAAATCCCCAAATGAAGTAAAAACGAACATAAGGGTTGTGGAAGCATTTGTAACAACCTGCCTTCCTACGATCTGACTTGGGTCCATATACATATTGCACATCCTTCTTCTCCTTCTCAAGGGATCTGACCCCAAATGTAGAGTTCAAAGAAAGCAGAGGAGAAATGTTCTCACAATGCTGTCACTTTAAGCAGCCAAGGGGCAACTCTCTCTTTCCACGTAGTATACATGATAAGGATGATTTCAGGACTTATAGCAGCCAGAGGGTTGTGGAGACACAAAGTATCTGATTGTTATCATTTCAACAAGTGGAATTGGGAGAAAAGTCCTCTGGGAGGGGAACCAGAAGTGATAATGTCTTCCTATGGCCCAGAAACCTTTTTGGCTTCCCACTGGAAAAGGAAATTTCCACACAGAGTTTTCAATTTGCTGCCTCTCTCAGGGTAAGTAGACATCCAATTTTAGCAGAATTAAGGGCTAAGTGGATTAGGCACTTCAGACTTGCTCATAATTATGCAAAATAATTTGTAAATTTTATAATGCAATTACATATTAAGTTATAAAATTATATATAATATATTATACATAAATATAAATTGTGTGAAATAATCTGTGAATTATGTAAATAATGTAAAAATCAGGCCTGAAATATTCTGTTGTTCCCATTTTTCTATGCAGCCTCCTTAAGAGTTGCCTTCATTGAAATGGGATAAAGTGGCTTCCTAGAGTTATAGAGATTTTCCCAAGGAAGCTGTGAATTTGTGAAGCTGGGAGCACTGTAGGAAAGTAATATTTTGAATCAGAAACAAAAGACGTGTGTTTTTCCAGAGTTATAGTGGATGGGGATGTTAGGATTACATTCTCTCTTTTAATTTCAAATACTTTGTTATTTTTCTTTCAATCTAATCTCAATTCTGGACACTGGACTTTAGCCTATGAACATTTCAAATCATGGAATAAGCCTTGCATTCATTTAAACTTTCATTAACTGATATTTCCAAGGAGATAAATGTAAGAGAATGATGGGAAAAAGTAAAAATAATCTCTAGCCAAATCAGATAGAGGGAAATGAGGAGGAGGAGAAGGAAAGAACAAAACACACACTGACCCACCAAAAAGGAGAGAGGAAACCTGGGAAAGTGGAGCTATCCTATTACTTCCCCAGTCAGGAAATTATTGCTAAGTTAATTTCATGGGTACAGGGAAGAGTAAACTCAACACACTATGGTTCTGATGAGAGATTTAACTCTCATCATCTCAACGTTTGCAAAAAACATTCCACTCCAATAGTTAGGAGGTGGGGAAGAATAATAAAGCTTGTTAGTGCTGCTTTAGGGATTATTATCCCTGAATTACTGTCTCTAACAAACACCTGTGATGTGCCTACTATGTGGAAAGCATGGGAAAGGCATTTGTAGGTACAAAGATGAATGAGTCACTTGACCCTCTATCAAAGTGGCCCTGAGTTCTTTGAGAGGATATGAACCAAAGAGATGGAAAGAGAGGCTGATGAAACTGATTGTTGTCTTGGATGAGTGCCTCCTGCCTCAGTCTTCCAAACTGCTGCATAACTAGCATTTTGAATCACTTTTCTATCCTGTCCTCCTGTGTGGTAGCTCTCCTCCCTTCCTCCCTCT
The DNA here is from genome assembly GCF_021613505.1 of Equus quagga. Lineage (NCBI taxonomy): Eukaryota > Metazoa > Chordata > Mammalia > Perissodactyla > Equidae > Equus > Equus quagga. The sequence continues at coordinate 86,477,240 of NC_060277.1, read as the reverse complement.
CTCCCTTCCTCCTTTCCTTCCTTCCTTCCTTCTCTCCCTTTCTCTCTCTCTTTCATGCTTTTCCTTAACAGATTAAGGAATGTCACCTTCTATTCTAGTTTTCTAAGAATTTTTTTCAATTGTTAAAATAATTCTAGGACATCAGCAACATGGCAGAGTGAGCTGTTCCCTTTATCGCTCCTCCTCTGAATTGCAACTGAACAGACATTCAATGACCAATGGAGGGAACCCACACAGCACAACAGGATGCCTGAGAGACCCATGCAGCTATACATCTGAAGGTGGATGGACTGGGTCCCTGGGAAGCAGTGGGGATAAGTGAGCAATCCTCTACCCCTTCCTGGCAGCAGTGAGCCAGGTCATGGGTCTTCACACAGCAGTTGGCACTACTCTAAGAGGAGGTGGGGACAGTGAAGACTGTAGACAAACATGATCCTAGCCAGTGGTAGCACCCACTGTGGTGCTGCAGCCCTGCCAGCAGGAATGCACCTTGGCACAACTGTAAGAAGAGGCAGCAGCAGACCTGCGTGTGCATGTGAACTCTTTCCCTGCTGGTAGGAGTGCCCACTGGGCTGCCATGGCCCTGCCAGGGGAATGCACCTTGGTGCAGCTGTAAGAAGAGACAGCAGTAACCCTGTGAGTGCATATAAAGACATTCCCTGCTGGCAGGAGCACCCACTGTGCCACTATGGCCCCACCCGGGGGAACATGCCTCAGTGCAACTGTAAGAAGAGGTGGGCAGCCCTGCATGCACACCCAAACACTTTCCTGGATGGTAGGAGCACCCTCTGCATTGCCACAGCCCTGACAAGTGGCCGTGGCTTGGACTCCATGAAGAAGTCCCACTTACAAAGCTCAGTGGCTGGCATGACTGTAAGTGGAGGTAGCAGCAATCTGGCACATGCAAGAATGCTATCTGGGCCTATGGGAGTGCACACCATACCTGCACAACTTTCAGCAGTTGGGGTGGGATCAGAAACACAGCTCCTGCTTCCCCCCTGCTGTGGCAGTTGGAATCTGTGACCTGATACTACCACAAAGGTGCTGGCGAAGGGTTAGTCCATCAACACTATGAAAAACTACAGTAACAATTCAGAGCAGAAGGAAAATGGCAAACCTCCAGAAGCCACCCCTGAAGTGACAGACATTTACAATCTAAAGGACAGAGTATTCAAAATAGCTGTCACAAAGAAACTCAATGAGTTACAAGAAAACTCAGAAAGACAGTTTAATGAGCTCGAGAATAAAATTAATGAGAAGAGGGAATACTTCCCCAAAGGGACTGAAACTATAAAAAAAAAAAAAAAACACCGAACAGAAATTCTGGATATGAAGAACACAATCAGTGATATAAAAAATAATCTAGAATCCTTACAAAATAGAGCTGACATTATGGAAGAGGGAATTAGTGATTTAGAGGATAGAAATATAGAAATGCTTCAGGTGAAGGAGGAGAGAGAACTGAGAGTTTTAAAAAATGAAGAAAGTCTTCGAGAAATAGCTGACTCAATTAGGATAAGCAACTTAAGGATTATAGGTATTCTAGAGGGAGAGGAGATGGAGAAAGGAGCAGAGAACTGGTTCAAAAAAATAGTAGCTGATAACTTCCCAAACTTGAAGAAACTAGGCTTACAAAAACATGAAGCCAATAGAACTCCTAATTACAACAATGCAAAAACATCTTCTCCAAGGCATATAATAGTAAAACTGGCAAAAGTGAATGACAAAGAAAAATTCTAAGGGCAGCAAAGCAGAAGATAATAATCTACATTGAACTCTATCAGACTTTCAGTGGATTTCTTGGTAGAAACTTTACAGGTTAGGAGAGAATGGAAAGATATATCCAAAATATTAGAAGACAAAATCTTTCAGCCAAGAATACTGTATCCAGTGAAACTATCCTTCAGATAAAATGGAGAAATGAAATCTTTCCCAGATAAACAAAAGCTGAGAGAGTTCATCACCACTAGACCTGCCTTACAAGAAATGCTAAAGGCAGCCTTCATACCTGAAACAAAAAGACAAAGGTCTACAAAGCTTTGAGCAAGGAGATAAATAGACAGACAAAATCAGAAAACTGCAGCTCTCTATCAGAATAGGTTACCAAACAGTTAATTATAACATAAAAGACAAAGGGAAAGAAAGTATCAAGAATAACTATAAACAATTCAATTTACTCACAAACTCACAATACAAAACAGAATAATTTGTGACAACAATAACCCAGAAGGGGAAGAGGAAATGAATGGAACCTGCTTAGTTTAATGGAGATAAGAGGCATCAGAAAGTGGACTATCTTGTCTATGAGATCTTTTATACAAAGCTCATTGTAACCACAATACAAAAAAGCCACAATTCATAAATAAAGAGAAAATTGAGAAAACCACAAGAGAAATCACCAAATTGAAGTGGCAGTCAGAAATACAAGGAAGAAATACAATGAAAACACAGAACAAGCGGAAAACAAGAGATAAAACAGAAGCATTAAGCATCATATATCAATAATCACTCCAAATGTAAATGGATTGAATTCACCAATCAAAAGACACAGAATAGCTAGATGGATTAAAAACCAAGACCCAACAATATGCTGCCTCCAGGAAACACATCTCAGCTCCAAACACAAACATGGGCTCAGAGTGAAGGGAAAGAATACAATACTCCAAGCAAATGGAAAACAAAAGAAAGCAAGAGTTGCCATGTTTATATCAGACAAAGCAGACTTCAAGATAAAAAAGACAATGAGAGTCAAAGAGGGGTAGTATATAATGATAACAGGGACATTCCAAAAAGAGGACATAACACTTATTAATATATAGACCCCTAACAAAGGAGTAACAAGGTACATAAAGCAACTATTAACAGACCTAAAGGGAGAAATTAATAGCAACACAATAATAGTAGGGAACCTCAACACCCCACTTACATCAATGGGTAGATCTCCCAGACAGAAAGTCAACAAGGAAACAGTGGCCTTAAATGAAGCACTGGACCAGATGGATTTACGTATATATATAGACCATTCCATCCCCAAACAGGAGAATACACATTCTTCTCAAGTGCACATGGAACATTCTCAAAGACAGATATATGTTGGGAAATGAGGCAAGCCTCAATAAACTTAAGAGGATTAAAATCATATCAAGCACCTTTTCTGACCACAAGGTTATAAAACTAGAAATCAACTACAGGAAAAAAGCTGGGAAAGTCACAAATATGTGGAGAATAAAAGACATGCTACTCAACAACCATTGGATCAATGAAGAAATCAAAGGAGAAATTTAAAATAACCTGGAGACAAATGAAAATGAAAATACAACATACCAATTCTCGTGGGATCCAGAAAAAGTGGTACTAAGAGGGAAATTCATAGCAATACAGGCCCACCTCAACAAACAAGAAAAATATCAAATAAGTAATCTTAAACTACACTTAACAGAACTAGAAAAAGAAGAACAAACAAAGCCCAAAGTCAGCAGAAGGGGGGAAATAATAAAAATTAGATAAATGAAATAGAAGCTGAAAAAACCATAGAGAGGATCAATGAAACTAAGAGTTGTTCTTTGAGAAGGTAAACTTAGTTGACAAACGTTGAGCCAGACTCACTAAGGAGAAGAGAGACAATTGAAAAACCCTTAGCCAAATTCACTAAGGAGAAAAGAGAGAAGTATCAAGTAAATAAAATTAGAAATGAAAGAGGATAAATGACAATGGATACAGCAGAAATACAAAAGATTATGAGAGAATACTATGAAAAACTATATGCCAACAAACTGGATAACCTAGAAGAAATGGATAAATTCTTAATCTCATACAACCTCCCAAAACTGAATCAAGAAGAAATAGAGAATCTGAATAGACGTACTACAAGTAAAGAGATATAAACAGCAGTGAAAAACCTCCCCAAAACCAAAAGTCCAGGACCAGGTGGCTTCTCTGGAGAATTCCACCAAACATTCAAAGGAGGCTTAATACCTATCCTTCTTAAATTATTCCAAAACATTTAAGAAGATGGAACACTTCCTAACTGATTCTATGAGACCAACATTACCCTGATACAAAAACCAGGCAAGGACAACATAAAAAAGGAGATTATAGGATGATATCACTGATGAACATAGTTGTGAAAACCCTCAACAAAATATTGGCAAACAATACAACAATACATTAAAAGGATCATACACTATGATAAGTGGGATTTATACCAGGGACACTGGGATTGTTCAACATCCATAAACCAATCAATGTTTCACACCACATTATCAAAATGAGGATTAAAAATCATACGATCATCTCAATAGATGCGGAGAAATCACTTGACAAGATCCAACATCCATTAGTGATAAAAACTCTCAATAAAATGGGGATAGAAGGAAAGTACCTCAACATAATAAAGGCCATATATGATAAGCCCATAGCCAACATCATACTTAACGGCGATAACTCAAAGCCATCCCTCTGAGAACAGGCACAAGACAAGGTGCTCACTCTTACCACTCTTATTTAACATAGTTCTGGAGGTTTTCACCAGAGCAATTAGCCAAGCAAAAGAAATAAAAGGTATCCAAATTGGAAAGGAATAAGTGAAACTTTCACTTTTGTGGATGATATGATTCTATATAAAGAAAACACCAAAGAATCCATCAGAAAACTATTAGAAATAATCAACAACTACAGCAAAGTTGCAGGTTACAAAATCAACATACAAAAATCAGTTGCATTTTTATGCACTCGAAATGAACTAGCAGAAAGAGAAGTCAAGAATACATCCCATTTGCAATTGCAACAAATAGAATAAAATATCTGAGAATAAATTTAACCAAGGAAGTGAAAGACCTGTACACTGAAAACTATAGGACTATTGAAAGAAATTGAAGGAGATATAAAGAAATGGAAAGATATTCCCATACTCATGGATGGAAGAATAAACCTAATTAAAATGTCCAAATTACCTAAAACAATCTGCAGATTCAATGCAACCCCAATCAGAATCCCAATTACATTCCTCACAGAAATAGACAAAAAAATTGTTTTGCCCTTGGGGATCCCCTGACAGGGTCTCAGGATTTCCAAGCGTCCACAAAGTACACTTGGAACCCAGTGATTCTTAAACTTTAATGGTGCATCCAAATCACTGTGACAGCTTGTTAAATCACAGCTTGCTGGGCCCCACGCCCAGAGTGTCGGATTCAGCAGGTCTAGGATGGGGCCAGAGAATATCTATTTCTAACAAATTCCTACACGTGCTGCTGCTGTTGGTCCAGGCACTACACTTTGAGAACCACTGATCTAGACTTTTAATTCTGGATTATTATGGATGTAATTTCTTTTTGTCTTTGCTTATAGCTGCTTTTTAAGACCACATCAAAATCTACTAAGGTGTTTGATGGCTGTTAAGTCGTATACATCTTACTCGATCTCCTGGAATTTTGACTTCTCTAATTAAAGTACTTAATATGAAATTGATTTTAGTACGAGTCTTTTTGTGGCCATCTAAGGGCTTTTATGCCTGAGAATGTTTTGATCTTCCCTTCGTATTCATTTATTTAAAAAATTATTTTATTAAGGTCATATTGGCTTGCAGCATTGTGTAAATTTCAGGTATATGTTTTAGTATGTATCAGTTTCTGTATAGACTGCAATGTGCTCACCACCAATAGTCCAGTTTTTACCCATCACCATACATGTGTGCCCCTTTACCCCTTTTGCCTTGCCCCGAACCCTCTTCCTCTCTGGTAATCTGTTCTCCTTATCCATGCATTTGTTTATCTTCCACATATGAGTGAAATCATACGGTGTTTGTCTTTCTCTGTCTGGCTTATTTCACGTAGCATAATACCCTCAAGATCCATCCGTATTGTTGCGAATGGCATGATTTTGTCTTTTTTTATGGCTGAGTAGTATTTCATTGTGTATGTATACCACATCCTCTTTATCCATTCATTTGTTGATGGCCACTTCTGTTGCTTCCACATCTTGGTTATTATGAATAATGCTGCCATGAATATAGGGATGAATAAATCAGTTTGAATTGTTGATTTCAAGGTCTTTGGATAAATATCCAGTGGTGGGATAGCTGGATCATATAGTATTTCTATTTTTAATATTTTGAGAAATCTCCATAATGTTTTCCATAGTGGCTGCACCAGATTGCATTCCCACCAGCAGTGTATGAGAGTTTCCTTTTCTCCGCTTCCTCTCCAACATTTGATTTTCTTGTTTTGTTAATTACAGCCTTTCTGACAGGTGTAAAGGTGATATCTCGGGGTAGTTTTGATCTGAATTTCCCTACTAATTAGTGATGTTGAACATCTTTCCATGTGCCTGTTGACCCTCTGCATATCTTCTTTGGAAAAATGTCTGTTCAGATCCTCTGCTCATTTTTTGATCTCGTTGTTTGTTTTTTCTTTGTTGTGTTGTATGAGTTCTTTATACATTTTGGAAATTAATCCCTTGTCAGATACATGATTTGCAAATATCTTCTCCCAGCTGACGGGTTGTCTTTTCGTTTTGTTCATAGTTTCCTTTGCCTAGCAGAAGCTTTTTAGTCTGACGTAGCCCCACTTGTTTGCTTTTTCTTTTGTTTCCCTTGCCTGAGTAGACATGATATTCAAAAAGATCCTTTTAAGTCTGATGTCAAAGAGTGTACTGCCTATATTTTCTTCTAGGAGCTTTATGGTTTCAGGTCTTACATTCAAGTCTTTAATCCACTTTGATTTAATTTTTGTGTATGGTGTAATATAATGGTCTACTTTCATCCTTTTGCATGTGGCTGTTCAGTTTTCCCAAAACCACTTATTGAAGAGACTTTCCTTTCTCCATTGTATGTTCTTGGCTCCTTTGTCAAAGATTAGCTGTCCATAGATGTCTCGTGTTATTTCTGGGCTTTCAATTCTGTTCTATCAACCTGTGTGTCTGTTTTTGTGTGAGTACCATCCTGTTTTGATTACTATAGCTTTGCAGTATATATTGAAGTCAGGAATTGTGATGCCTCCAGCTTTGTTCTTTTTTCTCAGGATTGCTTTGCCTATCCGGGGTCTTTTGTTTTTCCATTTAAATTTTAGGATTCTTTGTTCTGTTTCTGTGAAGAATGTCATTGGGATTCTGATTGGGATTACATTGAAGCTGTAGATTGTTTTAGGTAACATGGACATTTTAACTATGTTTATTCTTCCAATCTATGAGCATGGAATATCTTACCATTTCTTTATGTCTTCTTCGATTACTTTCAATAATGTCCTATAGTTTTCAATGTCTAGGTCTTTCACCTCCTTGGTTAAATTTATTCCTAGATATTTTATTCTTTTAGTTGTGATTGTAATTGGGATTGTATTCTCAACGTCTTTTTCTGCTAGTTTATTATTAGTGTATAGAAATGCAACTGATTTTTGTATGTTGATTTTGTACCCTGAAAATTTGCTGTAGTTGTTGATTATTTCTAACAGTTTTCTGATGGATTCTTTAGAGTTTTCTTTATATAGAATCATGTCATCCAGAAACAGCGAGAGGTTCACTTATTCCTTTCCAATTTGGATACCTTTTATTTTTTTTCCTTGCCTGATTGCTCTGGCCAAAACTTCCAGTACTATGTTGAATAAGAGCAGTTAGAGTGGATACCTTGTCTTGCTCCTGTTCTCAGAGATGTGGCTTTCAGTTTTTTGCCCTTGAGTATGAAATGATCATGTGATTTTTATTCCTCATTTTGTTAGTGTGGTGTGTCACATTGATTGACTTGTGGGTATTGAACCATCCCTGCATCCCTGGAATAAATCCCCCTTGATCATGGTATATGATCCTTTTAATGTATTGTTGTACTTGATTTGCTAATATTTTGTTGAAGATTTCACGTCTGTGTTCTTCTGCAATATTGGCCTGTAATTGTCCCTTTTTGTGTTGTCCTTGTCTGATTTTGATATCAGGGTAATGTTGGCTTCATAGAATGCATTAGGAAGCGTTCCATCTTCTTCAATATTTCAGAATAGTTTGAGATAGATAGGCGTTAAATCTTCTTTGAATGTTTAGTAGAATTCTCCAGAGAAGCCATCTGGCTCTGTGCTTTGTTTTTGGGGAGGTTTTTGATTGCTGTTTCAATCTCTTTACTTGTAATTGGTCTATTCAGATTCTCTATTTCTTCTTGACTCTGTTTTGGGAGGTTGTATGACACAAAGAATTTATCCCTTTCTTCTAGGTTATCCAATTTGTTGGCATATAGTTTTTCATGGTATTCTCTTATAATCCTTTGCAGTGCTGCAGCATCCATCATAATTTCTCTTCTTCCATTTCTAATTTTATTTACTTGAGCCTTCTCTATTCTTTTCTTAGTGAGTCTGGCTAAGGGTTTGTCAATTTAGTTTATCTTCTCAAAGAACAACTTTTAGTTTCATTGATCCTCTCTACTGTTTTTTTCAGTCTCTATTTCATTTATTTGTGCTCTAATTTTTATTATTTCCCACCTTTTCCTGACTTTGGACTTTGTTCTTCTTTTTCTAGTTCTGTTAAGAGTAGTTTTAGATTACTTATTTGAGATTTTTCTTGTCTGCTGAGGCGGGCCTGTATTGCTATGAATTTCTCTCAGTACTAACTTTTCTGGATCCCATAAGAGTTGGTATGTTGTATTTTCATTTTCATTTCTCTCCAGGTATTTTAAAATTTCTCCTTTGATTTCTTCATTGATCCAATGGTTGTTCAGTAGCATGTTCTTTACTCTCCACATATTTGTGACTTTCCCAGCTTTTTGCTTGCAGTTGATTTCTGGTTTTATAGCCTTGTGGTCAGAAAAGATGCTTGATATGATTTTAATCCTCTTAAGTTTATTGAGGCTTGCCTTGTTTCCCAACATATAGTCTATCTTTGAGAATGTTCCATTTGCACTTGAGAAGAATGTGTATTCTGCTGTTTGGGGATGGAATGATCCTCTGCTGGTGCATTTGTGGTGGGAATCACCCTTTCTTATTTGGGTACAGCTTTGATTACTTTGGTTCTGGTCACCTGGGTCTTATGTTCCACTGGCTGTCTACTGCCTGGATGCTGCTGTCTCATGCACCACCTGTGCTGCTGTTCCCAGGTTGTCTTGGGGTGCTTATTGCACTGCTGCCAAGAGTGATGGGTTCACAAGTGTCACTGTCACTGGCAGGGGCCTGGGGACATGGGGAATTGTATGCAGTCCCTGCTCGTGGAGCTGGTATCGGGTCTGCCTCCAGCGGAGTCTGGGTCATCTGTTCTGCTGCGGTTCCTGTTGCTTCTGCTTGCCAGTTTCCCCTGCCACTGTTGGGTGAGGGCAGGGGCTGTTTTTTTCCATTCCCACTCTGTCTGCTCATAGTTGTGCTAGTCAGCCACTCTGCATTTAGGAGGGCTGGGCTGCTGCTGCTCAGCAGGTGTCTTCATGTGGGCTAGACCACTGCACTTAGCGGGCAGGTTGTGTTTTTGTGGGTGGGGCCACTACCTGCCAGGATATCTTTGTGTGGGCCAGGCTGCTGCCACTTAGTGCAGAACGTTCATGCAGGGGCTGCTGCAGCATGATGGGCACCTCTGTGGGCCAGGCTACCACCACTCCACCAGTGTTTGTGCGGAGGCTGGGCTGCCCCCACCTCCACTCACAGTCATGCTGGGCACTGCGTGAGGATCTGCGGCCTGTATTGCTGCCTCTGGGGAGAGGGAGGGGGCCGCTCCCCTTGTTCCACTGCTTCCTGGGGGTCCAGTCCACCCACCTCCAGATGTATAGCTGCCTGGATCTCTCAGGTGTCCTGTTTTGCTGTGTAGGGAATCCTCTGTTGGTTAATGGATGCCCTTTTAGTTGTAACTTAGAGGGGAGAGACAAAGGGAACAATTCACTCTGGCATGATGCTGATGTCACTCTCCTGGGACAGCCCCCTTCATATTTGAATAATAATTTGAGTGAATATAAATTTCTTGGTTTTATGCTTCTAGATAATTTCCCCCAATACTTTGAAAACATTACTCTAATTTTTTCATTTTTTTTAAAAAAAGATTGTTTCTAGTGATGCTATTGAATCGTCTGAAATTAATCTAGTCCTTGCTTATTACTGCAGGATCCATCCTTTTTCTCTAGGAGCTTTCGTAATTTTCTCCTTGCTTTTGATATTACATTTCTTTATTAATGTCTAATGTGGAGTTTTTCCTTATTTCTCCTCTTCAGGACTCTCTGGCCCTTTCCGTCTGAAACTTCCTACCTTTCTTCTTCCTCCACTTCCTGCTTCTCTTTCGTTCAGGGAAAAGTATCTCCATTACTTCTTCAAGTATCTCCTCTTTTCTGTTATTGCTCCCTGTTTCTGGGACTACTATTATTCTGGCATTATTACTTCCACTTCTATTCCTCCTACCCCATCTATCTTAGATTCTCTTTCATATTTTATATTCCTTTGCTGTTTTACTTTTTCCCTGGAAATTTTTTCTCAATCCAGGATTTCAATTTGCTAACTCATTCATTCCTTAGCTATTTCTTTCTGCTATTTATATTTCACTTATTTTTTTTATAACTAGTATCTTTTCATATTTAATATTTTTTCTTGGTCCTTTCTTTTTCTTGTTTCAAATTGCTAATAAATTTTATTGTCTTTTAATATTTTTATTGGACAAAAAATTTTTGGTGCTAATGTTTTTACTTTTGGTGGAATATGTAACCCACTAAGTTATTTTCATTTGAAATAATTGTACTCCTCAAATGTCTTGTTATTTTGGCGTGTGAGCTCTGTTTCCCCGGGGATATTGGCTATTTTGTCAGACAAAGGTAGACATTAATTTGCAACAGCCCTACTTAGCTCAGGTTAGGGAGATAAGACCTGCAAAGGAGAAGTCCCAGGCATGGGAAAACCAATCGGTCACTTCTGGCCCTTAGGTCAGGGCCTCAGTCTTTGCCCTCCAGAAATAAGCATCTGTGGATTATACAAGTTAATCAGCCCAGGGAGTTTGGAAGGGAAGGAGTGGAGAATTTCTGCTCAAGGTCAGTCTCCACTTGTTTTTGTAAGCATCTCACAAGTACATATCTTGTGTGCTGCCTTATTTGTGTTATGTAGAACACCTGGACCAGAGCTGAGAGCTCCAAGTGTGAGGGCAGAAATTGTTTGTTCAAGGCAATAACAGAAGAGAACAGGAACAGAACAACAAGAGTTCCTATCTTATTGTACCCTCCTAAAGTATGCAGTTATGCCTCCCATCAAAGGCCAAAGACTCATCCACACACCAGTTCAACATAGCATGACTCCAGGTCTCCTGGAAATTTCTTGATATTTTTCCTCTGTAGTTTCTTGGGGAAGGGAGTGAAACTTCATACTGATTCAGTGTCTTGAAGTATCTTCATCCTAATTGTATTTACAGTTTTTCCAAAAGTATAATCTTTGGCGAGTTACTTTATTTCTCCTTAGTTTTCTTATCCATAAAATGGGAGTAATATTTAACGTTGTTAGCAATGTAAAGATTAGAAATTATATACATATATATATATAGTGGTTAGCATTGTTATTGGCGTAGAGTAGACACTCAATGAACCATAGCTACTATTATAATTATTGTTGTTGTTACTGTTGTAAATGAGAACTAGAGCTGAGCCTGCCTTTCTATTCTGCAGTGGAATGTTCTGGATAATGGGGTACAATATTGCTGTACTCATAATGTAACAGTTGTCTTTATTGCACTTAGAATCACACCACAGAGGTTATATTTCCTTTTCTTTTGGGTTCTTGTATGTACAGTTACTCAGAGAATTTTGGGGCTTGGTCTCCAGGAAAGGGAGATGTGGTCCATGGAAGTATTGAGGGGAAGTAACTGACCCCTGCAACATGCTGAAGAACCAGAAGGGAGGAGATGGATGGTTACCAGATGGATACTGAGAATAGCCATATCCATGATCCAGCATTTACTTTCTTTTTTGCATGTTGCAATTCCCCTCTATTGGAGCCCAGTGCTTTCAATAAAGTGATATTCTACATTACAGAGTGGTCTTGCTTGTGCTTGGGCAATTAAGGCGTAGAACCATGTCCATTCTCGGGGTGATGATTCTTGAGAAGCTGATCATGGATGTCAAGAAGAGTCTTCTACAAAAAAGCAGATTCAGTCTCAGATGGTTAACTGAGGTGACAAGGGACAAACAGGATGGACCTGTGGAACACCCCAACATGCCTCAGGAATTCTCAGAAATACTTGGGGTGAGGAACCTGGTAAAAGACTGGGCTTCCTACAACAGCAGGACAGGAGGTAGACAAATTATGATTTGCCGCTAAAGGAAATTGTGACCACTATAGGATGGGAACCAGGACCTTTGCATTGCAGTATTAGTTCTGAGTGCTATATGTTAACCTTACCACATTCCAGAACCCTGTGTACCCACTGCTAGCAGAACTAATGTCTATTGTCTCCTCTCCTGCTTGGAGGGCTCCTGAGGCAGATCTCTTGCCCTTAAGACACTTGATTTGTTAGTCCCCTGCTGTGGGCATCCAGTCACTTCTGGATGTCGAGAAGTCAACAACATCCAGTTGACTTCTGAAGTGGATCTGGCAACATCATAGCCAGCTACGTCCACTGCAAGTCCTCAGCAACACACGTCTCAATTTATCTCTTCCCAGGGTGGGTATGGAGTGAGAAGCAAAGAAAATATGTCTGCTGATTTCTTAAACTCATACATATTTATCCTTGAACTATATGCTTCTTTTCTCCCTTTGGGCTAATGAAATCTGCTCAAGCTGTCATTTTCACATTTAAAATGGTGTGGCTCATTTCTTATCCTCCTCTGAGGAATGGCCAATTGCTAATAGGTCAGCAAATTTCCAGAGGAGGAAAGATGGAAGCTTGTGCTCTTTTAAAAATGCCAGAACATCTTCCACTCCGCCCAAATATGGCCACAGGCGACCTAGGTTCTTTAATTACATTCTCCTAGGTTCAATAATTGCTTAGAGAAGTTTCTCAGAGTGAAGGATATCTGAGCAATTCAAAGGGGTTTTGACTCCTCCTGGGCCACTTCTGTGAACTCCACTCTGCAGGCCTCATAAATTCCAACAAGACTGGACAAAACCAAGCCCCCGTTCTTTGGGGGACAGGCCCTATTTCCTTCTACCCTCAGCAGTGCCTCTCATCGCCTTTGTTATGGCCTCCTCAGAACTCTGTACATAGCAACCAGGGCATGAGGTGAGCTGGTCTCTTCCCATTAAACATGATGCCACCAAGCTGTTACTGTCAGTTACTGCCATTAAAATGACAGTTGTTGGGTTTGGCTCCGTGGCCGAGTGGTTAAGTTCGCACTCTCTGCTGTGGTGGCCCAGGGTTCGGATTCCGGGCGTGGACATGGCACCGCTCATCAGGCCATGTTGAGGCGGCGTCCCACATCCCACAACTAGAAGGACGTGCAACTAAGATATACAACTGTGTACAGGGGGGCGTTGGGGAGATAAAGCAGAAAAAAAAAAAAAAGATTGGCAACAGTTGTTAGCCCAGGTGCCAATCTTACAAAAAAAAAAAAATGACAGCTGTTGGTTGGCCCTTAGTGGAAAGAGTCACTTCTTCCCTCCTCTTCTTTCTCAATAATAACGAACTTTTCACTCTATCCCAAAATGTGCATACTGACCCAGAGAGGGTTACTCTGAGAATTTCCCCAGGCACGATCTATCCAGTAGGCTCAGAGTTATGAACTTGAGGTCATAAACTTGCCTGCTGTTGGGAACTCGGCTTGAGCCTCCAGCCTTCCCACCCTCCCCCTAAGCTATCCCAGTGGTTAGGTGCTGAGCTAAGAACTCTTCTTCCTTCAAAGAAGTAAAATCCATCTTTCTGACTTATTGCTGCCCAACAAGTCAGGGAGTTGTCATGGAGGAAAGAAAGAGACAGAGGTGTGTATGTGTGTGTGTGTCTGTGTGAGTGCGCATGTGTGTTCCTATGTGTACATGTACACAGCATTCTTATACGTGTGCTTAGCGGACATGTGTGAATTTTTGTGTACATGTAGTTCATGTGTGTAATGCATTGACAATCAGAACACTTCAATCCCCTTTCCTTTCATTTCCCTAGCTACACTCTGCTTTTCCTTACCCCAAGGTAACCTCTTATAGTTTATTTTATCTGCTTTGTTTTATCTATCTTTGTGTGTATGTGTGTAGCAAAAAAACTGAGCAGAATTTTGGCAAAGGCAATTGTTTGCAGATGTGAATGCTTCCTCTTGGTTTGGTGGAGATCTTTTTCCTGGAACCCAGTTCTGGGGCCCATGTGGTAGGAAGACACTGTCCTTGGTTGATGTCCTAAACACGGCCCTCCCCGCCCCCCCAATCCACCCACCCTTGATTAGGAAGCTGTGTGCTCTAGGTGAGGAAGAACACCTTGAGACAGGCTGTTAATTCTACCTAGTGAACATAGAAGAGTAAGCGGGAAAAGACAATGGCTTCTGACTGCTTTCTTAAGCAAACTCAAATGCCTGTGATTGTTCCAAAGCTTTCTCCGTTTAATAACACATGCTAAACACATTTCTCAGGTTTACTATCTCGTGAATCTTCTTCAGAGCCTCACTGATACAATCATATTAATCCAATCTCTGTTTCCTGTATCTATCTGAAAGTATGACATGTGATTTGGAGACAGACAGGCTCAGATCTTGACTTGAGTCACCAGCGATGTAACCGTGAACAAGGTAATTGATTCTCAGTTACTTCATCTAGAAAAAAGGGATAATAATGAAACCCATCTAATAGGGTGATTGTACAGATTGAATGAAACTAACTTCATAAAGATTTTAATGCAGTACTTTACAATAGCAAGTGCTCTGTTCGCTACTTTTCTTTTCCCCTCTCCGCTCCCAACTACTACTGGTGCCAATTCTCTCACATCTAGCCCTCCGTCTTGCTTCCTTGCTGTGTTGGTTTTCTAGGGCTGCCATGATAAAGTGCCACAAAGTGAGTGGCTTAATACAACAGAAATTTATTCTCTCCCGATTCTGGAGGCTAGGAGTTTGAATCAAGGTGTCAGAAAAGCCGGTCTCCTTCTGAAGGGTCTAGGGAAGAATCCTTCCTTCCCTCTTCCAGCTTCTGGTGGCTTCTGTTGTTCCACAGCTTGTGGCCACGTAACTCCAATCTCTGCCTACCTCTGTCTTCACATGGCCTCTTCTCTCTGTCTCTGTGTCCTCTCCTGTTCTTAAAAGGACACTAATCATTGGATTTAGGGCCCACTCCAAATCCAGTATGACACCATCTTCAGATCCTTGACTAATTACATCTGCAAAGACCTTATTTCCAAATAAGGTCACATGCTGGGGTTCTGGGTAGATACGAATTTTGGGGGGACACTATAAAACCTACTACACATACAAACTTAGGCTCTTCTCTCTTTAAAAATCATCTCAAGGGGCCAGCTCCAGGGCCTAGTAGTTTAGTTCGGCGCATTCTGCTTTGCTGGCCCAGGTTTGGTTCCCGGGCATGGACTTCCAACGCTTGTTAGCAGCCATGCTGTGGTGGCAACCCACATAGGAACTAGAGGAACATTGGTACAGATGTTAAGTCAGGGTGACTCTTCCTCAGAAAAAAAAGTCATCTCAAGATTTGTATCTGCCAAGTTCACTTCTCCTACTTTATTTGGATTTTGCTCACTTTTCTCCACCCTTGCTGCTATGACCTACAGCAACTGTCACCTGTATGACTCACTACCCTGTGAATTGATCTTGCTTGTTCTCTGGCCTCGCTCATATCTATTCTCCACGTGGCCTCCTGAGTGGTCTTTTAAAAGTATAGACAGATCTGATCAAAGGCTGTTCCTTTTCAAAAACTTAAAAAAGTTCCCAGTTGTCTTTAGGATAAAGATCAGCATCTTAGCACTCAAGCTTCTTCACAAGCTGGCCCCAAACTGCTTTTCTAATATCCCATTATGCTCTGCACTCATTACCCTCAACTGTCCAAGTCCACTCTGAAGTGGATCTAAGGAAGAGCCTCGCTAGTGCTGCAGCTGTGACAGGCTTATTCCACGGGACAGCCTTGGAGACCAGGCTCATTTAAGGGGGAACTTTATTGAAAGTTCCTTGGAACAGGCATTCACTCAGGTGTGGGTGTCAGGAGGGGAGTTGGAGACCAGTTCTGGAGAATCTGGGTCAAGCACCAGGCTTCAGGGATGAGTTGGGTTCCATAAACAAAGATAGGAGCTTTGGAGCCCAGGAGATCAGGAACAGCTTTGTAAAAGGAAGACAAGTTGGCAAAATAGTTGAGAGTCTAGTGCTTGAACCGAATGAGTATGATGGACCCATTCACATATTAGGGGCTGGCCAAGTCGCCTGGCTGGGCTGGCTTGACATTACAAGGGCAGCATAGAAAGTGCATTCTGTGGTCAGTCTCCAAAGGTCTCTCTGGTTATCAGGGAGGGACGCGCGGACCACAGAGTCAGTGACCTAATCCTTGAGACTCTCTGTTCTCTTTCTTCTTTGTTTATTCTGCAGGGTCTAAGGCACTGACAACTCCAGGTCAGAACTTGTTTTTGTAGCTGTTTGCTGTTGTGGTTTCCTAAACAGCTGGGCAGATGGGAGAATTGAGCTTTCACTGTTTTTGAGACTGTCAGACCCTGTTTGTGTTGACTCTTGCTCTGTTGCACTTCTAGTTTTGAGGCAGTTTGGACCCAGGCTGAGCATGAATCAGGAGACCGAGCTTGACTTGGTGGTGTCTAAGGAGTTCCATCTCTGACAGTTTATGAGTCTCAATCCAACAAATTAGCTGAATGAGGTGGCATTTTCTTCCTCCCAGATTTGGCTGGTATACTCAATGCATGACTCTCGCTGAGTAGCTGACATCTGTAATCTTTTGGCACAGGCTGCAGCATAAGGAAGCAATGAGGGACTTAGGCTGCTTCAGAAGTGATTTACAAGGCTCACAAGATAACCACTTCTCTAACCCATGTTGTAATTTATTATAAAAACGTTTTTTTCCCCCTAGCAATGCTTTCCTTGACCACAAGTCATTTCAGGGAATTAATGGACTCAGAGGGTTTCAATGTTGGAATAGGCCTTAGAGATGACTATTTCTCTCCTAGTCAGTCCAGGCTGCTATAACAAAAATACCATAGACTGAGTGGCTTAAGCATTTATCTCTCTCAATTCTGGAGGGTGAGAAGTCCAAGATCAAGGTGCCGGCAGATCAGGTGTCTGGTGAGGGCCCACTTCCCAGCATGTAGATAGCCACCTTCTTCCTGTATCTTCACATGGCCAAGAGAGTCATCTCTCTTGTATCCCTTCTGATAAGGGCACTAACTCATCCCATCCATGAGGGCTCTACTCTCATGACCTAATTACTTCCCAAAGGCCCCACCTCCAAGTACCATCACACTGGGGACTAGGCTTCAACATATGAATTCTGGGGGACACAAGTATTCAATCCACAGCAGCGTCTAACATCTTCATTGAACAGAAGGGAAAATTGAGATGCAGCACCATGAGATCCCCCGTAAGGGTCCCTGAGTCAGTGAGAGGCAGGTTGTCTGGTTTCTAATGCAGGGCTTTTTCCTCTATATCATGATCATGACTTTTCTGACTATTTAAATGACATAATTTTGTTCTCTGAATCCTGCCTTGACTATTTTTTCTTTCGTTTCACTTGAAAATAGAAGTAAGACTATTTATAAGTACACAGAGAAGCAAGGATTCTGTGAATATGGACACCTGGCTGCAGTCCTTTTCTTCTTGACTCTTAGCTCCCAACTCCTCCTTCTCTCGAGCTAGAAGGGAAGGAGATGAGGCTGAGTTGAGGAGGGGAGACCGGACAAAGGGCCTTCTTCCTCAAGAGCAGAGTCAGAGCTGAAAAGGAGATTGCCCAGGATAAGGAAATGTTAGGATGTGGGATCTTGAGAAAATGCTGGTTCTGGGATCTGTGGACCTGAGGGAAAGGGTGACATCAGCCTTGAGGGTGTCTGGTTTCTCTGGTCCCAAGCAGGAGCTGGATCTGGGGGCTGCATCCTCTCTGACCCTTAGGTGGCAGAGTATGAGAAACAGCCTTGTGTTAGAATGTGGAGTCATCCATTGGTGCCTTAGCAGGTGACTGGCAATCTGCAGGTTTCTAAACCGCCACTCTCTTAGAGGTAGAAAATATTTCCCCCATGCTGTTTGTGTGAGTGACATCAGTTTGGAGAGTCCAACAACCAGACCTGAGCATAAATGAGCAGACAAAATGAAATGAAAACTCAGTTAAGTGGTCCTGACGGCTAGAAGAGAAGGAGACTAGTCAGAACTAATAGACCCCCTTCCAGGAATATAAGTTACTGGAGCATAATGGGAGACAGCTTGAACCACAACTGACAAGGACATTGAAGGAGAGTCAAGTGCGTCAAAAACGTGGAGCTAAATCACATGGTTTCCCCATTCAACGATTTAGCAGACTGACTGAAGTTGGAGGCAGCTGGAAGATCCGTCTCAAAGTCCAGAGCAAAAATGTAAAGCAGGAAGCTGTGAGGAAAAGAAGTTTTGAGAGAACTATCCCAAAGACTCAACATGTGAAAAACAGAAGTTCAAAAAGGAATTGGAAAAATAATTAATTCCTTAACAAATAGTAGGGAGAGAGGGTACCCTGAGTTGAGGACAGATCAGAATTTGAAGATTAAAAGGGTTCATCAAGTTCAAGACAGGACTGATGGTAAGTAACATTCACCAGGCAATATTCTGGTAAAATACCTAAACTCCTAAGACAGTGTGAATATATTACAGTCTTCCAGATGGAAAGAACAGGTTACTTACAAGGGAAAAATGATGAGAAAAATGTTGGACTTCTTATCTGTAACATTAAAGGCTAAAAGATAATGGAATAGCATTTGCAGGCTACAGAGAGAAAGGCAGCTATGCAAAGCATTGTATAAAACAACTTAGACTTTAATACTTGTTAAGGCATAATAAAAATATCTGCAGTTATTCAAGTCCAGGAATTAGCATTCACCACAACAACCCAATATTCTGTTGGTTAAAACTCAGTCATGTGGCTCCCTTTATGCAAGGGGATGGGACAGCCTGAGGAACATTAGCTGGCTGACTTAGGCCACAAAACAAGATACTACTAAAGAGAGAACAGAAGTAAATCCCCCCACAATTCTCCCATCTATAAAGTGGATATTATAATATCTCACAGTGTTGTCTTTATGAGAATTAAATAATAAATAATGCATGGAGCACTTTTATCAATCTTAGAAACCTGTAACTAAGGTTTTTTTCTTTATTAAGAAAATAAGGTCTCTTTGGGATGACCTGGGTTGTAGTGGTTAAGTTCGTGCTCCACTTCTGTGGCCCAGGGTTCGCAGGTTTGGATCCCAGGCATAGACCTACACACTGTTCATCAAGCCATGCTGTGGTGGCGTCCCACATACAAAATGGAAGGAAATTGGCACAGATGTTAGCTCAGGGACAATCTTCCTTACAAAAAAAAAAAAAGAAAATAAGATCTCATATATTTATTATAAAAATTAGTTTCTTAAGTTAGTTCATAAAAAAATCATGGTTTTATTAACATCTATATAGTACAGAAAGGTATAAAGCAAAAGATAAAAGTACCCACACTTCGCTCCTACTCTTCTTCCCCTTAGATAATCATATTTACCCAGTCTTGCCTATCCTTCCCGAGATTTTCTATGTGTAGGCAAGCCTCAGTACATGTATGTGTGTGTTTTAAAAATTAAAATTGGAATTATACTAAATAGTGTTATGTATCTTGCTTGCTTTATCACATAACATACTTTGGACATTTTCCCATATCACCATATATAAATCTAGCTTACCTAGCTTATTCTTTTCAATAAGTGAATGCTGATTCACAGTCTGTGCATATTTCATGGTCTAAGTGTTCCCTACTGATGGACATTTGGCATATTTTCTGACTTTTGCTATGGCTACAATGCTGCCACAAACACCTGTGTACATTTGTATTTACATACATACGAGAGAGAATCTGTAGAATTCCTAGAAATTCAGTAACCAATATAAAGGGGTATGTGCATTTTATATTTTGATAGAGATTGCCAAATTACCTTCCAAATGGGTTGTACCAGTTTTTGTTTTCTTTTTTGAGGAAAATTAGCCCTGAACTAACATCTGCTGCCAATCCTCCTCTTTTTGCTGAGGAAGACTGGCCCTGAGCTAACATCTGTGCCCATCTTCCTGTATTTTATGTGGGACGCCTACCACAGCATGGCTTGACAAGTGGTGCCATGTCCACACCCAGGATCCGAACTGGTGAACCCCGGGCCACTGAAGTGGAACGTGCGCACTTAACTGCTGCGCCACTGGGCTGGCCCCTGGGTTGTACCAGTTTTTATTCCCACTAGCCAATTTATGAGAGTGCTTCCTGCCCCACACCATCACTAAACTACTTTTGAGATGAAAATAGTATCCCTCTGTTGATCAGTAATGCATTCTTTAATGACTAGTGAGGTTGAGCATCTTTTCATATCTATCACCATTTTAATTTCTATTTTTTCTCAGATCTATGTCCTTTGCCATTTTTTATATAGGATTGTTTCTCTTTCTTTTTAATAAATGCTTTTTAAGAGTTCTTTCTATAAGGATATCATCATTTTGGTGTCAAATTATCGTAAATATTTATAATTTCCTATTATTTTAAATCTTTGTTCATGGTATTTTTGCTATTCAAAAGTATTTTTTAGGGTCAGCCCCAGTGGCCTAGTGGTTAAGTTCAGCACATTCTGCTTCAGCGGCTCAGGTTCGGTTCCCACGTTCAGATCTACACCACTCTCTTTGCAGCCAAGCTGTGCTGGCGGCCCACGTACTAAAAAATAGAGGAAGATTGGCATGGATGTTAGCTCATGGCGAATCTTCCTCAGCAAAAAAACCCACGAAAGTATTTTTTTTTTAAAGATTTTATTTTTTTCCTTTTTCTCCCCAAACCTCCCCGGTACATAGTTGTATAACATAGTTGTATCTTCTTCGTTGTGGGTCCTTCTAGTTGTGGCATGTGGGACGCTGCCTCAGCGTGGTTTGATGAGCAGTGCCATGTCCGCGCCCAGGATTTGAACCAATGAAACACTGGGCCGCCTGCAGCAGAGCGTGTGAACTTAACCACTCGGCCACGGGGCCAGCCCCCCAACAAAAGTATTTTTTATTGCCATATTTATTATTCTTTTAAATGTATGGTCACTGGGATTTGTAACATTATTAAGAGAGACTCTCTCACTCTAAGATTAATTTGAAAAAGTATGTAGGTTTCTTTTAGTACATTCAAAGTATTTTTTAAAGTGTTTAAATCTTTCTTACACCTGGAATTTATTTTTGGGTAGGATTAGGGTAGGCATCTAGCTTTATTATTTTTCTAAATAGGTTGGAAGTTATACTAAATATCACATAATGATAGTTGATATATTTTCCAGCTATCCTCATTTGTACTTTTTTCCCACTGCATATCTATATGTATTTTGGTATATTTTTTGGAGTCTGTACTATTTCATCGATTTGTCTGTCTTTTGTGATGCAGTTGGATTACATTGAAATTACAGATTACTTCATGGAAATTGATTTCCGTTCAATATGGGGTCTTACAGTTGAGGAATATTCAAGTCCCCTGCATCCCTTAGATGAACTTTAACAGTTTTAAGTAAAAGCCGGACATTTCTTATTAAGCATATTCCTGGGTATTTTAATCCTTCATTTACTATTGTAAACTAGATTAAAAATTTTCCATTACATTCTCTAATGATTTTTTTAAGTTATCAATCACTTACTCAACTCTCTGACATTTTTTGTGTGTGGGAGACAGTTTGGCCCTGAGCTAATATCTGTTGCCAATCTTCCTTTTTTTGCTTGAGGAAGATTGTCACTGAGCTAATATCTGTGCCAATCTTCCTCTATTTTATGTGGGATGCCACCACAGCATGGCTTGATGAGTGGTGTGTAGGTCCGTGCCTGGGATCTGAACCCACAAACCCTGGGCTGCCAAAGCAGAGCACACAAACTTAACCACTACACCACTGGGCCAGCCCCAACTCAACGCTCTTATTTTTAAAAATGTTTTTCAGTTAGTTCTCTTAGACTTTCAGTATAAATCACACTATCTATAAATAATGATAATTTTTCCTTCTCTAATTTTTTTTAAACCTCTGAATTATTTTTTGTGTCAGACTGCATTGGAAAGTATTTTCAGAAAGATGTTACATAAATGTGGCGATAATGACCTTTCCGGCTTTGTTTTCTCCTTTAGTTGGGAATATTTATAATAGTTTACTATTAAACAGGTAGCATAGTTTGAGATACTAACTTTTTTCACATTAGAGAAGCAGCCATTATGACTTTTCAGCATCTACTGAAATGAGCATAGGCTTTTTGGCCCTTTCATTTATTAACGTGGTGACTTGTAAGAACATATTTCTTAATGTTGAACTATGCTTGGATTTCTGAACAAGCCTCAGATGGTCTTGACATAGTATCCCTCAAGGTATACTGCTAAATTTTATTTGTAATATTTGTTTTATAACTTTTTCATCAACATACATTAGTTAGATGGAGTCTTAAGCACTAAATTTGTAAGATATTTGTATTATTATTATGGGGGCTGTACAATAATAATATGGAATCTTACTTCTTACTGTCTACTCCAGAATGGTTTAAAAGACACTGGAACTCTTTCACCACTTTCACAATTGGTCTGTTTTAATTTTTCCTCTACAGAGTCAATTTCAGAAGTTTCTATTTCTCACGAAGAGTCCGTTTCTTCCCAGGTTTAAAATGTGTTTCTATACACCTTTGCAAACATTTCTTGTAATTCTTTTCATTTCTTCTTTCTCTGTGGTTTTCTCTTCTTATTCCTTCTCATTTTTTCTCTTGGTTAGTTTAGGTAGTGACTTACCTATTGTATTGTTCATTTTAATTAATATTCTTTCTCAAAGACCCAGATCATATGCATCTTATTCCTTTTTTTATCATTAATTAATTTCTGCCTTTTATTGATTCCTATATTTCACTTTGCTTAGAATTTTTTGTTATTCTTTAGCTCCTTCTCTGTGTCAAATACATAATTAATTAATTAATGTACTTACTTATTTATATATTTACAATTATTAACTTTGATGAATTTAGTTTTAAATATCGCATCATTTAGATGATACAGATTTTAAAAAAATTTATCCAAGTTATGCATTTATATTATTTACAGGGTCAAATAGTTCTATAAGGCTTTATTATTGACACAGGAACTCCCTATTTCTGGCATGTAGTATGAAGTAGATACGGAAATAGACAATACGATCAACTTTAATTCTTATATTGTACCCTACATTTGTACCTTCATCCATTTATTGTCTACTTAATCTGTCATATGGTACAGAGTTGCCTCAGAGGACACCAGGAAGGCTCAGTGGACCTTAGCATGTGGAAGGGGCCGCATTCCCACCTCAAGCAAGACAATTCCTTTTATTTCTTTTGTATATAATGCTTCATCTGAAGATTTCATAAGAAGATAAGTTTCAACATAGTGTTTCAATATAATGTTTAAAACTCATTAAACTTACATATATACACAGTGTTTATATGGAAACCCAACAGTAACAGCTCAATACATTGACTCCAAGAAGCCATGGATGACAAAACATCATTATTTAATGTGATACCAAGAAAGAAAAAAAATATCTTGGTCCATTAAGTTGTGACACATTATCTATCTCAAGAGACAAATCAATACTAGAGATGTTACAATAAGGAAAAATTGTATCTCTTAATGTAGACTAAATATGCTTGTTAGATGTGAATTAGAATTAAAGTCTTAGGTTTGCTTGAAAATGTTGTGACTCTGCTCAAAGGTCAAGCGACCAATGAAATATAAATAGAGGAGGAAATGCAGCAGAAGATCATTTGCTAACTGGGCACCTGAATTTAGCTTGAAAAGTGACATTTCAAATTTTTCTTCTCCGTGTTTTCATTCCGGATGGTCCAGACACCACAGGCTTTGCTCAGTCTCCTTGGCAAGACCGCACATCTCTGAGTGGGAGTGTGTTGCTCTCAGTTGGGAAGGAAAGATGTCCTCTGCTCGGGGTTTGGAAATGTCTTCTTGGACAAGTTCAAGCCGCAAAGTGCTCAGATGAGCTCCTGCTGTTTTGTTCTCCCTCCCTGGACCATGTGGGTCACAGCTGGAGCCTCTTCTGCCGCAGTCTCACAGTCTGGAGGGTGATGTGTCATCGGCCTCCTTCTCACTCTTGGCATGCATCTGCTGCTTTCTTGACAGTGGTCCAGAGCTTTCCCAATGTTCCCATACAGTGGCTCTGATGACCCCGGAGCGTGAGAGTATAGAACCTGGAAGACTGGGGGCCAGCCCAAAACAACCAGCCCTAAATCTGAAAGAATTTTATGTCTCTCTCTCTATCCTAAACACTTACACAAAGTAAGCATTTAATTTTGTGTCTTTTGAATATGAATACAATATTTTCCCCAAAATCTTTAAGTAAAATGGCCCCAGGAAGATGTGCCGTATATACACCTTCTTGTTTTGTGTAACCCACATATCACGTAACTGTGGGATCACTCATCCCCCACATGGAGAAGCATGGATCAAGGAAACCAGGAGAATCTGAGTTCAAATCTTGCCTTTGTCATTTCGGAATTATGTGAACTTGGAAAGTTAGTTGAACTCTCCAATTTTCAGTTTCTTCATCTGGAAAAGGGGGATTAAAAACACCAAACATGAGAGCTACCCAGTGGCATAGTGGTTAAGTTTGCTTGCTCCACTTTGGCAGACCAGGGCGCACCAGTTCAAATCCTGGGTGTGGACACACACACCGCTTTTCAAGCCAGACTTTGGTGGCATCCCACGTACAAAATAGAGGAAGATTGGCACAGATGTTAGCTCAGGGCCAATCTTCCCCACCAAAAAAAAAAAAAAAACCCCACAAAAAACAACAAACCCAAAACACCAAACATGATTATTGTGAAGACAAAATTGTATATTAGATTGCCAGTCACAGTCCCAGGGATGTGGCAGGTGCTCAAGAACAGTTACTTTCCCCTCACTCTGCTTCCTCCCTTTCTGAAGAAATTACTCCTCCTACTCCTCCAGCCACAAGCCTAGAGAAAGAGGACCAGATGGGATGCAGGGACCGTCTAGTTCATTCCCCTGTCTCTGCTGCATCTGCAAGTTCAAAGCACCCTAAAATGTGAGCTCTCTGACCTTATCTTAAAAGTCCCCAGACAAGCAAACTGCCATCACTTGGCAACTCATATTAACTCACAGAATTTGTTGTTTTATCCATTTGTCTACTTACAATAAACATACTTTGGACTATCTATGCCAGGCACCATGCCAGGTCTCAGAAATATACAAAGATATTTGACATAATTCTCCTCTGTAAGATGCTCATAATATAGTGGAGAAAATCTGCAGATAAACAGTTGCAATGCCAAGTAATTAGTGCTCTGATAACAAATATCCTAAGACTTTTCTAGATCACATAGGATGGGCATCTTCCAGGAATCGGGAGCAGGTGGATGGAAATGCTTCCCCAAGGAGGGGATGCCTGGCCTAAGACCTAACAAGCGAAGGTGACAAGGGGTTTTGAATGTTCACTTCAGGCAAAATCTCAGAGGTGGAGAACATGATTCAGGAAAGTGAAAGTTGTTCAATAAGACTCAGCATAGATATCCTGAGGAATGGTGAAGAGGATGAGTGTGGGAGATGATAAACATCTTGTCCAACTTCACGCCAGTGAAAATGAAATATGTGAATCTGAAGGCAGAGGAAACAGTTAGAAAGGTTACTGTAGCAATCAGGGTAAGCCAGGTGAGAGTCCAAGGTGATGGCTGGAGCAAAACCAGAAGAGAGACACCAAGGAGGCAGAACCTTCAGAACAGTGATGTACAGCTTGCTGGGTGACACAGAATCTGTCTGTCTCACTTCCAACCTTCCAACTTCCACTGCCCATCTAGGGTTCAGGGAACTGGCCATTGTATCACTTTAGAGTAGTTGCTAAAAGAAGAGGCAGTGGAAACATTGGTTGAGAAATTTGATATTTTAAATCTGACGGTGACAAGAGTAACAAAAACAACCCATTACTTGTTTTCTTTTAGTATATAAAGAATACACTATTGCTGAGTTAAATGATAAAAAATTATTCCCAAATATTTTATTTTTCAATTGTTAATTTGTTCATTCATTCTATGAAGTCAGTATATCTTCAGGTTGACGGGAGAAATATGCATAATAATAATGTGTGTTAAAGTGTGTTATAGACTATAGGGTGCTTTTATGCACATTTGCTCATTTAATTCTCCCAATGACCCGATGAGGTAAACATTTATCCTCATTTTACAGACGAGGAAACTGAGGCACAGATTTACTTGAGGTCTCCCAAAAGCTAAGCCAGAAATTGGTCTCAGATTGGTATGATTCCGTTGCCACGCTGCTTCATCTGTGATGCCAACAGTGAGTTCAAGATTCCTTCTTCTTTTAGGAAGCTGTCAGGGACTCTGAGTCATAGCAGGAACCTGCATGAGGAGATGAGAATACATCTTGGTTCACATAACTCTCTCCCCGACCTCCTCTAGACAAATTGCTTGGCATGCTATTGGAGGGGTGGGGGTTTATTTAGTTTTTCTGGATGTTTCTTTAAGGATGTTAAGAGGAACCAGCCAATACTAATCTCAAACAGGATATCCTTTAGGGAAAACACTCCACACTAAATACAAACAAGAGATTTCAGACCGAAGAATCGCAGACACTGAAGAATCCCTTTAATTTAGTTCTTGGGGGGGGGGGGGGGGGTGTAGTTAGTTTCAGAGTATCTCTTAGACTTTCAGTGGACCACTTACTAGGGTTATGTGAGAACCTTCTGGCATCTACATAAATCTTGGTGAATGTTTCTTTAGGATTTTCCCTCCTTGTACATATGCATGTTTGTGCACATATTTGTTTTTCTGTATATTTCTTTCTGTGATCCTGTCTCTGACTTTTTTTTGCCAATGACCTTGCTCTTGAAGTTGTCAAGTCCATTAAGAGACTTAAAAACAAGAAGGATCAACGAGCTCTTTCTCCCTAAATTCAGCCAGGACCACCCACAGTGAATCATGTGGACGGGGCCTAAATTTTCGCTGGGAACAAATCTTCAGCAGATTTTGCTGGCCTCCGGCTTCATTGTCTGGTCTTGCCCATCTCTTGGGTCATGGAAAGTAGGAAACTACTTCTGTAGTCTTCTTACTGAGGTTCAGTCAGCGTCCTTGGAAGAAGAGGGAGTGACACTTCAGTCCCTTAAGCCTCTGTTGCATTTGTGTTTGAACATCCCTTTCCTGCCTACCAAGTGTTCTTCTAAATACCCCATTGTTACAGTCAGACTCACCACCCTTTCGAGGGATTTAATGGCTAAATCAGATCTTTTTTTCATGGCACGTCTCAAGGCGGACCCCAACCCTTATCTCAGCAACTGATCTTTCCCACTGCAAACCTGGTGCCAGTGTGTCCCAGAACCTTCCCAGCCTGAGAGAGCACTTCAGAGTAAACAAGTTGAAAGACCAAGAGGATATTTACAGTCACTGACCAAGCTCCTAATTTCCTTGGCTGGCCCTGTAGACAATGTACTCCTGCCTCAGCCTGCAATTGTACTGTCAGAAATTGATACGAGACCAAGATTGAGAAAATATTATGCTAAGCCAGTCAATAGGCAAACAAAACATTGTCTACCATTTCTTTAGAGGACCTTGGGCTCAATGTTTGTTTGCTTTCACAATGATATCTCAGTCCTCACAAATTCTGGGCCTCTCCTGCTCAAATTTCCTGATCTATTTCCCAGGGACTCAGGGAACCTGGCTTTGGAGAAGGAGCGAAGCCCCTGGCACCTAACAGCTTGTGCTTTCCTCACGTCAGGGGACAAAGCTCTCCTCAGCAGGTGTCCCCCACTCGGCCCCACTGTGCCAACTCATAAAACTCACCTTAAAGCAATTCTGAGTAGAAGCTCCTATGGCCATCTGATACCCTTTATACCAAGTGTTTCAAGGCCCCCACAGGCCAATATGATCAACTAGCTGATGCTGACAAATTGAAACATCTAGATTTTGTTTTGAGGCCCTGGAGAGAAAGGCAATCAACTGTAGGATGTTCTTAAATTAGTTTCTTCTGTTTTTAAAGCTAATTCTTTTTCAAGAATCTAACTATGTATTAAGAATCCAAGCCAGTGTTTTAGAATCTATGATCCATCCCATTCAGTTCTTCCTACAATATGTTCATTTCCCTCAACTTCACACACCTGCCTTTGTTCCTCCGCATTTGTTCAGTGAACCTGGAGGTCCTTTCTCTTCTCCACCTTACACAGGCCTACTCATCTGTCCAGGTCTGATTCAAAGGTCTCCTGTTCAATCCATTCATTAGGATGTGACACACACAACCCTGAGCGTCCTCCCATCTCTCTACATTTTCCTCATCATTCTACAACTTCCTCTTTCTACTACCACCTTCATGATATCCAGTGCTCTCCCCTAGGGCTGGGGCTAGAGTGAGGCAAGGTGTTTGGGGTGCAAAATGTAAGGAATTGCTTACTCTCAGAGCCGTGCACTTAAATTTTGAGCCTGGGTACCTCACTGGCCTCACCCCAGCCCTGGCCCTACTCTCCCCGAATAAATCCTTTCTCCAGAAAGATTGGGATGAGTCATACAGGCTTAAGTGTAAATGTATTGCCTTATATTCAAATAATACGATTAGGCTGCTTTCTCTTGATTTTTCTCTTTTTTTAAGGTTTCCTTTTTTTTGGGGGGGGGGGGGTGAGGAAGATTGGCCCTGAGCTAACATCAGCTCCCAATCTTCCTCTTTTTTTTTCTGGCTTTTTTCTTTTTTCTCCCCAAAGCCCCAGTACATACTTGTATATCCTAGTTGTACATTCTTCTAGTTCTTCTATGTGGGATGCTGCTCAGCAAGGCTTGATGAGCGGTGCTAGGTCCGCACCAGGATCCAAACGGGCAAGCCCTGGGACACTGAAGCGGAGCGCACAAACTTAACCACTACACCATGGGGCCCGCCCCTGATTTTTCAATTTAAGATATTATCTAGTGATTTCTTACCATGGCAGAAGACAATTCGGCTCTCTTAAACTGCCCCCAACTCCTGACACACTCGCTTTCCTTCCCACTTTCTTACAATATAATCACATCGCACTTTCACAATGTTGGGTTAAATAGTCTGTCTACAGTTTTATGACCATGCCAACATCATTATAGCTGAGTCTGTAGAATATAGTATTTACGTTTCCTTTCTCTATAACTTTTTACTTTCCTTCGAATTAAAGGTTTCTTTAACATTTTGGTTTTGCTTAATCATTCAATTACCTGTCACGCATTGAAGCCTAAATCGTTTCCAGAACTCCTTTCCGTAAGGTCAAAACACCAGGGAACTTCCTGATCCCATCTGCCCTTTCCCCCGGGAGTCCTCCATTCTCCAGTCTGGAGTGCTTGCTCTCTGGGCCGGCTGATCTGCAGGCATGTTGGGATTTTCCTTCACCTCCCTCCTGGGAACTCCTTCACCTCTCTGGTGTGGGATCCCTGTGTCCTGGAGCCCAGAACTTCTTTATTCTTGGCTTACTCTCTTCTGGCAGAACAAATCTTTGAGACCGTACATGTAAAAGGATCTGTCTTTATTCTCCCCTCAACCCTGATGAATAGTTTGAGAATAGAATTCTGGGTTTAAAATATTTTTTTTCCAATAGCTTGGAAGCATTGCTTCATTGTCTTCTAGTTTCCAGCACTGCTGTTGAGAACAATTTGATTTCTGATGTTTGTATGTGGCTCCCTCATCCCCCTCCTTTTCTTCACTTTGGAAGTTTTTAGGATTTTCTCTTTACCCCTAGTATTCTGAAATTTTATGGTGACATACTTTAGAATAGGTATTTTTTAATATATTGTGTTAGGCACTCAGTATTTTGTTTTTCTTTGGGTTTAAAGCTGGAGACTCAGTTCTGGGAATTTTTCTTGTATTATTATTTTGAAAGTTTCCTTCCTTCTATTGTTTTCTCTTTTTTTCTCATCTCTCTTTCTAAAATTCTTATCAGTCAAGCGTTGGCTCTTGTTCTGGTTATCTATGGATATGTAACAAATCTTCTCAAAACTAAGCAGCTTAAAACAATAGCAATCATTTATTTTGTACACAAATCTGTAATTTGGGCAGGGCTTTGGGGGGATGGCTTCATCCTTGCTTTGTGTGACATCACTAGGGCCGCTCCAGTGGAATTAGAAGACCCAGTTCCAAGATGGCTCAGTCATGGGGCTGGCATGTTGATGGTGGTTGTTGATGGTGGCCCTGGTACCTTTCCATGTGGGACTCTCCACAGGGCTGCTTGAGCTTCCTCAGAGTATGGCATCTGGGTTCTAGAGTAGTATTATGGGAGGCCTGGATAGAAGTGACCAGGCTTCTTTTGACTTAGCCTTGGAAGTCTCAGAACATCACATCTACCATATTCTAGCAGTCAATCAGGTCTTTCCAGAGGAGGGGATTTAGACTCCACCTCTCAATGGGAAGAATAGCAAAGAATCTGTAGCCATCTTTAATTTGCCATAGCACTCACTCCTCCAATTTTCATGTATTTCTATTTTATTTTTCCATTCTGACCTTTTCCCTAGATTTTAGAAGATTTCCTCAATTTTATTTTGCATCCCTTAATTGAATTTTAACAACAACAATTTTTTTTTTATCATATAGATCTATTTCCATGAACTCTTCTCTGAATTCCTCAGTTCTTGCTGATCTGTGAATACAGTGTTTTTCTTATCTTCTGCAGATGGAAATTATAGTTTGTTAGTTTCAGTTTTATTATGCTCCATGCAAGTTCCCCCTTTCCCCTCTCTTACCCTTCAGTTTACTGGTTTTGATCTTTGTCTTTCATGTTAGGGGCTTTCCTCAAACATCTGGCATTCTTCGGCTAAAGAAAACACTTACAAGCTGACAGGGGACTCTGCGTGCAGAGAGAGTGTGCTGACGTCAGGCATCATTATAGGGCGATCAGGCCCGAGCCAGCTGTTTCATCAGATGAAACGTCAATTTCTGTAGGCATTTTTTTCTGGGGCCAGCCTGATTCTGTGGGGAGGAAATATCCAAATCCTGCTCAGGGAGTATAAGAAGACCATCTGACAGAGGTGTAGGAGCCACGCAGTAGAAGAGAGCTAAGGGGCTTATGATTCAGAATGCAAACATTCATTTTAATAGCCCTGTTTTTGGTAGGACACTTCACTGCACTCCCGTTGATGCCTATTATTCTTGTCGTCCTCTCTTGGCTAACTGGGTGTCCCCAGTTCAGAGCCTCTGTGGTTCGCTTCTCCAGAAAGCAAGCCTCCGATTTTCAGTCTGGGTCAGAGAAGAACTCTCCAGGTGGTTCGGGAGGAAGGAGGGGATGAGAGGAACCAACTGCTCCACATATAGACCATCCATCTGTCCTGTTGTCAGTCTTACCCTGCAACTCGCTCTCAGAGGTGTGTGGTATATCAAATTCCTGAGCCTTGTCAGACCCCAAATCAGTTTGCTTCATTCTGATTTCCTTTCATAGTCTTTGGTTTCAGCATTTCGTCTCTAGGAAGTCTGTAACCGTGCAATTATACTTTTTCATCTTCAAAAGTATTATTTACGTTTTTTATCTTATTGTCTTTTTTTCTGTTCTTTCTGTCTTTGCAAGGTTCCACTTTTCCCCCCATACTATCATTTTATGGTAGTTTTGAGAAGGAGTGGGAATATGTGTTGAGTCTTAAGAGAAAGATGATACTTCTACTTTTCAGACGAAGTAGCTCATGGTCAGATTGGTTAAGATACTTGCCAAGGTCACATGGGGACGAAAGCGCAGAGCTGGGACTCAAAGCCAGGCGTTCTGACCCTTATCAACCTAGGTCCCTGCTCAAGGGAAGATTTCGTTGTTTTCAGGAAAAATAATATCTACCATGGAAATTATTTTATCACACTATTTGGTAGGTATTGAGCCTTAGAAAGGCCTAAGAGAGAACATTAATCTGTTCAGGATTCTATTAAATATCTGCATTAGCTATAGATCTTGGGAAAATGACTTCACCTCAGATTTTTTACTTGTTAGAAGGAGGTCATAACGTCTTCAACATATTGATAACAAATAGAAAATTTGTTATCATGTGGACATGGTCTCCTTCGTGATCCACCCAGCTCTGAGAAGATGCAGCCTCTCTCCCTTCCAGTTTCATCTCCCCGTAGGAAGGACACCACGCAGTGATTTCCAGTACCTGGTTAAGATCTAACTGCTGACGAGTCAGGAGAGAGGGACTCCGTGGTCTGAGATATCCCTGGGTTCCTGGGGTGGAGTGAAGGAAGGGAGTTAAGAAGGCTCTTGGCCTGTGCCTGGTTAGAGGTGGAGGCCAGATGCCTCCTATGTGACGAAAAGCTCTGGCAGCTCAGATTCTGATCAGAGGGGAGCCGAGTGACTCAGAGCAGACTGAGACGTCGGTCTTTACTGTGTGCACGAACCTCCTGGGGATTGTATTAAAAGCCAATTCTGGTTCATATGTCCGTAGTGGGACCTAAGACTCAGCCTTTCTAATAAGCTTCCAGGGGCTGCATGCTGCTGGTCCTCGGACCACACTCTGAGTAGTGAGCGTTCAGGAAAAGTCAGGAAATGTGGGCCGACTTACTAACTGTGGCATCTTGGGCAAGTCACTTATCCCTCTAATCCTTAGATTTCTTATCTTCAAAATGGGAAAACATGGCTCTGAAGCAGAAATATTTAAAGGTATATGTTGCTTTAAATGTTTGTAAAGGTGTTTGGGAAACTTACATGCACCTCTTAAATTTAAGGGACCATTCCGATTGTGCTCGTTTAATAAGCACTTTATTCTGAATCCGACAAACTCAATATACGGCTTATAACATAGAGGTCAGATTTCCAAGGGTTTAAAGGAATGTGTTAATATCTAATGGATTAATTTCATTTTATT